>NC_052635.1:24833952-25138262 GCF_016161935.1 Mauremys reevesii | reverse complement strand
CCGGAACAGAGCTGTTAGAATCGGTGTTCCAGGCTTCCTGGAGCGAGATTGCACTTGCCCAGGACACTGGGCTCCCCGGAGCTTGCCCCCTCACCCTGCTCTGGCTAGGCGTTGGAAGAGAGCCTGCTGCCTTGGGCTCAGTGCCTGGGGATCCAGCCCCATGTCCCTGGGCTGGGACACCACTCCCCTCCCCACCAGCAGCTGAGTCATGAGCACACTGCTCAGCTCAGGAGGGCCAGTGGCACGCCTCCTTCATGCTGTCTCCAGGGGGGGTGCGTGGCCCACTTCCCTACCCCCGTTGCCATTCAGGCCCGAAGGATGGCTCAGCTGGGCCTGGACTGGGCTATTTCCTCTCCCACCAGGTCAGGGGCGGCTCTAGACACCAGCGCGCCAAGCAGGCGCTTGGGGCGGCCGTTTCCCGGGGGGGCGTCATTTGGCTCCGGTGGAGCTCCCGCCGGCATGCCTGCGGCAGGTCCACCGGAGCCCGGGACGAGCGGACCTGCCGCAGGCATGACTGCGGCGGGTCCCGTCTTCCCGTGGCTCCGGTTGAGCTCCCGCAGGCATGACTGCGGCAGGTCCGCTCGTCCCGGGCTCCGGTGGACCTGCCGCAGGCATACCGGCAGGAGCTCAACCGGAGCCGCGGGAAGAGGGGACCCGCCGCGGGACCGGGGAAGGGCGGCGCAGCGCTCCGCGCTGCTTGGGGCAGCCCGATTTCTAGAGCCGCCCCTGCACCAGGTGGCTCAAGAAGCCTCCCTCCTTTTTTTTTTTTTTTTTTTTTGGTCTCTTCTCTCCCCACAGTCCAGTCTCTTTCTCATTCTCCTTGAGCTCTTGTCCCCGCTCCCAGCCTGCAGCTGGTCCTTCCCCGCAGACCTACAAGTTAGGGGGCAAAGTCCCCTGTGGAAATGACACGCCTTGTGAGGTGATGGAGAGGTGGGAGGGGAGAAGTTTGCCCTCTGGGGCAGGATGCTGAAGGAACAGTGGAGATATGGGGGCCAGCATTACCAGCCACCTTCCTATTCCAGGAAGGCACGGGCAGCAGCCTAAACACAAGCCTGGGAGCTAGGACTCCTGACAGATGCTGGCTCCCTCTGTACAGCCACGCTAGGCGACTTGCTTCACCTCGCCATGTCTTGGGTTCCCCTCTGCACAGTGGCAGTGCTGGGCCTGGCTCGGGGGAGTCGCTAGGCCGTGTTTGGGAGGCGCTTTGGGGCGATGTATTCTGTAGCTGTCGTGCACCTGATTCCCCACTAGCCTGCACCTCATCTAGCTGGGCACACTAGTGCCAAGTGGGAGTGAAATGCGCCCCAAGCAGCCTGGTAATGCCTCACGCTCACCGGGCACTACTGTAAGTGGCTACGATAGGAATCAGTGGCCCAGCGCTGCTGCGGCTGCTGTTGGGACGTGGAGCAGTAAGTTGCATGCAGCTTTCTCCTCTCCTCGCTGCTCCCAGCATTAGCCACCCCGGGGCTCAGGGCCCTTGGCATCAGCACAGATGAGGAGGAGGTGGCAAGCGGGAGTTGTGGCATTCTTCCCATTGAGTGAGTCCCAGGGGGAGGCAGGGCCTGGCCGAGATGCCCCAAGACCCATTCAGTGTCACTCTAGTTCTGTCACAGGGGGGAGTGAAGGTAGCTCCCCACCTCCCAGCCTCACTGTCCTCCCCTGTTCACTCCACTTCCTTAGATGGGGAGATGGCACAAATTGGAAAGGATTTTTCCAATGACCTGAAGGTTTCTCTATAAACCAAGGGGGAAGTGGGTCAGCTCAAGAGACATGTTCCCCCTAAAGCTTTCCAGATCCACCCCTGCCATGAAAGGAATCTCACTCCCACCTCCTCAGTCGAGTTCCTGGCTTTATGGAAGGATCCTGAGATTCTAGTGGTTTCATAATGAGATCGATGTAGTGCTAACAACACTTTGAATGAATCAGCACAGAGGCAGTCGCTAATTAAGCCTCACGGCATCCCATGTGAGGGGTAGGGAGGCGATACAGTCTAGAACGGTCGCTTCACCCACCACTGACATGCAGCCACCTCTGAGGTAGATCATGGTAGCTGCTTACACTATGCAGGAACCGAAGAAGGATCCCTCCTCCATTTGAAAGTGCAAGGATGGATTCAGAGAAGCACTAAGTTAAATTCTGGGAGGAGTGGGCCCATCTCTAACTCTGATGGGCTTCCTGAGCGCAGGCATGATTGCCCGCATCCCGCTGCTGCACGCACTCAGGCTTACTATCCTTTCCCAAGGCGGCTGGCCATTCTGTGTGGCACTGAACGCCTCTTGAGGGAGTGCCTCCTTGCCACCCAAACAAGTCCAGCTAGAAGAGCAGTCCCTGGAAGCAGATGCGGAAGCTCCTGAGCCGTACCATGGCCTTGGGGTATTAATCTTTTGTCACCCTGTTACACGTTCGGTAATGAAGGCAAGGGAATAAAGGACCGTCTCTTTCCAGCAGCGCCATGTGTCACGCTCTGCCCAGGTGTAAGTGCTGCCTTGGCTTCTGGCTTCCCCTCTGTCCCCAGCAGGTCTCTGGGTCTGTCTACGCTGAATTCAGAGGTGTGACTGCAGCAGTGTAGATGAGCCCAAGCAAGCTTTGATCTAATTAGCTCGAGTGACCATAGTCCCAGCCGGACAGGGGCCGTGCATGGGACCCTGGGTATGCCCTCGAGCTGCTAGGCCATGCTGCTGCAGCTTCACCGCTCTCCTTATTGGAGTGAGCTCGCTCCAGGCTAGGGCAGGCACATCTGCATGTGCTGCAGTCAGACCTCTGCCTGCCGTGTACATACATCCTCAGCACTCAGAGCAGATCTAGGGCACACAGGCCTCCAGCTGTCAGCCCACATCTATCCAAACACCTTTCCATTCTCCAAGGGAGGCAGCTGCCTCTTTCTCTGAGCAGGAGTTGAGCAAGGAAAGTCTTGCAGTGAAGACTGGGAGAATCGGGGTCTGCCCCAGATTGCCTGGGCAAAGGAGGAGGGACAGCTCAGTGGTTTGAGCACTGGCCTGCTAAACCCAGGGTTGTGAGTTCAGTCCTTGAGGGGGCCGTTGAGGGATCTGGGGCAAAAATCTGTCTGGGGATTGGTCCTGCTTTGAGCAGGGGGTTGGACTAGATGACCTCCTGAGGTCCCTTCCAACCCTGAGATTCTGTGATTCTAAGTCACTTAGAGGCAGGTTTTCCCTTGTTCCTCTATGTGCCCTGAGCCTTTTGGGAACTCATGGCCCCAATTGTGGGCCTGGGGCTCTTTTAAAAAATCTGGCCTTTAATCTTTCTGGGCTTGCCATCTGTAAACTGGGGGGAAGAATACTTCTCTCCCCTCCCTTGCCTGGTTCGCTTAGTTAGACTGGAAGCTGTTTGGAAAAGGAGCTCTCTCTGACCCTCTCTGTACAGCACCTAGCATAAAGGTCCCGGATCCTGGTTGGGGCCTCTTGGTGCTACTGGAAGATCAACCTCCTCCTCCTCCTTCTCAATGGCAACCTCTGCAGAACACAATGAGAACTGACCTGAACCTTCTCCACATCTTCACCGAGATCTCTCTGACCCAGGGAGAAGTTCCTGCTCACAGTTCTGAAGACACTCTTTCAAGTTTGCCTTGCGTCTGGCTTCTCTGGATCTACCCAGCCCAGAGGCAGGTCTACCATCGTCCCCCGAGGAACCCTGTACTGATGAGATCACCAGCCTGATTTTGCAGACCCAAAGGGTCTGGATAATTCAGAGGAAGGAGCAAACATTTGGGATCTTATACAGTTTGAACTTCCCAACCTCCCCTCTTTACAATGGACGATCCCATTGCTCCCATGACGAGCCCGACAACATCCTATATACTTGCATCTTGCTTCATAGCCTACCAACAACACATTCTCCTGACAACGCCTCATACCCATTTCACAGACCGGGACACTGAGATAGGTGAATGATTTGCCTGAGTGGCCACAGTGAGTCCATGGTGGAGTTAGCCCAAGAACCCAGCTCTCCTGTCACCTGCTCCCAGATAAGAGCTACATGAGTGCTCTAGAAAACACCCAAATTTTCTAGTCCCTTAGGTTGCAAGAGCCTGATTCTCCAAACCTAAGCTAGAGATGGCCTGCATGCTGCCTAGCAGTTAGCAGATAGGTCTAGGAGCCAGCACTCCTGGTTCTGCCATTGTTTCGTTGTCATAACTTGATTCTTGATAACTGGATGACTTGTAACGTAACTTGCCTCTTAACCTGACCTCTTAAACAGGTCTAATGAACACTTACCTTCCTCTCAGGTGTGCAGCATAATGGGTGAAATTCACCCTTGTGCAGAGGACCAGCATGGGGCTTAGGCCCCATTTAAGCCCTAATATTTGCAAAGTGCTTTGAGATCTTCACCTAAATCCTCTAGCGAGGGGGAACAGCACATTGTCATCCTAGCAGCAGCTGGTGCATGCAGCGATGTCCAGTGGCTTTGCTGTCGAGGTCCGAGACGATGCTTACTCCTCCACCCACCAGGCCCCGGGCTGGGATCCTTGCACGGCCGCTCAGTCAGCCTTGGCGCTGGAGAACCCCAGCTGTTCCCAGGTCCATCACGTTTCCATCACGGAGCGGTTCTTGCCTGAGAAACTCTCAGTGGACCCTTCCTTTCCCTCTTGGCCCTTCCCTCCACACGAGGGTGTCTTGTTAAATATAACCCTTTCTGAGCGCATGCCCTCTGTACTTAGACCGTCTGCATATCTTGTCTCTCCCAGGCACTCTCCCCCCATCCTTCCCTTTTTTAAATAAAAAAGATCATGTTTCCATAGGAACCCGCTGCGATCGTCGATCCAATTCTCTGCATTATTTCCTGGGTGAAAGGAACTTTATTTTAGTCTGTTTGTGTACATTGTCAGATTTTGGCTAATCCTACTTTTCTGACTCTGTACAGTGTGTTCTTTTCATCTTTATTTCTAACGCGTTCCTCCTGCGGCTTAATTTACCCTGTATTGTGATCAAATTTAGCTGAAAGCGATCTGCTTTGCCAATTTTGAATATTCATTAGCTGTCTCATTCATTCATTGGAAGCATCTCCTGCTTCAAACTCATCACTGTCAGCTCAACTCTCCACGAGGGAAGGGGGCGTGTGGAGATCGTACATTCAGTGCTCAGGGTGGTGTTACCGTGCGTCATACTGTCCCCTGCAAAAGTGAAAATACTATTCCCAGAATCCACCTGTGTTCTGTGCACAGCCTCTGCCAGGGATCAAATTGTGATACCCGCCTGTCTGGCAGAGTTTGCAAGCATTGTCCTGTATACAGGGATTGTCTGAGCAATGGGTGAAATGCAGCCATCTCTGGGGTGAAATGTGACATCTTTCTAATCACACACAACCAAAGCCACACAATAGGGGCCTGAGCCAAAACTCGCTGAAGTCAACAGGAGTGTTGGCTTCAGTGGGCTTTGGATCAGGCTCCAGTTAGAGTGAAGGACACTCTATCCAGCTGAAACCACGGGGGCTTTAGAGGTTGCTGGAAGAAACTCTAGGGCCAGGGAATTAAAGCTAAACATGGACGTTTCCAGGTGTTGATTTGCACATCCCTAGCCTTGTGCACAAAATGCATGTGTGCACATACTCGATTTATTCACTCCCCAAATGGCTCCTTATTTCCTCCCCACCGGCCATGTGTCTACCGCCATCCCACTGCACATGCGCCACTGCAACAAGGGTAAATGCAAGAGAAATACCCGCGACCCAAAACTGGGAGAAATTTGTGACCATTTTCTTGCCAAAATTCATTCTATGCTATTAATTACTAGAGTTGTAAATCTGCCTGTCCTGTTGCTTCTCCGTGGGTGAAATTGACCCTGTGCAGAGGACTAGCATAAGGCCTAGGCACTGCCGCTTCAGCCCACAGAGTTGCACAGGGGTGTAGGTATCAGAGGGGTAGTCCTGTTAATCTGGATCTGTAAAAAGCAGCAAAGAGTCCTGTGGCACCTTATAGACTAACAGACGTATTGGAGCATGAGCTTTCGTGGGTGAATACCCACTTTGTCAGACATATGTGGTGGACATTTCCAGAGGCAGGTATAAATATGCAGGCCAGAATCAGTCTGGAGATAACGAGGTCAGTTGGGAGGCAGGCCAGTCCTCGCCCACAGACAACCCGTCAACCTTAAGCACATTCTCACCAACAACCACACACTGCACCATAGTAACTCAAACTCAAGAACCAATCCATGCAACAAACCTCAATGCCAACTCTGCCCACATATCTACACCAGCAACACCATCACAGGACCTAACCAGATCAGCCACAACATCACTGGTTCATTCACCTGCACATCCACCAATGTAATATATGCCAGCAATGCCCCGCTGCTATGTACATCGGCCAAACTGGACAGTCCCTGCGTAAAAGGATAAATGGACACAAATCAGACATTAGGAATGGCAATATACAAAAACCTGTAGGAGAACACTTCAATCTCCCTGGACACACGATAGCAGATTTAAAGGTAGCCATCCTCCAGCAAAAAAACTTCAGGACCAAACTTCAAAGAGAAACTGCTGAGCTTCAGTTCATCTGCAAATTTGACACCATCAGCTCAGGATTAAACAAAGACTGTGAATGGCTTGCCAACTACGAAAGCAGTTTCTCCTCCCTTGGTTTTCACATCTCAACTGCTAGAAGAGGGCCTCATCCTCCCTGATTGAACTAACTGTGTTATCTCTAGCCTGCTTCTTGCTTGCATATATATACCTGCCCCTGGAAATTTTCACTACATGCATCTGATGAAGTGGGTATTCACCCACGAAAGCTCATACTCTAATATGTCTGTTAGTCTATAAGGTGCCACAGGACTCAAAGAACATAAGAACGCCCATACTGGGTCAGACCAATGGTTCATCTAGCCCAGTATCCTGTCTTCTGACAGTGGCCAATGCCAGGTGCTTCAGAGGGAATGAACAGAACATGTAATCATTGAATGATCCATTCCCTGTCATCCACTCCCAGCTTCTGGCAGTCAGAGGTTTAGGGATAGCCAGAGCATGGGATGCATCCCTGCCCATTCTGGCTAATAGCCATTGATGGACCAATCCTCCATGAACTTTTCTAGTTCTTTTTTGAACCGTGTTATAGTTTTGGCCTTCACAATATCCTCTGTCAATGAGTTCCACAGGTTGACTGTGCATTGTGTGAAAAAATACTTCCTTTTGTTTGTTTTAAACCTGCTGCCTATTAATTTCATTGGGTGACCCCTAGTTCTTGTGTTATGAGAAGGAGTAAATAACACTTCCCTATTCACTTTCTCCACATCTCCCTCTTAGTTGTTTCTTTTACAAGGTGAAATGTCCCAGTCTTCTTAATCTCTCCTCATATGAAAGCTGTTCCATACCCCTAATCATTTTTGTTGCCCTTTGCTTTAGCTTTTCCAATTCTAATGTATATATTTTTTGAGTTGGGGAGACCAGAACTGCACACAGTATTCAAGGTGTGGGCGTACCATGGATTTACATAGAGGCATTGTGATTTTCTCTGTCTTATCTATGCCTTTCCTAATGGTTCCTAATATTGTTGGCTTTTTTGACTGCCACTGCACATTGAGTGTTTTTTTCAGAGAATTATCAACCATGACTCCAAGATCTTTCTTGAGTGGTAACAGCTAATTTAGACCCCTTCATTTTATACGTATAGTTGGGATTACATTTTTCAATGTATATCACTTTGCACTTGTCAACATTGAATTCCATCTGCCATTTTGTTACCCTGTTACGTGAGATCCCTTTGTAACTCCTCACTGTCTGCTTTGAACCTAACTATCTTGAGTAATTTTGTATTGTCTGCAAACTTTGCCATCTCACTGTTTACCCTTTTTCCAGATCATTTATGAGTATGTTGAACAGCACAGGTCCCTGTTACAGCCCTCTTAGGGACACCATTATTTACCTCTCTCCATTTTGAAAACTGACCATTTATTCCTACCCTTTTTATCCTATAATTTAACCCGTTACTGATCCAGGAGAGGCCCTTCCCTCTTATCCCATGACTTCTTACTCTGCAATGCAGTGAAACAAAATACCCCAGAAGAGTGTAGTGTTTGAAATCCAGATTCAATTTTCAAGTGAATCAGATTCTTTCTTGCTTCTGGTGCAATATGATGATGTGAGAATCCTCTTGTAAGGAACAGCGAGACATGGCCTTTAAATAGAAAACACTGTCATTGGGTTTTGTGTTTCTGTGGGTGTAACAAACCCAAGATCCTAGATGAATATTTGTGCTTTAAAAGGCTGGATGGTTTGGGGGATATAACGGTAGGCAATTGACTCTTTCACCTCTGGGATGCTGTTTGAATCCAGCAATGACAAAAAGTTACTATCATCTGGTGATTGCTCATTGAAGTGAACAAAATGATCATAGGTTGCCACAGTTCAGGGTGAGCTGCACCCATGATCTCTCACCTAGTCTCTCCATAGGCCCTGACACTAAATGACGGGCCGTGCTCTTTCCAGAAAGGAACTCCATGGTCCCAGGCTCCAGCCCGGCTCTGTGCAGGGAGGGTGCAGTCCTGTGACCCAGTGCAGCTTGTGTACCTTGTGGCTGCCAGGGAAGGACAAGGCTGATGAGCAGCCAGTGAACTCAAAATGACTCCCAGGGTCCAGCCCGCCTTCCCTGCATCCCTCCCTCCTCAGGCTGGTTTGGGATTCTGGCCTTCACAGCCATATTCCCTCACCACTTTCCCCCCTTGCATGAAGAACAGGAGCACAACACGCGGCCCTCGCATGCTATGGAAGTAGGAAGGTGTTTGGCATTTGGAGCCCAGCTCCTTGCATGTGGCTTGGCCAAGGTCACGCCACCCTCTGGGCTCCTTTCCAGCTGTTCTGTGGGGATTCATCCCTGTGGGAAGAGGCTAAAAACTGCAGCTTACGGAGCTTGTAGTCACTGAGCTTCATCCAGCTCGAGGCTGGGGTCCGTGGCCTTCAGAGGGGCGCGAAAGGAATCGGGGCTCTTGGACCAATCCCCAGTAGCCATGTCCACAAACAGCCCTGCCACTGTTGTTGGCGCTGATTGGCTCCCTTGTGGGCAGGCTCAGGAGTGAGGACAAGGACTCAATGGGTGCTGGAGCTGAACTCTCCCATCCCAAGGCACAGGCCTTGCAGTGCAAGAGAGAGGCACGTTGGTGGGGGTGGGGGTGTGTGGCACGGCTGCTGCCTCTTCTGAGGTTAATCAAGGAACGTAGGTCTAGTGGGTTGTCAATCTGGCCCCTTTTACTAGCATTCCAGTCTCTGATCCTTTACTGAGTCGGCCTGGGCCTGATGTTTCCCTGCCCCTGTCTCTCGGGGAGCCAATCCCATCCAGGCACAGTGAGCACTTGAATGCTACCAAACCCCAGCTCTCTACGGACTTACAAACATTTCCCAGCTTGGTCCACGGGTATGGAACTGGCACTAACACAGCCTGCTCTGTGTCCCCCTCTAGTGGCAGGACCACCTCTAGCACTGTGGCAGCTGGCGTATTAGCTCAGGCCACTGTGATCCCGGGATCAGACCCAGTCGGGAGCTTCGCTACAAGCCCAGTGATAACACCATGTGCATGGCTGTGGAAAGGGGGTGCTGATTGAAAGGAGGTGCTGTAATCCCACACAGCCCTAATCCTGGGCACGCACAACCCTGGTGCCCTGTGTCTTTATTTGCTCATTACCTTCCATTGCTGGTGTTCACAGAGCAGTTCCCAGTGCTGGAAGTGCATGTTACTCTACCATCCCTCTCTCCGCAAGCTGCTGCAGCTGCTAATTGCATGGGTTTTTCTGGGTGATGTTTTTGTCCTGTTTCTGCTTCCCTTGCCAGGGGAAATCAGTGAGGGCCTCTTTTCCTGTTCCACTTTGCTGTACGTTATCTACTGCTGCTAGCCTTCATGTTCCGCTCATATAAGCAATACCATATTATGTACACAGGAGAGCCAGGCTGCCTGGAGTTATGAATGCCCAGAAGGAGGAGACCTGGGTTCTAATTCCTGCCTCTGTCACTGCCTTGCTTCATGACCATGGATGAGTCATCCCCCCACTCCTATTCACGTGCCTCAGTTTCCCCCTTGTATTCAGGGATAATTATTTGGCTTCTTGTGACATAAAACTCACCTGTATTTTAAGAAGCAAATATGGCCCATGGTATCTCATCTCACGTTTCTGCCATGTCTGGGGGAGTAGGGTTCCCAGGCAAAATGGGAATAGGAGGCATCCTCCCCACTCTGCTAATCTCATAGTGGGGTGGGGGAGAGGATTTGATAGTGAATAGGAGAACTGATCCTTCTTCCCCTTGCCAGCTCCCCCCACCCCCAGACTGCCTTGCGTCCCACACAGTACTTCTTTAGAGAACTGGCTATTGGGACAGACACATCCCTGCTGGAACACCATTACAGCAGAGTTGCACCTGGCCCCAAGGGTCCAGGCTGAGAGGTTCCTGGCTTCCTGGACTCTGATTACGACAGGGCTTGTTCCTATCAATTCTTGTCTCTGGCTGTCATGGGCTTTTTCATTTCCCAAGATGCTGTGCTAAGTAAGAGCAAACTGCCTTTCACAACTAAATGAGGTCAGAGATGTGCTCTAGAAATACAGCTTTTCATACAGATTTTAGAGACAGGTTAAAGGCTGCTCTACTCATCCTGGCTTCAGTTTGGATCAGCATCAGTTTGTTCTGATTGGGAGGACGCTGGGGAGGTCAGCGGTGACCCTTCACCCTCTCCCTACCACCCAGAACTCTCCTCTTACCAAGACTCACATGTGAGACATGCCTCTTAAAAGAGAGGTACGACACAGAGCCGTTCAGCCAGCTCCAGCTGGCAGTCCCAGAGCCCCCACTTGAAGATATTGCTCAAGATCAGTAATGTACAGGAACGTGGGGTGAGGTAACACTCGGTTCCCGCCCAGGCAACGCTAAAGCAGAAAGAGGAAGGCTGGTCTGGTGGTTAAGACAGTAGACTGGGACTCACAAGATTGGGGTTCAGTTTCTAACTCTGCTACCGATTCCTTGTGTGACCTTGGGCAAGCCACTTAATCTCTCTCTGGACTTCTGCTCCCCTTCTGTAAAAGAGACATGCCTGTATTCAAGAAGGAAGTTGATAAATAAGAGAGTTTGGCAAAGAACCACACAAATGATTCAAGGATTGGAAAACTTGCCTTCTAGTGATAGACTCAAGGAGCTCAATCTGTTTAGCTTATCAAAAAGAAGATTAAGGGATGACTTGATTACAGCCTGTAATTATCTATGCAGGGAACAAATCTTTAAAAATGGGCTCTTCACTCTAGCAGAGAAAGGTGTAACATGATCCAATGGCTGGAAGTTGAAGCTAGACAAACTCAGGCTGGAAATAAGGTGTTAATTTTTAATTAGTGAGAGTGATAAACCACTGGAACAATTTACCCAGGCTCTGGGTAGATTCTCCAACACTGGCCACTTTTAAATCAAGATGGGATGTTTTTCTAACAGCTGCTCTGGGAATTATTTGGAGGTGGGCAGGTCTCCGGGCTGCAGGAGGTCAGACTAGATGATCACAATGGTCCCTTCTGGCTTTTGTCCATCTTGCTTGTTTGGATTGTAAATGCTTCAGGGCTGGGACAGCTCAACTGGTGCGTGGGCTTGCCTGCCAGGGAATGGAAATACAGCTCCAAGCCTCAGTCCTTTTAAAGCCCTATCCTGCGGGCTTCTTAAAGAGTCACAAACACAAAAAGCAAATCAATTGACAATGCTGCATCCCAGAGGATTCCTCCTCTTTAGCCAGCCTGGAGGGGGAGAAAGTGCCCCCTTCCCTTTCTGGTATACTCTGCCGTGAGCAGCCAAGATCCTTTCACTCGTTCACTGTGGTACATCAACACTGCACCTGGAGCTTCCGCACTAAAAATAGTGGTGTAGCCACAGGCAGTGGCTCAGGCTAACCCCTGAGTACAGACTTAGGATGGGATTGTACTTGGACAGCAGCTGCCTGTTCCGTCACAGCCACACTGCTGTTTTTAGCACACCAGTTCAATAGACGCTAGTGCGTGTCCATCTCCCTGAACTGGAAATTACACTGTGCGCATGTACAGCACCTAGCGCAATGGAGGCCCTGATCTTACTTGGGGCTTCTAGGAGCTACTGCAATAACCAGCTAATGGCTGGATCCCACTCTCTAGTTGATTTTTAATAGCAGATCTAGGCAAGCTTTGAGCTGGGCAATTCAGCACCCTCCTCACCCCTTTTCCCCCTCCCTCCCTCCCTCCTTCATGCCCACATCTTCTCCCATAAGAGGATTCAGAGGTAGAAACTTGACACTGTGATGTCACCTGGACTCATGGGTGTAGAGCAGAGCTTAGGAGGGTAGCATGCAGTGGGCTGATGAGAATGCCATATCTTCTATCTGCTAGTGGTAAGAAAGAAGGCTCCATATGAGTGCTGTTAAAACCCTACTAAGCCACTAAGTCCTGACACCAATGGCTTGAAATGAGCCAGTAGGGGCTTCTCTCTAGCCTGTGAGTTAAAAGGTAAGGATCGTAGTCTAGTCAATCTGGTCCAGAGGGTTTCAGAGATCTGCCGTAAACACCCCCTACCACCAGAAGGCTCATGATCACCCCAGAGCCAGTTCAGGACTCATTACCTACTCACTCTGCCTTCTGGTTTCACTGGATTCCATGCTCATGAGTCGTGACAAGTGGATAGTGCTAGGCATGCCATCCGCTCCTAGGACTTCTGTATTGATCGACAGGGCAGGCGGGGCATGGCAGTGGCGGTGTCCTGCCAGCCGGTCCTACCCCGGAACTGGGGGCCCTGCTCTAAGGATACTAATGCAGCTGAGTCTCCACGGTCCATTCAGTCTTTGGTCTCTCTGCTGAGGTTGCTCACCAAGCTGCCAATCAGTGCTAAACACAATGTGCTCACCTGCTCGCTGGGCTGAGATCCCCAACTCCTCTTACACCACGGGGACAACTTTGGGCCACTGCAAAGTTTGGCTGCATTTGAACCAAGCGGTCAAAAGTCTCCAAATCTCAGTCTCCTGAGCAGTCCCACTTCCCTCCAGACAGCGAATGCTATGGAATTGGAAGCGGATGTTCAAATTCCATTGGGGGGGGGGGGGAGCTGTCATGTGGACCAAACACCAGGGGCACAGCGCTCCCGTTCTACATAGCCTGGGCTGTGTTGTATTATGTGTAAGATCCTTTGGGGTATAAAGTCCCTATGCTGTCTTCTGAGTACCAGTACATTGGTCGCAGTACCTGTTCCCCTCGTGTGTGTGTGTGTGTGTGTGTGTGTGTGTGTGTGTGTGTGTGTGTGACACACACACTATTGCATACGGAACACCAGAAGCAGAGGCCCTGCTTGATCACTCAGCGTGCACACCAGACTGGAGACACCGTTCTAATGAAAGTACCTGCGCAGCACAAAGAGAGATGGCTTGGCCAGCGCCGAGGGTTTCCCAGATTAGCCAAGCCCCCATGGCCATAGGCTCTGAGACATCCAGATGTGTTTGGGAACTTGGCTGAGAAGCCAGGATTAGCATCAATGCTATTCAGGGTTTTTCAGCTGATCTATCTCGGCCTCCATGATTCTCGTTTCCTGTTGGCACCTGTGGATGAGAACAGTGCTGCTTCTTACACTGGGGCAGCAAAGAACCCATCAGGATTTCTGTTCCAACCCTGTATTCGCAGAAAGGAGCAATTCCCTGGGTCACCCGTCAAAGAAAGGCCAGAATCTGACTGGACGGACCAGCTGAGTGGCATAGGGACCCAGGTGCATTGCATTGCACCTTGCATCTTGGGGCTGTTCTCCCCTCTGGCGTGTACTGTGTGTCCGGGGTGAGCGGGAGCCCATAGTTAATGCACTAAACCCTGGTATTAAGATGATAAAACTGCAAGGTTTATTGAAGGAGGCCAACTGGGTTGGAGGTCTGACCCAGCACAGCCCTCTCCCCAACACTCCTCCTGCCTGAGCATGCACAGGGCACTATGTAAAACCTGGCTTGGACTCTGCAAGGGCAGCATTTCCAGGTCTCTCCACCCAAGTCCTGGTCCAGAAGAGCACAGGACCCTTGACACGTTTCAGAGCTGAAGTGAGGAGCAGAAAGTCCGAGGATGAGCCCTGTGACTTTGAGCCTGCAAAGCGGCGACTTCTCTCCAGAACTCCCTGCCCCAGTATGTGAAGGAAGTTGCTGCTTCTCCTTATGTCAAATCACGGCTTTCGTTGGCCTGATGGGCCATAGGCTGAGCTGTGGCCTCTCCGTCCTTGCATGGAGAGCGCCCCCTCCCTGCGGATCTGCCCTAGCTTGTGTCTGAGGGAGCCAGCTGTTTGTGGGGCATTGTTCCCTTAACTGCAGAGCAATCCATGGGGAGACTTGGGCCTACATCGTCCCCCACCCAAGGGGGAACGTGAGTCAGGGAGTCCAGCTCCTCTTCCTCTGCTAAATGCAGACCGGGGGATGAAGACAGGTTGGCTGGAAATGGAGTAAATGCCTGTTTGCCTCTTGTGAAATGCCTTAGGGCCATTCGACAGAGGGAGATTGACAAGTGTCGATGAAGCATAAAGCTACCTTGGCCTCTGCTGCCAAACCCTTCCTGCAGATGTTAAATACTAAAAGCTGCTCAGTACAAAGCCTGACGTGCCCCTTCTCCGCTGGCACTAGACGGGCCTCGTCAGGCAGCTGGGACTCATCAGGATCCCTCCCTAGGGGCTTGGTAACATGCCCCAGAGAAGAATGTAACAATTGCTTCATCTTCATCAGCGAAGGGCCTGGGGGAAGGGGCAAGGCACAGCTCTGTGGAACAGGACAGCTCTCTCCTGAGCAGCTATTTTCATACACAGAGGCTGGGGCATGCTATACTGAACACAGACATATGCTTTCTACAGAATAGCTTCGCTGCCTCAAACTCTGATCATCTGTGGCCTATGATCAGACCTGAGCCCTGCTCTCCAGGGCCAGTTAAGGCTATCAAACTGCTGTGATACCACACCCCATTGAAACACTGCCCCACCCTCTAGGAGGACAGATCGAGGGAAGTGATCATTCCCCTCTATTCAGCATTGGTGAGGCCACATCAGGAGTATTGCATCCAGTTTTGGGTCCCCCACTACAGAATGGATGTGGAAAATTGGAGAGAGTCCAGTGGAGGGCAACGAAAATGATTAGGGGGCTGGGGCACATGACTTATGAGGAGAGGCTGAGGGAACTGGGATTGTTTAGTCTGCAGAAGAGTCAGAGGGGATTTGATAGCTGCCTTCAGCTACGTGAAGGGGGGTTCCAAAGAGAATGGAGCTCGGCTGTTCTCAGTGGTGGCAGATGACAGAACAAGGAGCAATGGACTTAAGTTGCAGTTTGGGAGGTCTAGGTTGGATATTAGGAAAAACTATTTCACTAGGAGGTTGGTGAAGCACTGGAATGGGTCACCTAGGGAGGTGGTGGAATCTCATTCCTTAGAAGTTGTTAAGGCCCAGATTGACAAAGCCCTGCAGGGCTTCCAATCGTAATAGCTAAGATGGGTAAAGTGTGGGAGGGGAAACAGAGGCACAAAGGGGGGCAGTGACCTGCCCAAGGCCATGCAACAGAGCAGTGGCAGAGCTGGGAATGGACCCTAGGTTTCCTGAGTCCCACATGCATCCCTATCTGCTGCCTCTGCCTCTTACTATTCCCAAAGTGCTTTGAGATCCTCAGAGCACTTGTTGCGTCACAGCCAGGGAGACACCCTCGAGTCGTGCGTTAGACCCTGCTTCGCCCAGCCAATGAGAAATCTGTGCTAAAGGGCGGAGGTGAGCTCCCCACTTCGGCAGCTGCATGGAGAAATTCAGCCATGTGGGCTTTCCTGTCTCCTGCAGCGAACTGCCTTACGCTTTCAGAGAAATGGCCTGAGCTCTGCTTTATATCAAGTCTTGGTGAGACTCCAGAAAAAGGACCCTGTGAGATCAGCCCCTTGGTGCTACACGTACCCCTTTCCTGCATGTCCCCTTTGCTCCAGCATCCTGATTCGAAGGCTGCATTACTGTTGGGCCAGCCGGACGGGCGGAGAGCTGCACTGTGTTCTGCCCTGCTTCCTGCACCCGCTCAGAGTTCCTGAGAACTCTGGAGCAGGTGATGCTGTTTGAGGCAGGGGGGACATGCTCTGCTGGTCAGATCAGGCTAAGCTACAGGGGAGAGCCTTGCCTGGACTTGAACCACTTTCCCAGGAAAAGCTGATGTGGGAAATCGCTGGATCAGTTCCAAGGGGCATTGTTTTGAACTCAGTGGCAGGCTCAGCTGAGCTCAGAGCTCCATTGTGCGAGGCACTGTACATACCCATGGGAAGAGATGGTGACTGTTGCAGAGAGCTTGCAATGTAAATAGACCAGTTGGAGGCATAGAGAAGTTAAAAGATTTCCCAAGGATGCAGAGCCAGCCTGTGGCAGCACTCGGGAATTGAACCCACAGTTCCAGCAGTGCAGGTTAGCACCTAGCTGCCCAGCTACTGCGCCTCTCCAATCCAGCATGATGTACTCGGCCTGTACTTGCTGCGTGCCTGTGAGCAAGGGGCTCAGGATTTGGCTTCATACTGGTAGTCGATTCTTTAGACAGGTTGGTTCCTTTCACAGCTTTCTGGGGCAAAGCCCTTTCCATTTGTGGCGATAGGGGCCGGATGGTTGATTTGCTTATCTGACGTGAGACCGTTTCTGTGGCCTGTTGGATTTCAATGGGCGTTTCTCAGACATTCCTTGGTACTGTTCTTCACAAGCTAGCTGACCTTCTTCCCACCATGCTCGTTCTCATGTCAGCTGTAACACCTGTGAGAGTCTGCTGTCCACCGTCTCATGTTGTTTGAGTGCTTTTCTTCTGACTTGCATTCGCTTCTGATGCATGAAATCCAGCCCTGGACTGTAAGGCAGCTGTCTAGACAAAACCCCTCAATCGACACAAATTAAACAAACCAGATGTGAGACAACAAATGTGGACTGATCATGAAATGGCTCTGCCCCTCCCCAATGGTTAATCCCTAGATTGTCAGAAACGTCAATACAAGTCTTTGTATAGTGCCCTTTTGTCCAGGAACACGATAGCAGCCAAGGAAATGATGAATAACAGAATAAGGTGTTTTTCTCCATTATATTAGTCTCTCTCACTCCCCCTCCCCCAACAACTCATGTTAAATGGCAGTAACGCTGACAAATCTCTGGATACACTGACAGGATGGTGAATCATTAGCTAGGCAGATACAATACTGATACAGACAGACAACAGCTAGGCAGGTACAAGGTTAGCTAGACAGAGAATTAATAGGTACAGTCGTTGCTCAGTAGGTGGAAACATATTAAAGATGCTTTCATGGTTCATTTGTGGTGCAATAAATAAGGATCTCACCAGGAGGGGGAAGAGCGCATCTCTCTGTGGGCTGCCGGAATGTGAGTGATGCATCTTTGGTAGGATCTGTTTGGAGGGCCGGTGAGGTCCCAGTTTAATAAAGTTAACGCCTTTTCTCTCCTGAATGCCTGAACCTGACCATATTAAACAGAGAGAGAAGATCCAAAGAGGTGGATATTGGGATCTGCAGAAGTAGAATAATTTTTAATTGTGAAATTTCATGCAAACATTTTTACCATTTCAGGGATTTTTATTCTTTAAATTTGGGCTGTTCCACAAAGTTCTGCAAAATGGATATTTCCACACTGAGAACCTCTGAAAATGTCTATTTTTACCTTTTTCTGGTAAATGGGAAAACAGGGCCATTTCTGAGCAGAAATATTTGCAACATTTGAAAACAGGACGATACTTGCATTCATAATGAAGAATGGAAAAAACTCAGATTGAGAGCATTTTTCCATTTCCTTCTAAACATTTCTCACTTCTCAAGTGGAAAGGAGAGATCTACAGAAATACAGGGGAGAGTAGGGTAGGAGAGAAGAAGAGATGGATGGCAATCTGTAGAAAAAGAGAAATACATGGCTGGGTAGAGATAGGAAAGCATGCCACAGGGGTAGTCTGAGAGATAGAGACGGGTGTACAGTAGAGATGGTGAGCAGGGACAGAGGAGTATGAAGGACGATGAACTAAACTTGATCAGAAGACTCTTTTGTCAAGCATAGGGTAAAGATTTCCCCTTCCATCCTGTCTATTCTTCTAGATACTGATTGTATGGGATTCACGTCATCGGTACCATCTGATTGGATCAGGTCAGGAATTGGGGCTTTAATTTCCTGCACAGTTTAAAGACCATTCCCTGGCAGAAGGAGTCAAGGGAGAGCAGTGGAAATGAAAACCGGCCTGGGAGTTTCAGTGAAGGTCTGTATACTCTAAGTGCGGTCACCGCGTTTCATGAACGACGAATCCCTTCATCAAAGATGCTTCCAGCCACAAATAACAAATGGCAGGAAAAAAGCAACTTCTGCTGCACTCCTGTTTACTGAATGATTTCCCCATGACGCACAGGAGCTGATATATGTTCAAGAAATGGGTTTGTAGTGCTCATTCTGCTAAAAGGCTAATTAGGAGAAAGGGGTGTGTGTGTGTGTGTGTGTGTGAGAGAGAGAGAGGTGAGGAAAGGGGGGTTCTTTGAACTCCTGTAAGGAAGGCTTGGTAAAGTGGAGAGGAGCTGAGATTGCCTCAGATGAAGAACACCTCATTTATAACTGATGGGGTGGAAGATCATACGGCTGGATTTATTCATTACCCTAAGGAAAGTACCTTGGGAGGGCTGTCTGCAATTCTCATGCTTGGGGCTGAGGGGGAAGTGTCTGATGGCCCAGGTTGATTGCGATTTCTTTCCTTCTTTGATTTGTCTTGTCTCTGTATCTTGTATTTGTCTTCTAATTTGCTGCTTTTTCTTGTAATGTGATATTGTTACTGTAAGGCCTGCAACATGTCAGTGAACATCGCGGTCATCTTCAATCTTTCAGCAGCTTTTGAATCGGTTCATTACAAGGTTCGATCCAGTCACTCTTCCTGCCGGTGTTATCGGCACCTAGGCACTGCAATGTCCTTGAGATGCTCTTTGTAATGGGATATATGGCTCAGAGTCAGTGTATTGCTAGCATCTCCTCATCTCTCTCTGCTCTCATATGTATGTGGAAGAGCAGGGGTGGGGTGGGGGACATTGTGGGACTCTACAGGGTTTTTGAGAAAGAAGAACATCATCCATCACCACTGTATGGGTCCCTGCTGCAGTGAATGAGCAGAGCCATTGTAGTTCTGCACAGTGTGCTCCAGCTACAGCGAGTCAGCAGAATTAGGTCCCTAAGAGAGAAGGGGAGGCAGAAGGGCCTGGGGCTACAGAGGAGCAATAGTCCCCTGCCAGCCTGCCTCCAGGGAATGGTAGGAAGACTGCAATCCCTGGAGCTTAAGGGTTGATTGATTCATTTTATGTTAAATTGATGGACTGACTTAATGTAAGTTGAATGGAGGAGAGACAGTCTGGCAAAAGTGGGCTGCACCTGCAACCTTGGACGTGGCCTCATTTTCCAGATGGGGGAACTGACACCCAGATGGACACATTCTGCTCTGTTACACATAGGGTGGCTGGGTGGCCAGTTTTCAACCAGAAATTCTGGTCAAAAAGGGGACCTGATGGTGTCCAGTCAGATCTAGTGACTGGACACCCAAAGTCCAGTTACTGCAGGTGGAGGAGGCGGGGAGGCACCGAGTCATCACCCATGCCAGCCCCTACTTAGCCGGGGCCACCTCCTCCCTGCAGCTGCAGCTCCCAGCCCCGGCTCTGCATGCGAGTCCCTCCTGACCCGGAGAGGGGAAGAGGAGTGAACAGGGGGGTGGGGCCTCAGGAGGAAGGGTGTGGCAGAGGTGGCCTTAGAGGAAGAGGCAGGACAGGGGTGAGGCCTGGGAGAATGGACAGGGCATCGGAGGTTCTGGCACTCCAGCTGGAGTGTCCAATTTTTATACATTACAAAGTTTGGCAACCCTAGTTACACAATTAAACTGCAGTTGGCTCCGTGGACATGATGAGTTTCTTGGGATTTACATCCCAACTGATGGAACTTATAGCTGTAGCCTATAGAGCTAGGTTTGTCATTTATTTTACTTAGCAGTATCACAAGGAACCTACAGGCCGGTATCCTGTAAAATGTTGGTTTCAGCAGTTAGCATAAGGCTCAAGGCCTTTGAACTTTGGCACAGATAAATGGCCCAACAGTCACCCCTGAGTCTTGGGGAACTAGGAATAGAATGTTTTTTGGGGGGGTTGGGTTTGTACATAATGACACCAGGCAGCCACAGGAATATGAACTAAAACCAGCTTTTGGATATTTTAGGATAGGAACATCTGCAGATGTCTGCCCACAAGACTGCCATGGCAACGAATTGATACGTATGATAATAAGTTGAGATAATTAATATACTAACTTATAGGAAAAGGGCACCCAAACATTAGTACAGGGAGGAAATACAAATAAGGAAAGGGGGGGAAATCCCTACTGAATATGCATTAAGCATAGTGACGTCAGCAAAACATATCATAAGAGTTGTATCCCAGCCTGTGTATTGGAGGAAAGAGAGGTGTCACCCTTGGGAGGCACCAGGATGATGACCACTGGTGACGGTGAGGAAGGTGATAAGGAAGATAACAACCTGCTAGGTTGTTCTGCAGGGGATGGTGTGAGTATGTGGATGTTCAGATTGTCAGGGAGTTCCCTCACCAGGGTGGTGTCTCTGGCTGGCCATTATGGGGATTAGCTCTCTCAGCTGGTGCAACCTCTCCTGGTGGTGCCTCTCCCATCATCGTCTCCACCTGCAGACCTGCCTAAGTCCAAATCCTGCAGTGTTCTCTTCATCACTCAGCCCTTGGGCCGTGTTTTCCCCCTTCTGGTGGGAGTATCTCAGTTCTATAGTCTAGCCACTTCTCCGGTGACGAGTGGAGGGGACCCGGGCCTGCCCACTACTGCAGGTCCTAGCCCAGAGACCCTGTGGATAACAGCCTCTTGCTGCAACTCTGACTTCCTTCGCTGCTGCTTAAGTTTCTTGGGCTACTTCCCTGTGGCCCCAGTACCACCTTCTCCATCTTCTCAGGGCCTTGAGCCTCCAAGTCCAGCAGCCAGCCCGGAGCTCCCTCCTGCTCCCCTGTTCCCTGGTGGCAGCTGCCCTGACAAGGTACTCCTATTCTCTCAGCTTTTCAGGGACTCAGTCCTCACTCCCTGAGCACCCAGCAGCCATTGACCCTTCTTTGCCCTGCAGATCCCTTTTATGTGAGTCCACTGGGCCCTGATTGGTTGCTCCATGCAGCCTGTCTCTGATTGGCTACCCCCTGTGCAACCTCCGTAGGCTGCTTTTAACCCCTTCCTTGCCAGTGTGGGGTGAATACCCCATCACATAGAATTATCTCTCTCTACCTTGCTGGGTTAGAGTGTTTGTGACTTTGCTAAATGTATGAATAAAACTATTATAAATACAGAAAAGTTCCTAAAGTGTGAATGCTGCAACCATGCACATTGTGGTTCCCAGTCAAACAGTAATTTTAATAGTATTGGGCCTGATATAGGACAAGACCCTGTCAAACCTCAAAGTGATAATTGGGAATTTTTAAGTAATCAATATAATTAATATACAATCCATAGATTAACCCATATAGTAGAATTTGGTCAAGACAATTTAAATGACTTGCCCAAAGTTTCACCACAGGTCAGTGGCAAATCTGGAGTTAGAACTCCAGCCTTGTTCTCAGTCTCCTACATCACACTGCCTGCCTGGATTTTGCATAGAATTAGAAGCCAGGGATGCTGAGGTCAATGGCCATAGAGGTGTCTAGGGGCCAGAATTTTGGTATTATTTTATTAATATTTGTATTGCAGACATGCCTGGAGGACTCAGCCCCATGATTCTAGGCATCGGTCAAACACCTAACAAAGGTCCCTGCTCGAAAGACCTTACAATTGAAGTTTTTAGGACTAGTCTACACTAGAAGACTAATTGGCACAGCTGCGCCGCTGGAGCACATCTGGTGAAGATGCTCTGTGCCAACAGGAGAGCTCTCTCCCGTCGGCGTAATTACTCCACCTCTGTGAGAGGCGGAAGCTGTGTTGGTGGGTGAGTGTTTCCCACTGACATAGCGCCAGTGTGGACAGTGCTTAGGTTGCTGTAACTTGCGTCGCTCAGGGGGTGGCTTTTTTACACTCCTGAGGGACATCAGTCACATCGATTTAAGTGGTAGTGTAGACCTGCCCTGAGATGACAAATAGGTGTTGGGTACAAAGACACAGTGTGACAGTTACAGCCATTGGAATAAGCAGCAGTCACAACACGCTGGCTGCCTGGCCGCTGTCAGGCTGATGATGTGTAGGGCTCCCAGCATAGATGGGTTTTAAGGAGAAAAATGCTGGGGCATTGTGGAAAGGTCTCAGCTCCAACTTACACCCCAGAAGTGTCACAGTGGGAGATGCCAGGTGCGGAGCCCTTTTGAAAATCTGCCCCACTGTGGGTATGGAGCACTTGACAATCTGACCCAAGCTCTTTTGAAAACCTGGCTCCATATCACATAATGTCCCTTGACTGCCCCACAACAAGAGAAAGAGGCCTTGTTTCTGAGCATGGAAGATGGGATGACAGGGCCGCCCAGAGGATTCCGGGGGCCCGGGGTCTTCGGCGGCAGGGGGCCCTTCCGTTCCGGGACCCGCCGCCGAAGTGCCCCGAAGACCCGCGGTGGGGGCCCCCCGCCACCGAATTACCACCGAAGACCGAGCTGAACTCGGCAGCGGGTCCCGCTCCGTCTTTGGTGGTAATTCGCCAGTGGGGGGGTCCTTCCACCCCGGAGCGGAAGGACCCCCTGCCGGTGAAGACGGGGAGTGAAGAAGCTCCTGTGCCCGGCCCCGCAAGAGTTTTCCGGGCACCCCGGAGCGAGTGAGGGACCCCGTTCCAGGGGCCCCGAAAAACTCTGGTGGGGGCCCCTTGGGGCTCGGGGCCTGGGGCAAATTGCCCCTCTTGCCCCCCCCCCTCTGGGTGGCCCTGTGGGATGATACCATGTTCCTCAAAGCCGGCATTTCTAGCCAGAATCATCAAACTCTGATTGAAATTGCTTTAGATTCTGCAAAATGACAAATCTCCATGGAGGAACATTGGGCCAGTCTTGGGACTGACAGTGGACTAGGTCTGATGCCACCCTCTTTTGGCTTAACCATAGTGTGCTAAGTGCCAGTACACAATGGAAAGGCTGTGTTTGCCCTTCTGTAGGCTAGGGTTGCTAGTGGATTTGTTGAAAAGTGAGTCTGTTCATTCCATCTCAGGCGCACCAGGCAGTGGAGGAAAAAAGATCACAGGCATCATTGCTAGCAAAAGGTAGCCTGGAGAGCACCGAGCTTTGTAATCCTTCCTGCCTGGCACCATATGGAACGCAGCACGCAAGTGATGCACAGAGACAACAGAAAGGGGGTGTGGTCTGAAAGAAAAGAGGTGTGGTCAGGCTGTAATTTACTGCACACACTCCCTCTGAAGTCACATCACCATGGCAAACAAGTGGGGCAGAGGCCCATACATAGGTATGTTCTGCAATCTGAGGCTGTAATGTCACTGAGCAGCCAGGATAGTGCTCGTGATGGGGTGCGTACCTCACACTGGCAGAGAGAGAGTTAACTGGAGCCCAAGGGCAGTTAGTGCGGCCGGTTACCTTTGGAGGGTGGGCCAGGCCCAATTCAGGATTGGGTGTCTGAGTTAGGGAGGAGTGGGGGACTAATAAAGGAAGGACATCAGGGCAGTAGAAGGGAAATAGAAGGCCCAGGGGAGAGTATGCCTCAAGATCCTCTCTAGGGCTGCCAACTTCCTAATCGCACAAAACTGAACACCCTTGCCCTGCCCCGCCCCTTCTCTGAGGGCCGGCCCCCACTCACTCCATCCCTCCTCTCTCTGTCGCTTGCTTTCCCCCACCCTCGCTCACTTTCACTGGCCAGGGGACCGGTGTGCAGGAGTGGGTGAGGGCTCCGGTTGGGGGGTGCAGGCTCTGGGGTGGGGCCGGGGATGAGGGGTTTGGGATGCAGGTGGCGGCTCTGGGTTGGGTCTGAGGGATTTAGAGTGCGGGAGGGGGTTGGGGTGCAGGTGGTGGTGTGGGGTCTGGGAGGGAGTTAGGGTGTGGAAGGGGGTTCTGACCTGGGGCAGGGGGTTTGGGGTGCATGCTCCAGCTGGGCAGTACTTACCACAGGTGGCTCCCGGTCAGTGACACAGCAGGGCTCCCTGCCTGCCTGCCCTGGCTCCATGCAGCTCCCAGAAGCAGCTGACATGTCTGGCCTTTAGGAGGAGGCGCAGCCAGGCGGCTCTGTGTGGTGCGCGCTGCCTGCAGGCTCAGCCCCCGCAGCTCCCATTGGCCATGGTAGCGTGCAGACGGGCAAGTAGAGAGCATGCCTAGAGGCTGGGGGGACATGCCGGACCCTGCCAGGAGCTGCGTAGAGCCAGGGCAGGTAGGGAGCCTGCCTTAGTCCCGCTGCACCGCTGACCTGACTTTTAACAGCCTGGTCAGCTGTGCTGACCAGAGCCATCAGGAAACCTTTTCACCCAGGCGTTCTGGTCGAAAACCGGATGCCTGGCAACCCTAA
Organism: Mauremys reevesii; assembly: GCF_016161935.1. NCBI lineage: Eukaryota > Metazoa > Chordata > Testudines > Geoemydidae > Mauremys > Mauremys reevesii. Next base: position 25,113,827 of record NC_052635.1, on the reverse strand, counting down.
TCCTCTCCTGAGAAGGGAGCTCCGGCAAAGGGCCAGGAGAGAGACTGGGAAAGGACAGGAGTGCAGCGAGTTCCTGTTGTGAGCCTTGGTAAAGGGGCTAGACACAAGAAGGGCAGGGTTTCAGGAGAGCGCAAACCTGTGCGTGGCAGACAAGGAGCCAGGCCTCTGGGAGGTGGTGCTCTGTGCCAGAGCTGTAGAGCCAGGGAAGGGGTGAAGAGGCTGGGGGGCGAGGGGGCAGTGATCCCTGGTGAAGAGGCCCTAGAGACAGGCCTAGGTACAAAATACCCCAGGAGAACAGCAAGCAAGGAGTGTGAGGGAGCAGACTTTAGCTGCTTGTTATAGGGTCCCTGGGTGGCTCCCAGAGTAGAAAGAGGGCCTGGGATCCCTTAACACCCACCAAGGAAGGGGGTGTGAAAGCCTCTGATATAAAGGGTGTACGGACTGCTGAGTCCAGAGTAAGAGCTGGTGTAAGGTCATTGTACTATTGTGTTGTGGGACTCTCTTTTACGCTAGAAGAACATGACCTGGCTGGAGGCCTGAATCAGGAGAAGCAGCAGCCCAACGCAGAGTGGGAGCTGCTCTTGGCAGCGGGGAGCCAGAGGAGGACAGCCTGCTCCACCATGCCCAGCCACAAAGGGGCACGCTGGCTGAAGAGTCACTCTTCTGCAATGTTATATTTCTGTGGGCAATTCTAGTCACCTATCAGAGAGGTAGCCGTGTTAGTCTGGATCTGTAAAAGCAGCAAAGAATCCTGTGGCACCTTGTAGACTAACAGACGTTTTGCAACATGAGCTTTTGTGGGTGAAAGCTCATGCTGCAAAACGTCTGTTAGTCTATAAGGTGCCACAGGATTCTTTGCTGCTAGTCACCTATGTTAGAGAACGACTAATTCCAACAGGTGCAGGGAAAGGCTCTGTGTTCCCCTGCCCATCCTAACAGCCTAGCTTATGAGAGGAGACAAGGCGCAGCAAAATGCAGCTTCTCACTCAGGGTACACCTCGGGGGGGAGACGAGCTATTGAAGCTGAAGCACGATGTTGGCAGAAGAACAAATGGGGATAAACTGGCCAGGAATAATAGGTTGGGAATGTGAAGCAGGTTTCTAATCATCAAGGAGGAAGGCTCGGGCACAGCCTCCGGATAGCAGGAGCGGGGGCAAACAACCTGACTCGTTTTAAGATGGAGCTTGATAAATTTATTAACAGGATTATATGACTGGGTGTCCTGCCGTAGCAGGACTTGATGGACTTGATGACCCAGGAGGCCTCTTCCAGTCCAAGTGTACATGCCACTTGTAACCTAAGTGCTGATTTTCCACCATGGCTATTCTCCCAACCGTCTTTACGCTGCTCTGATCTCATAGGTAAGAGGGGCTCCTGGTAAGCTCTAAGCCCTGTTCTCAGGGATGTGCCCTGGGCCACAGTAATGGCCACCAGTGGAGTCGTCTCCACTGGTGCAGTGCAGGTGTGGCCAGCAGTGGGGTGGCATTATAGCAGGCTTAGCAGCTTATCCAACCCATTAGGTCCTAGTGCCCCTGTTGGTGCGGGTAGCAGCACGCAGTGTTTGCTCAAGGTCTTGTTGTGCTGCCAGGCAGCATTTGGCATGCAGTGCCGCACAATTGTATTGTTTCCATAGTGTTACGAGCACAGGCACCAGACCATTCAGCCCGCTGTACCTTCTGCTGCCCGTGAATGCCTGCAGGCTAGCAGATGCCACAGCAGCAGCTTGTTAGGAGCCAAAAAGGACGGTGATTTTTAGAGCCAGACACTAACAGGGTGTTTGGGCCTAGGCCCATCCTCAGACCCAGCTGGGAAGATGTCAGGTGATACCAATAAAGGGCGGGGATTGCTCAGCTGGAGGAGAGCTAGAAGAGGAGGATTGGCTCCTGGGACTGGCCTGGGTTTGGAGTCAAAGGCCTCTGACCCCTGAAGCCTGTGTGGGTCGGGGAATAGCTTTGTTTTGTGTTTATTTGAATTAATAACCCAGGCCCTGAGGGAAGGGCCTGAAAGAGACTTGGCTGTGGTGTTAGACCTTCCTGGGCTGCAGGGAGAGAGGCCAGCAGGCCTCCACGTGGTGGAGAATGTACAAGTGATTGTCCCCTACAGCTGAGGGGAAATTGAGACAGCAGGGGCCAAAGTGATAACAGGTGGGGATTGTCTGGTGGGCCACGCCGTGGGGCGTTTTGTACAAATGGGAAAAGCGGAGGACATGCTACACCTGATGGCGGTGGCACAGCAGCAACAGGAGCAGACAGAAGCAGACCCAGGCAACTCTCCTGCCACTCTGGAGAGCCAACAGAAGCAGGAGGCAGTTTGGTGCTCAACAACAGGAGCGGTTCCTGCTGATCCTGGAGAAGGTAGCTCAGGCCAGCTACTAGGTTGGTGAAGCTGGACCCAGATGACCCTGAGACCTTCCTCCAAACTTTGAGAGTGTGACCACTGCTGCCAGCTGAGAGGAGTTGACTTGGGCAACCAGGGTGGCACCATTGCTGATGGGAGATGCCTGGGCAGTGGACTGAGCCTTGAGTGATGAACAGTGTGGCTCAAATCCTGAGGTAAATGCTGCCATTTTAGATAGACTGCTCCATTGAAACCATTATATTTTTGTCTCAAGTGGCTAGTCAGGAAATATTTGTTACAGGAAATTGGCCCTAGTCTGATGGCTGAATGCACCTGCCATGGGCCCTGGAGAGAGGCAGCTACCTCAGAAACCTCGTTCCGTGCTACTGCTCCTTTCACAAGTCTGTCTGACTGAGAGGCTCCTTGCTCACACACTAGCTCAAAGAATTGAGATTTCTCCTGAACAGAGTTCAGGCCTGTCAGTTACATAAGCACACGTCACTTCAGCCAGACCTGAAGACATCTCACTTGTCACTTCTCGCACACTTAAAGAGCAGGTGGGAACTGGAGGCTTTGCCCACTTGAGACTGAATGGCACTTTGTGCAAGAATTGGGAGCACTAACCCTGGTCCCAGTGTCTTGATCAAATGTCAACTTGAGTATCTGCATTCTGCCTTCTCAAGTTCTTGCTGCATTGCTGTCTGGAACTATCTTCTCCATTTTCTATCTTAAACTGTTTGCAGTCCAACAGCGGCTGTCTCCCACCCCAGAGGTAGGTGCAGTGATTTATGAATCATTTGTAAAGTGCTTTGGGATCCTCTACAAATGTAGAGTATTGTTACAGTTTTGTCCACCTTTGAAAGTAACTAAAATCCTTAAACCTTCTATCTTACAGTAAGTGGGCCAGATTCTTCTGTCTTCTATGCAGGGATAGCTCCACTGCAGTCAGGGAATTAATCTGGGTCTACACCGATCTGAATGAGAGTAGAATTGGACCCAGCATTTAATCATTGCTAGCATAGTTATTGCATTAATTAAAATAAACATTCTCCAGCCTGCACACTGCGTGAAGAAACAACAAATGAGCCAGAATGAGACACGTGGCATTAATTGAATCTCAAGTGCTCTGGTGGTATCATAAAAAACTGTTTATGATGTCACAGAACCCCCAATGCAATTATTTCCTTCTGCCTCAGAACAGCTAGTCTATTGTTCTCTACACTCCAAGCGATGCTAGAGTGACCAGGTGCTGTCCAAAGATCTGCAGCGCCACCGAGACAAAGGTGTTGCTGTGGGGCTTTGTGTTGGACTCCCCACAGAGAGCAGCAATCTCAGCACAGGAGCCCTACTGCACAGCGGAGATGGGCAGAGGCCAGCAGGCCATTTTCCATTCAGCTGGCTTTTTTTCATATATATGCTAAGCAGGTAGTCGCTGGCTGGGATACGTAACCCATTCATCTTACCTCGGCTGGATAGCAATCCATTTCCCTCTGTTGTTTTCAAGGGATTATGCCAGAAGTCTAGGCTGTTCATGGAATTGGGAAAATACTGATGTGCTGTACAGAACCACGCTATGAATCTAGTAATTAGCGCACACAGGCCTCAGCCAGATGTACACGCATTCCTCAGCCAGAAACATCTCCTCCTCCCCCCACACACACCCTCCAGCGCCACCCACAAAACATACTAGAAACTTCCATGTGCTCACGGTGTGTTTATTTTTAAAAGGCAAATAAGTGTCTGGTACTAAACTCCAACATAAACTAGGACATGGTTATAATAGCTTTAGGGAGGAGGCCTCTATACAACTATTTCCTCCTTGTTGTTTAACTTAATTTAATATAATTTAAACAAATTACCATTTTCCATAAATGCTCTGGGATACATTGGGGATCTGTGTGTCTTAGGTACTTACCTGGCCCCCATGACTGTAGCAACTGAGCACCTCACAATCACCGATGTATTTATTTGTGCAACACCCCATGAGGTGAATGGAAGCACAGAGAGGCTAAGGGACTTGTACAAGGTCACAGAGGATGTCTGTGGCGGAGCAGAACTTGATCCAGGTCTCCCAAGTTCTAGGCTAGTGTCCTAACCACTGGACCGTCCCTCTTTCCACCTCCCCCCACCCCTCCACCTCAAATCTGGAGAAATTAGCATGACCAAATTCTTACTGCTGATCCCTGCAAAGGAGAGACCAGTGCAGAAGGCTTGAATCCCAGAACTTTCCTCTGTCCTCCCACTGACACTAGTGTAGAATTAGTGTTAGAAATGAATGAGGATCCCCCTGGCCAGTAGTTCATTCTTGATGTGCATCAGGAATGTCAAACTTTTCCCTTTTTCTTCTCCTCCACTGCATGTGCCTCAATGGTTGTCTGTATGCTGAAACGTGCCCCCTTCCAAGGTGGTATGGCCTAGATTACAGAGCGGCAGTGCTTTGGGCTGCTGGGAGGAGACTCCGGTATAACACAGGGCGTAGTGTAGTCGAGACTTCTGTAGCTTCTGCCATTTTTATGATTCTGTGTTTTTAAAAAAAAGTTGGATAAGAAAAACTGGGAGCAAGAGATTTAGCTACCTGAGAGCTGCCCATGGTGCTGACACCAGTTCAGCAGAACTGATGGCTGCAATGGTGGGTAGCTTCTTTTGTAATTTTCCCTAGCATAGACAAGACTTCACAACACACAGTCCTGGGCAGTCCCAAAAGCAGCTTAATGGCAGCCTTTGAAAACTTAAGCACTGTCCTTCATGCCTGCTGCCCTCCTGGCTAAAGGAAATGTTGCTAAAAGAGCCAGCCATGATGTGAATAAGGAAAGGAAAAGTTAAATGATAGAAAAAGGCTGCTTCAGGATACAGGTCCTGATCCAGAGCGATTTGATGTCAATGGAAAGCTTCAATGGGCTTTGGATCAGGCCATAGTGCCAGGTGATACCTCTTGCAAAGATACTGGGGTTAGGGTGACAATGAATGGGGAAAATAGTCTCAGCAGACGCAAAAAGCACAGACAGCTGCCTTCTTTAATCCACCCGATCCCCTACAGGCGACTCCAGCCGTCAGTAAATTTACAGACTGTCAGTAAAGGGGAAAAAAAGACTGTCAATAAAAATGGCAAGATAATTTAGAAAAATCTTGTTTTCCTTCCCCTGGCCTTAGTCTCTGGTCTGATCAGTCCCTTTAATACAGAATCTGGATTTATGGGCTTTTTTATATATTTTGATGATTGAAATGATGACTTCTGTAAAAACGGACAGGGATGACTAGAAACAGAAGTTGAACAAGTCTGCAATTGATTTGATTAGGCGAGGAGTTAAAGTCATCTAGCTACAGGTCTGCTTCAGCACGCACTGGAGACAATGGAAATCCTTTCTCTGCCTTCAGCGGGAGTTGACTCAGGCCCTATAAAGGGGAAATCGCTTTAGGACTAATAGCAAGTACCCTAGGGAAAGGGAACTCGTGAGCACATGCAAGGATCACATGTACCCCCAGGGTGTTCAGTCCCCTGCAGGTGCCATTGGGGAATATAGAATGCTCTAAGGCATTCCTCCAACGTAGAAAGATTAGACCAGCCCCAAAGAGATCAGGTGTCTGCATTTAGAGGGGGAGCAGTAGGGCCCAGAATGGATTCATGTAGGAAGATACTATTAGCCCTGTATAAAGGCTCATCTACACAGGGAATTTCCGGGGAAGTTAGTGTGAAATAGCTAGGGTGTGAATTTAAGGTGAAACAGCTATTCCACACTAACTCCCCCATAGATACTTTTATTCCACTTTAGTGTAATTCATTTCCAGAGAGGATTAACCTATCTATTCCCGGCTTTTTCGGCATGAAGACAAGCCCTAAGTGCTTCTAGGCTGCGACTTTTAAAAGATCCTAAAGGTTGTATGCTCCCAACTCCCATGGAATTCCAATGGGATGTAGGTGCCTAACTCCCTTAGTGTCCTTTAAAAAATCCCATTCTTAAATACAGGATCTATAATCAATGTCCTCTTTAAAAAAATGTCATTTTTAAGTGACTATTGTCAGTAACTTTTTATGGTAGGTGACAGAGAAAGAGTGTACTTGCATTTTCCTGGTTCAAAGTGGCCCAGCATATGGATAACCCAAAGAATCTATCCTGGGTACAAAATTCTCCATTGCTCTGCGCCTTGTCTGTTACCATTTGGATTTGGTAGAATTTCCACTTTGCACTGGTGTAAATAGCTGCATGTGGTGCAGAGTGATGGAGAATCAGGCCTTATGCCTCCATGTCCTGTTTAAAGAGGTTATTGCAAGACAAATCTCCCTCATGGGGAGGTATCCAGGCCCTGACTCTCCTTTAAGGGCCACCCTGTGCAGCAGTCAGCCCCGCTCCACCATTGCAAGAGTGACTCTGTTAGCTTCTTTTGCCACAAAGGACTATGAAGGGAATGGTTATTCAAACTCAATGGTCCACGGTGGCCTGATTTCATTAATTTCCCCTCCTCCCCTCTCCTCTCTCTGCAGGGAAATCCCTAATCTCTCCTAGAGCTCCTGGTGGGGATGTTTATTTAGATATGCACACAAAGCAGTAACCAGCCACAAGACAGAACCAAGCCTGTTCCTATTCCAGCAGGCAGCCCATCGGGCTCTGAGTTGAAGCCTTTCCTCTCTCTCATTTGTTCCTCATACTGAGGAACTCTGGAGTTATTAAAGTGACTACCCACCTGGCTCCCAGGACAAACCAATCCGGGTTAGTAAGGGTTGGTGTGTGCAGGACTGACCCTAGGTTTGGTGGGGCCCGTGTCGACCTCTGCCTGCCTGCAGCTGGACAATTTTCCCATGTCCCTTCTTGCCAGTCTCTGATTCCCATTTAGACTGTGGTGACCCCACCTTTGGCCCACACCTGTTTGAGGCTTTGCAGCCACCACAAGGGCTGAGAAGGAAGGAATGGAACTGAAACACATCTTTCCCAGGCAGAGAGTTGGGAGCCTGCCCTGCTCCAGAGCTTGGTGCTCTGGCTGGCAGACACAGGGTGTAGATGTGTCTATGATGTCTGGTTGCTGTATAGAATCATAGAAGATTAGGGTTGGAAGAGACCTCAGGAAGTCATCTAATCCAACCCCCTGCTCAAAGCAGAACCAACCCCAAGTAAATCATCCCAGCCAGGGCTTTGCCAAGCCAGGCCTTAAAAACCTCTAAAGCTGGAGATTCCACCACCTTCCTAGGTAACCCATTCCAGTGCTTTACCAGCCACCTAAGGAAATAGTTTTTCCTAATATCCAACCTAGACCTCCCCCACTGTAACTTGAGACCATTGCTTCTTGTTCTGTCATCTGCCACCACTGAGAACAGCTGAGCTGCATCCTCTTTGGAAACCCCATTCAGGTAGTTCAAGGCTGCTGTCAAATCCTCCCTCACTCTTCTCCAGATTAAATAAGCCCAGTTCCCTCAGCCTCTCCTCATATGTCTTATGCCCCAGCCCCCTAATCATTTTCATTGCCCTCTGCTGGACTCTCTCCAATTTGGCCACATCCTTTCTGTAGTGGGGGGCCCAAAACTGGACGCAATACTCCAGATGTGGCTTCACCAGTGCCAGAGGGCAATAATCACTTCCCTCAATCTGCTGGCAATGCTTCTACTAATGCAGCCCAATATGCCGTTAGCCTTCTTGGCAACAAGGGCACACTGTTGACTCATATCCAGCTTCTCGTCCACCCTAATCCCCAGGTTATTTTCTGCATAACTGGCGCTTAGCCAGTCGGTCCCCAGCCTGTAGCAGTACCTGGGATTCTTCAGTCCTAAGTGCAGGACTCTGTATTTGTCCTTGTTGAAGCTCACCCCATAGCTGTCTGAAGTCCCCCTCCCCCCATGAGTGCATTAACGTGTTATTTCAGTGTAGTTGGTACAGGGAATTTTAATTCTCCTTGAGTTCTTATGGGTTTAGCAGATCCTCACTGTGGTTTCCCCTTTTCTTTTTCCCTTAACCCAGATTTTTCAGCATTGGTTTGTATTGCAGTGGCATTGTAGACACTTCTGACAGGCAGCAGCACCCCTTCATCTCTTCCTTCTTTTCTATCCTTCCCCTGGAGATCTCACCCATCAGTGTTAGCACTCCAGTTGTGAGAATCATCCCACGAAGCCAAATGCTTTGTGACACTTCAAGTACATTATATAACAACACCCACTACAACTCTTTTGTCTACTATGGCAGCCAAGACACAAAACTTCAACAAGTTAGTTAAAGGGACATTGTTAAAATGAAAATCATGTCTTTAAAAGAGCGCGGTTCTTACCCATGTTGCAAAGAACCCATTTTGGCTACTGAAATAGACAGAATTGTAAAAATCAAATTCTCTCCACTCTTTATGTTAAGTTTTTTGCACTTGATTCACTTTAGACTCAGCAGTTGTGCTGGTCAGTTATGCTTTGTTATCATTGGTTTCACTCTCCGCTAGGAGAATGCTGCAGGGTTTGGGTTTACAGCATTATAAGGGAATAGTTATTTGGCTTCCTTCTGCTCCTATCTCAGCACCTTATTTCAAGCTGTCTTCATGCCTGGAACATCGTTCCAGTCCCTTCTTGCCAAGCCACTACACGCTCCTTGTTCAAATTCCTCATCAAAGCTCACCTCTGGTGTGCTACTGGGTGATAAGAAGTGAATTAATTCATCCCCTCCCATAAAAAAAATTAATTTAACAGAACTATCCGAATGTGCACTTGCAAATGGTGACTGTTTTCTGGTCACTTTATTATTAACCATTGTCTTGTCTCATGTGTAGCCGCACACTACAAGAAGGATGTGGAAAAATTGGAGAGTCCAGCGGAGGGCAACAAAAATGATTAGTGGGCTGGAGCACATGACTTATGAGGAGAGGCTGAGGGAATTGGGATTGTTGAGTCTGCAGAAGAGAAGAATGAGGGGAGATTTTATAGCTGCTTTCAACTACCTGAAAGGGGGTTCCAAAGAGGATGGATCTAGACCATTCTCAGTGGTACCAGATGACAGAACAAGGAGCAATGGTCTCAAGTTGCAGTGCGGGACGTTTAGGTTGGATATTAGGAAAACTTTTTCACTAGGAGGGTGGTGAATGTGTTACCTAGGGAGGTGGTGGAATCGCCTTCCTTAGAGGTTTTTAAGGTCAGGCTTGACAAAGCCCTGGCTGGGATGATTTAGTTGGGGATTGGTCCTGCTTTGAGCAGGGAGTTGGACTAGATGACCTCCTGAGGTCTCTTCCAACCCTGATATTCTATGAATCTATGATTCTCACCACATCTCCATGCCATTCCCCTTGCTCATTGAACCATGTCTCAAATTGGCCCCTGAGCCTGCAGCTGGTTCAGGAAAGCCCTGGTTCAGGAAAGCATCACTATTTAGGACAGCACTTAAATGCATGCTTAAGTCCTTTCTTGAAGTGGGACCTTCAACTGTAAGACCTTTGGGGCAGGGACTGTGAGTACAAAGTTCAAAAGTGCCTTAGTGAGTTAGTCTCCTAAGTCCCATTGACTTAATCTCCTAAGTCACTTAGGCACTTGTGAACATTTTGCCACATCTCTTTATTTGCTCTGTAAAAAGTGACTGATGAGCATGCTTCTGGATGCTGTAAAAATAACATGGGATCCCAACACAGCAAAGAGATGATTAGCTGTAATGAAGAACATAGTGTGAGAGCCATGGCAATTTCCTGCAATATCCTGGACAAACTTCATTGAATTAAGTTAATAGATCATTGTGGGCCAGGGATCATATTCAATTCCAAGGGAGAGGGGGAACACAGCCCTCCAGGAACTAAGATCAGTGAGGGATGGTGAGGCAAAGTCACTCAGGTTGTATCATCTCCGGTGAGCTACCACCACCTGGAGAGGCTCGCATGTCCTGGTTCAGAGTGGATTCTCTAAAGAACCAACAGACAAGAAAGGACTTTTGGATGAATAGCTTGAATTTAAACTGCTTCAGGGCCTGCTTTCTGATCCAGCAAATGGGTAGGCCCTTCTGTCTGAAGGGCAGGCCCCAATCCTTAGGGAAAGGTTGGAAGGGCTGACGCTGACTACAGCCCCTGTGGAGATGGGAGACTGATGTCTAGTAAGCTTATTAGCATGCATGTAGGTTCTTTTATTGTTTTTAATAGGTTTTCTCTGTAATGCTTTAAGAACAAATGTGCTTACATAGAAAAGACTGTGTGGGAATTTAAAACTGTGGGCAATTCCGCTGTTTATAGCCTCTGAGGAGAAAAGCAAAGCAGACCTGCTTAGGCCGTCTGACTTGCTGGGGAACTCACGATGTAAGTAGGGAACCTGGAAAATACCCCTGTCTGGAGGGGGAAGATGTGGATCTCTGCCCAAGAGAGGTAAAGGAGAACCTAAAGCCTTGAGTGGGTGTCCTTGCTGGACCGCAGGGGGGGAATACAGGTGCAGATGCCCTGACCTGTGATACCTAGTTTTAACTGAATTTTAAAATGGAGGTTAAACACAATTTCAGTTAGGTTTTTATAATGCCTGACAGTTACATTTTGGACCTAGCCTAACCAGCCACTGACACTGTGCCCTAACAGCAGGCCATAACATAAGAACGGCCATACAGGGTCAAACCAATGGTCCATCTAGCCCAAGATCTTGTCTTCTCACAGTGGCTGGTACCAGATGCTTCAGAGGAAATGAACAGTACAGGGCGCTTATCGAGTGATCCAGCCCTTGTCCTCCAGTCCCAGTTTCTGGCAGTCAGAAGTTTAGGGACACCCAGAGCATGAGGTTGCATCTCTGACCATCTTGGCTAATAGCCATTGATGGACCTATGCTCCATGAACTTCACACATTTTTTATTATATTTTTGGCCTTCACAACATCCCTTGGCAATGAGTTCCACAGGTTGATTTTGCATTGTATGAAGAAATACTTCCTTTTGTTTGTTTTAAACCTGCTGCCTATTAATTTCATTTGGTGACCCTCATTCTTGTATTATGTAAAGGGGTAAATATCACTTTTTCTCCACACCATTCATGTTTTTCTAGACATCTATCATATTGCTCCCCCTTGCTTAGTTGTCTCTTTTCCAAGATGACCAATCCCCGTCTTTTTAATCTCTCCTTATGTGGAAACTGTTTCATACCCCGAATAATTTTTGTTGCCCTTCTCTGTACCTTTTCCATTTCTAATATATCTTTTTTGAGATGGGGTGACCAGACCTGCACACAGTATTCAAGATGTGGACGTTTCATGGATTTATATGGTGGTGTTATGATATTTTCTGTCTTCTTATCAATCCCTTTCCTGATGGTTCCTAATATTGTTAGCTTTTTTGACTGCCACTGCACATTGAGCAGATGTTTTCAGAGAACTATCTACAATGACTCCAAGATCTCTTTCTTGAGTGGTAACAGCTAATTTAGAACCCATCATTTTGTATGTATAGTTGGGATTGTGTTTTTCAATGTATATTACTTTACACTTATCAACATTGAACTCCATCTGCCATTTTGTTACAAAGGGATCTCACATAACACGGTAACTCCTTGCTGTCTGCTTTGGACTTAACTATCTTGAGTAATTTTGTATTGTCTGCAAACTTTGCCACCTAACTGTTTACCCTTTTTCCAGATCATTTCTGAATATGTGGAACAGCGCTGGTACCAGTACTGATTCTTGGGGGATTCCCCTATTTACCTCTCTCCACTGTGAAAACTGACCATTTATTCCTACCCTTTGTTTCCTATCTTTTAACCAGTTTCTGGTCTATGAAAGGACCTTCCCTCTTATCCTATGACTGCTTAGTTTGCTTAAGAGCCATTAGTGAGGGACTTGTCAAAGGCTTTCTGAAAATCCAAGTATACAGTACTATATTCACTGGATCACTCTTTTCCACATGTTTGTTGACATGAATTCGAATCAGGGGCGGCTCTAGCCATTTCGCCGCCCCAAGCACAGCGGCACGCGGGGGGCACTCTGTGGATGCTCCACCGGAGCCGCGGAACCAGCGGACCCTCCGCAGAGATGCCTGCAGGAGGTCCACCGGAGCCGCCTGCCGCCCTCCTGGCGACCGGCAGAGCACCCCCCGCGGCATGCCGCCCCAAGCACGCGCTTGGTGTGCTGGGGCCTGGAGCCGCCCCTGATTCTAATAGATTGGTGAGGCATGATTTCCCTTTACAAAAGCCACATTGGCTCTTTTCCAACCTACTGTGTTCATCTAGGTGTCTGATAATTGTATTCTTTACTATAGTTTCAACCAATTTGCTTGATACTGAAGTTGGGTTTAGTGGCTGGAATTGCCATGATCAACTCTGGAGCCTTTTTTAAAAGTGTCACGTTAGTTATCCACCAGTCATCTGATACAGAGGCTGATTTAAGCAGTAGATTACATACCATGGTTAATTCTGCAATTTCATATTTGAGTTCCTTCAGAGCTCTTGGGTGAATACTATCTGGTCCTGGTGACTTACTGCTGTTCAATTTATCCATTTGTTCCAAAACCTCCTCTATTGACACCTCAGTCAGGGACAGTTCCTCATATCTGTTACCTAAAAAGAATGGCTCAGGTGTTGGAATCTCCCTCACATCCTCTACCGTAAAGACCATTGCAGAGGATTCATTTAGATTCTCTGCAATTGTTTCCTTGAGTGCCCCACTAATTGTTTGCTTGGTTGGCAGGGTTCTGCTTCTGAACGACTTAAATTCTTTTTTTGCTGTTAGTTTTTGTGTCTTTAGCTAGTTGCTCTTCAAATTCTTTTTTGGTCTGCCTAATTATACTTTTACACTTGACTTGCCAGAATTTATATTCCTTTCTATTTTCCTCAGTAGGATTTTCAGTTTTTAAAAGATGTCTTTTTGTCTCTAGCCATCTCTTTTACTCTGTTGCTTAGCCATGGTGGTATTTTTTGGTCCTCTTACTGTTTTTTTTAAATTAGGGATATACATTTAGTTTGAGCCTCTAGTGTGGTGTTTTTTTTTTAAAGTTTCCATGCAGCTTGCAGGCATTTCACTCTTGTGAGTGTTCCTTTTAATTTGCGATTAAATAGCCTCCTCATTTTTGTGTAGTTTCCCTTTTTGAAGTTAAATGTTTGTGTTGGGTTTCTTTTGTATTTCCCCCCCTAAAGGAATGTTAAATTTAATTACATTATGGTCACTATTACCTAGCAGTTCAGCTAGATTCACCTCTTGGACCAGATCACGTGTGCCACTTGGGACTAAATCAAGCATTGCCTCTCCTCTTGTGGGTTCCAGGACGAACTGTTCCAAGAAGTGAATGGTGTACGGAAATTTTTATCTCTGCATCCCGTCCTGAGGTAATGTGTTCCCAGTCAATATGGGGATAGTTGAAATCCCCCATTATTATTGGGTTTTTTGTTTTTGTAGACTTTCTAATCTTCCTGAGCATTTCAAATCACCGTCACCATCCTGGTCAGGTGGTCGGTAGTATATTCCTACTGCTATACCCTTACTATGCAAGCATGTAAAAGCAGCAAAGAGTTCTGTGGCACCTTATAGACTAACAAACTTATTGGAGCATGAGCTTTCGTGGATGACATGCATCCAACGAAGTGGGTATTCACCCATGAAAGCTCATGCTCCAATACGTTTGTTAATCTATAAGGTGCCACAGGACTCTTTGCTGCTTTTACAGATCCAGACTAACACGGCTATCCCTCTGATACTATTCAAGCATGGAATTTCTATCTATAGAGATTGCATGGTACTGTTTTGATTCATTTAAGATTTTTATCATATTTGACTCTGTGCTTTCTTTCTTTCACATATAGTGCCACGCCCCGACCAACATGGCCTACTTTGTTATTCCTATCTATTTTGTATACCCTGACATTACTGTGTCCCATTGATTACCATTGTTCCCCCAAGTTTCTGTTATATCCATATTCTCATTTATCAGGCACTTAAGTTCACCCATCTTAGTATTTAGACTTCTAACATTTGTATACAAGTACTTATAACATTTGTCAATATTGAGTTGTCTGCCTTCGTGTGATGTAATTGAATGGGACTCATTTTCATTTGACAGTTTCTCTTCCATTCCTACCTCTCTCCTCTTTACTAGGCTATAGAGAATCACTGTTAATAGATTCCCCCCACCCACCCAAGGGATGTCTCAGTCCGAACTGTGTGCACTTCTGCACCTGTCAGCTTTTCTTCCAGTCCTTAGTTTTAAAAACTCCTCTCTGACCTTTTTAATTTTACATGGCAGCGGTCTGGTACCATTGTGGTTTAGGTGGAGCCCATCCTTCCTGTATAGGCTCCCCCTTTCTCCAAAGGTTCCACAGCTCCTAATAAACCTAAATCTCTCCTCCAATCACCATCATCTCATCCACACATTGAGAGCCTGCAGTTCTGTCTGACTGGCCCTGCTCATGGAACTGGAAGCATGTCAGAGAAAGGCCCTAGTCTCCTAAACCCAAGCTGGTGGGCTTTAATCAAATGATGCCCCTTCAGAGGCTTGTCTCTCAATTCATTTAACAAAATGGCTTCTAAAGTTTCTTGATTTTTCTCCACACTGATGTTACGCTAATTGCTCTGTGATAGCTCAGTGATCTTGCTGGCTGCTGTGTTTGCTGATTTCAGTCCTCAGGAATCTCGCCTGTCTTCAGGGAAATCAGAAAAACGGACCCTTATTTCTCTCCTCTTTTTCCTGTAACAGTGTCCTGCCAGTGGGGAAAAATCGTATAGGAGTCCTTGTTTGTTTCATTGTGATCGATAAAGGAAGCACTAAAGGTTGGTTCTTTTCATGCTTGATTTTGCATTAGCAATTCAGGTCTCATCTAGCCTGGTAACTGGAGAATTAGGGAAACCACAAGAGTCACAAGTTGAGTGAGGATGGGACTTTAGACACTGTATACAAAATCTTCATTTTCGTTAGTCATTAAGGTTAAGTGTCGCTTCTCTAACATGTTAATGGCTAACTTTGCTAAATGGTCAACATCACTGACTGATCAGTTAAAAAAATGTACAGTACCCACCTGGTGAAGTGAAGAAACAGATTGACAGAGCCAGAAGGGAACCCAGAAGTCACTTACTAAAGGACAGGCCCGACAAAGAAAGTAACAGAACGCCACTAGCCATCACCTACAGCCCCCACTAAAACCTCTCCAGCGCATCATCAAGGATCTACAACCTATCCTAAAGGACGATCCCTCACACTCACAGACCTTGGGAGACAGGCCAGTCCTCACTTACAGACAGCCCCCCAACCTGAAGCAAATACTCACCAGCAACTACACATCACACAACAAAAACACTAACCCAGGAACCAATCCCTGCAACAAACCCTGTTGCCAACTCTGTCTGCATATCTATTCAAGAGATACCATCATGGGACCTAACCACATCAGCCACACCATCAGGGGCTTGTTCACCTGCACATCTACCAACGTGATATATGCCATCATGGGCCAGCAATGCCCCTCTGTCATGTACATTGGCCAAACTGGACAGTCTCTACGCAAAAGAATAAATGGACACAAATCAGACATCAAGAATCGGTACATTCAAAAACCATTAGGAGAGCACTTCAACCTCAATAACAGATTTAAAAGTGCCAATTCTTCAACAAAAAAACTTCAAAAACAGACTTCAACAAGAAACTGCAGAACTGGAATTAATTTGCAAACTGGACACCATCGAATTAGGCCTGAATAAAGACTGGGAGTGGATGGGTCACTACAAAAAGTAATTTTCCCTCTCTTGATATTCACCCCTTCTTGCCAGCTGTTGAGAATAGACCACTTCCACCTTGATTGAATTGGCCTCATTAGCACTGGACCCCCCACCCCCACATTGGTAAGGCAACTCCCATCTTTTCATGTGCTGTATATTTATACCTGCTTACTGTATTTTCCACTCCATGCATCTGATGAAGTGGGTTATATCCCACAAAAGCTTATGCCCAAATAAATTTGTTAGCCTCTAAGGTGCCACAAGGACCCTTCGTTGTTTTTTCTGATACAGACTAACACAGCTATCGCTCTGAAACCTGATCAAGTAAAGTGAACTCATGGAACATATCATGTGAGACATCTAACAGACATACCAACTCTGGTCTTCCAGCTTTAAGGTAAAAATAAGTAGAAAAATCCCATAACCGACACATCTTTCAGGGTGTTTAATCCATCACTGAGAAGCCAAAAATATATATATCATTTGCAGGTCACTTTTAAAGTAACTAGAAAAGTTAAAAGAAAATGAGTAGGTACAAAATATCTGTAGGGCTACCCATAAGACAGACCAAATGTTGTAGGAGAAGAGGTTGGGAATATGACGAAAAGATCTCCTAATGGCCCGTTCAGAAGTAGATTGATTTCCTAAGGATGGTGGCGGAAGGTCTCCAAAGCATCTGTCAGGCTGTCACAGGGCACCATTGGGCCAGGAGTATAGAATCCAGTACACAAGAAGCAATAAAGTGCATCAATATAAACCCCAGCAAGAAATGACACACTGAAAAATAATAGTATAACAAACAGGGATTTTTTTAACCCATGAAAATAGGATCTGGGGAAGGAACGATTTACCGTTAACTTAATAAGCACTAAAACAACAATTTTTTTCACCTCCCAACACATTCAATTCTCCACAATGCCCAGTTCCCTCCCTGGCACCTAAGGGAAGTGTTCTAAGGACGAGTCTGGAGACTGCTGCAAACATTGTCCAGCTTCAACCAAAAGCGTTCCCTTATGGTGTCTTTGCCGCAGGGTGGGGCACCGTCCTCTCCTGGCTCCCTGGTCTGGAGTCCTGTGGGAGTCTTGGCTGGCTCTCAGTAGCCAGCACCGGGTCAGAATTCTGCCACACTGGACAGTGGTCTCTGTAGGGCTGGCACTGCCTGACCCATACACTAGATCCCTGAGCAGTTCAGAGACTCCCTTTGTGTGGAAGAGGAGTCAATCAGACTCCCTGAGCTGTTCAGCAGCCATGAGAGAAGCAGAACTCAGAGCTCCAAACTGAAACAAAAACTAGTACTTGTCTTTGAGTCAGGCCGTCCCTCCCACTGAGGGGCTGAGCAACCCTGGCTCAGCTTTGGCCCAGCAAACTGCTTGTCCAGATCACCGCACTCAGAAGCCTCCTTATTGGCCTAACAGGAGTTTCTAGGCCATAGTGTCCTCGCCCCTGACTCCAAGTGTGCTGGGAAATGGGGTGAGAGGGCTCTGCTCGCTGTTATTGTTGCAGTACATAGGTAGAACCAGCTACAGCATGGATGTCAGACTTACAGCAGTTTCACCCGTCCTGCGAACTTCCCATGAATCTCTGGGCACGTCTAAACAACCTCAGAGTCTACATTATGGGGGCATGATTTGTAGATCACACTGGTGTGTTGTGTTCTAACTCCCCTGTGTTGACCCTACTAGTGCGCATTGGTGTAGTCCTGTTTCAAACAGGACTTCATTAATGTGCACTAAGGAACATTTACTGGAGACAAGTAAGCCTTCTCCTGCCAAGGGCAGCCTGCAGATAAGCCCCAACTGTGGGGCAACTGGACTAGCAGGGCCATGCCCCAAACTAAAGAGTAGGAAGTAGCCCAGGGAAACAGGTCTTGCCCTTCTCCCGGGAGGGAGACCCATCTCCCCTGATTAGGGGTTGAACTACACAGGGCCTGGTCTGGGACCCGGTGGAGAGAGAGGGCCTGGGTCCCCTACCACCACCTCCGACCAATGATCTAACCACTAAGTTGCCTGGCCACGGAAGGTGTTATCACAGAGTGCAACACACAGGTGCACTCTGCAAATCACAACCTATAGATCTGGCACAGCAATCCAGCAAAACCTTGCATACAGGTGTAGAAACACTTGGTTGGATTTAAGAGGTCCTAGAGAGGCATAAGTCAGGCAGAAGCTGATATGTGTCTGGGCAAGGGGGAAATGGCACTGGAGGGCGCTTGCCCACCAGCTGGAGAGTAGATACCCCAATCTGGCAAGTCAAAGAAAAGGAAACTTCAAATAAGTCAAAGGGTGAATGCATATTGCAGCTGGTAGACCGGCATACTTCCCTCTAAATAAAAATTTAAAAAAAGAAGAGAAGATGGCTTTCTTTCTACCCTTCCCTTCCTTCATTTCTTTATTCAGCTTGTGACAAGTGGCCACCATGTCCTTATTCAGGAGAAGAAAAGTAGATCGAGTGTCGTGCGTTTCAAGAGAAATGGAGAATTTTGTATTTCTTTGTGGACATGAATGGAATGCCTACATGCTTGATTTTTGAGCAACAGGTCACTGTGATAAAGAATACAACATTTGAAGGCACTACGAAGTGAGACACGGTGAGAAATATAATAAGTATGCAGGAAAGTTATGTGCTGATAAATACTCTAAATTAGCACAGTCACTGAACAATCCATGTTTACTGACACTCATCATGTAAGTGATGCTGCTGTTAAGGTGAGCTATGTGATTACCCATGAAACAGCTGTGTCATTGAAACCATTTTGGGATTTTGAGGAACTGCATGCTGAAAGCTGCAGAAATGGCATGTCCAGATAAGCAGCAAGCCTTTGCAAATATCAGCCTTAGAAACACAATCGCTGAGAGAATCCATGATTTAGCTGAGAATTTGAACACTCAACTCCTGGACAAAGCAAAGCCATTTGCTGCTTTTTCAATTGCAATTCATGAAAGCACAGACATAAGTGACGTGTCTCAGCTGGCAGCATTCATTTGTAGAGTCGATGAGAGCATGAGTGTGGCAGAGGAGCTTATAGAATTGGTGCCAGCAAGAGACACAATAGCAGCAAATGACCTCTTCAGCAACTTGGTGGAAGCTCTGAACAAACTGGATGCAGACTGGACAAGAGCTGTGAGTCTGGCCACAGACAGGGTCCCCTCAGTGGTGGGCAAGGAAGCTGGAGTTACCACATAACTGAAGACCAAATTGCAAACTGTCAACCATAACTAGCAGGTTAGCAGCTTTCACTAAATTTTACATCAAGGAGCTCTCTGTAGTAAAGCTTTGAAAATGAATCATGTGACAATGTGGCTGTTAAAACTGTAATTTCTGTTTGAGCTAGAGGTCTCAGCCATCTGCAGTTCCACCAGCTGTTGGAAGAATGTGACATTCAGCATGGACAGCAGTAACACATTGAAGTTCTGTGGCTAAATCAAGGAGTTGTTTTGAAACGCTTTTTGAATTGCATGGTGAAATCCAGCATTTCATGGATCAGAAAGGGAAAGATCTCACTGAGTTATGGGACAATGAAGGCTTCAAGACCTTGTTTTCATGGCAGATGTTACAGCGTATGTGAACTCACTCAACACAAGACTGCAGGGGCACAACCAAGTAGTGACAGAATGTTATGACCACATTCACAGCTTTGAAATTAAGCTTCAGCTATGGGAGAAACAACTTTCTTCGCATAACCTGGCACGTTTTCCTTCCTTGACATCACTACAATGACACTTTTGGGACTCAACATGATGACAGCACAAAAAGATACGTGGGCAAAATTATTGAATTGAGAGAGACTTTTCAAGAACGATTCTCTGACTTTAGGGACCACGAAGGAGAGTTTGTAATTTTCAGCCAGTGTGTATGATGAACCAGGGAAGCGCCAAATGGAATTTATTGAACTGCAGTGCAACATTGTGATGAAGTGCAAGTTTTCTGATATTGGTGGTCCCAAGTTTTATCAATATCTGGGATCAGATTATTCCAAACGGAAGTCCTTTGCATCAAGAATTCTTTCCATGTGTGGGAGTGTGTACATGTGTGAACAACTATTCTCCATCCTAAATATTAACAAATGTTAATGCACTGGTTCAAGCCAAGAGATCCCAGGTATCAGGGAGCAGCAGCACCAGTCATTAAAATCTGAAATACATGTAAGGAATTACCAACATGGTTTATCTTTATCTATTTTAATCATTTTTGCTGAATGTGTCCCATGCCAAGTGGCAGGATATTGGATCAGGCCTGCCATATGAAATAAGTTGGACACTCCTGCCTTAGATGTTCAGTCCAGAGTCCTAGGAGCTGGCAAACTCCAAATGAGGATCGTGTGAGAATCTCAGCTTTAATTAAAAACAAAACCAACCCCCCCTTTCCCCCAAGTGTCTTGGCTGGCCAACTCTCCTATTTGTGGACTAAAGCTTGGAAACGTGAAATCTAAAGGTTCAAATGCCAAAAGGGCAATAAAAATGCCAACATTAATTATTTTTCAAAATTTTGGAGCCTGACTTGTCATTTTTGAAGGCCTGGTTTTGCCACATGTGTTGTTTCCTGGTTCTATCCTAGGCAGGAAGGGGAAGTGATGAAAGGAAGTGGCTCTGATGTGTTCAGCCCAACTGGACCCACAGATCTGTAAGAAGTTGAGCACTAAAGCTGTACCCTCTTGAGATTTCCAGTCCAGCTTTACATGCCTAATACTGGAGGCTAAGAGTTTTCCGCTAGGATTAGTGATTTTGAGTGCCTCCATTTTTGGGTGCCTGAACAGGGACACAGCAAAGGTGCCTGGTTTTTAGAAAGTGCTGAGCAGCCGCCTTTGGAAAACCAGATGACTTTTAGCTGAGCTCCTCTAATCACTAGCACTCTTGAAAAGCTTTTCCTCTGGTCTTTTCTGGCCTGAACTTTGGAACCTCTTGATGGTCACTTGACGCTGTGGGGGAAGCCACCTTGCAAAGGCAGAGGCACCAGTCATTTTGATTCAGATTCAAACATTGGCCAAAGACAGGTCAGCTCCTCTGGGCAGGTCACTCTAAATCTGACTCCTAACCCCACGGCACTTCTGTCTTGCTTGTTAGTGATACCGAACCGCAATAATTTCTTTTTCCATTCTGTCTGTTTTGTTACATACTCTAATTTTTCTTTCCTCCCTGCTGTTTATTGGACATGTCCCCCAATCCTCCTCCTTACCAGATTGCTTCTATTTTTTTTAAATCTGCCTTCTGCTTAATCAGTGCTTATATTTTACATCTCTACTTAACAGAAAGCTGCACCCATTTTCTCAGCACACACATTTCTGGATGTTCACGTGCTGGGAAGCATCCCTCTGCATGGAGCTGCAGAGAATGCTATTTAAAAATAGAGGGCTTGGGGTTTTTTGGAAATTAAAACCTGACATTTCTAAGCCTTTGGCTGCCAAGCAACATGCATGGAGAAAGTGACATCATTTATGACCGTTCTGTAGCATTTCCATTCTGGTTTTATTACTGGTTTTAAAGATTCAGCAGGAGAATTTTATTGTTTATTATACTAAAGCTCTTCTGGTTGTTAAACTGTCTGTAAAGCTAGAAGGAAACTAGTTTGTAGTCCAGCGCCAGACTCATCCTCCCTGCAGTACTGCCAGAGGAGAGAGAAACAAAAGCAAAGTGGTGCAGGAATTCAGCAGTACTGCTGGCAACAGGCTGAATATTAACCATTAATCATAGAGTTTAAGGCCAGAAGGGCCCACTGGATCATCCAGTCTGTCCGTCTGCATCTCACAGGTCACCAGCACCACTCAGCCACCCCCACACCAAGCCCAGCGACCGAAAGGACACTGAAGTTTTACAGCCCACAGGCTGTTCTGTGCCACAAACAGAGGATAGGAGGGACCAAGGTGCACCAATGCCTGAGGCCCCTGCAATGGCAGGGAATTGATTAAGTGAGATACACCCGGGTAATCCTGACAAGTGAGCCTCACCCCACACTGCAAAGGAAGGTGAAACCCTCCTAAGGTCACTGCCAATCTGACTTGGGGGAAAATTCCTTCCTGACCCCAGACATGCTGATCAGTTAGACCCTGCGCATGTGAGCAAGAACCAGCCAGCCAGGCACCTGAGAGAGGGAGAATGCTCAGGGCCCCCTCAGAGCCCTGGCCCAACCTGCCCATTGTCCCATCTCCAGCCATGGCCCTTCCTGAGGCTTTAGTGGAAGGAGACAAAAGCAAAACAATATGGGGGCAGAAGGGGGAAATCTCTTCCTGATCTCTGCAGGTGACCGCATGAAGCACGAGATTTTAGGAAGACGGGAGAGGACCCAGACGGGATCTCCAGAGAGGCCTGGCCCTGTGCCCCACCATCACAAGCAACCCACTCATCCAAGCCCTCTCAGAAACTGGACCAGTCTGTCTCCAAACTAATTAAGGTGTTTGCCCTCACAACTCCTACTGGGAGGCTGTTCCAGAGCCTCATCATCTGACAGTTAGAAACCTTCTAATTTCCAGCTTGAATTTGTTCATGGCCAGTTTCTCCCCATTTGTTCATGGGCCAACATTGTCCTTCAGCATCAATAGCTCTTGCCCCTTCCTGGGGCTTGCCCTCTGAGGTACTGACAGAGCAATCGGATCAAGGCTTCCTGCACTTTGCTAGGCTGAACAAGCCAAGCTCGTCCTTTCGCCTCGACCACTAGTGAGTGAACCATGGCTTCCTACCGTCAGCACCAAAACCACAAGCTGTTGCCACTGGAGCTAAAAGAGAGATTTGTTTAGCTAAGGGCTAGTAAAGTTACAGTCTCTGAAGCCGGCCAGTCGTGGGCAATCAGACCATATGTTTTAAGCCCTGTGCATTACACTGACTGAGGCAGGTATGGCTGGAAAAGTGCTCTTCTGTGGTTCTGCTACTCTTTCCCCTCCTCTCCCTTGTCTAGCCACTGGTCTTTTTCTTATCTCTCCACCGAGCCTTATCATTGCTAGTGCAAGAGCCTTCTCCCCTGCAGCCCCTGCTTTCTGGAACAGGTTCCTCCCTCTGTTTGACCTCACTCTCCAGTCTCCTTCCTCTGTTCCTGTCCCCTCTTCCTTCATTTTTGTCCTTCCACCGTTGGTTTGGGCTGGGGTTTATCCAAAGACCCAAAAGGTGTTAGCCACCCAAATCCCATTGAAATTCAACTCCATCGGCGCCTCTGGAAATCCTAGCCTGGACTTTCTAAGTCAATCATTGAACTGTTTCAGGAGACTAAACAAGCTGTGCAGAGCAAAGCTGGGTATTGGCTACATGGTGATCTGCTGAGGTTTCGCTCAGACCCTGGAAAGTCCTGCGAGCCTTAGTTCTTTAGTGCTTGTGACTTGCTGTGGGACCCTCAGTGTGCAGCTCAATTCTTCTCTGAAAACCGGGGTGAGGGTCTGGCCCGCATGTCTACATTGGCCTCTGCTGCCCTTGCCCAGGTTATGCTTAACCAGAGAGCTGGGTTCTAGCAGTTATCTGTCCAGGGTGCTGTCAGGCTCTTCCCCTTCTCGACAGCAGAGTCCCCAAGTGCTACTGAATTCCACGCTCACGCCCAGCCAGCATGTTTAGCAGCCAAAATATTTGCTTCCTAGGATATAAAGAAGGAAGAAAGCCCCTATATTAGATTCCCCTTGTCAGTCTCCTACTAATGCAGCATTGGTCCCTGTGGAATATTGCCAAGAGCTTTGTCTAGTCTAAATATGAAAAACTCCCAGGATGGCAAGACTGTTCCAGAACCTAATTGACATGATCATGAAATGTTTCCTCATGTCCAGTCTAAAGTTTCCTTTCTTAGGAACATAAGAATTGTCACGAGCAATGGCCCATCTAGTCGCGTGACCGCGGCTAGTGCCAAATACTTCTGAGGAAATCATCAGCCTCTCCTAATGCACCTAATTGCGCAGTGCTGTACCACAGGGGAAATTTCACTCTGACCCCAGCTGGGGAGCAGCGTATGCTCTGCAGCATGGAGCCTGATGGCCCTTGGATGTTTTCTGTCTGCGCTGGTGGAACTGCAGATGCTGTCCTTATTCATAAGTGTCTAATCCCTTTTTGAATCTTACGAAGCTCCTTGCTTCACTTTTATCCCACTACTCCTAGATCTTCCTTTCCTGGGTCCCCATCAATAATTCTTCCCCCTCCCTGGCGCTAGGTGCTTTACATGACCCAGCCCTTGCTTGTCTCTTCACATATTGGGCCAAATTCAGTGAACTGCAAAGGGGGGGGGCTCGCAGTGCTTACCCCCGTTAGTTATTTTCTCCTTGCTTTGTGCCTCACTCCTTCCAAGCTCTTGTGCCCTTCCTTTGGTTGCTCTCCAGTGTACTGGTTTTCCTAGAACTAGGGCACCCCTAAGCCATGATGCAACAGGCTATGACCTACTTATCCAGTTCCACTCCTCATGGGATCTGTACTCAGGACCAGACTGTCTGGTGCCTTGACAATAGTCCCTCTGCCTTGCTCTGGCTTTGTGGAGGGCCCATAATCTGGCTGCAGATTCCTAGCAGAGAAGTCCCCTGGCTTCTCTCAGTGGGAGAGGGGGAACATTAGTAAAACATTCATTTTAAGCACCCACCGATGTCGGATGGGCTGTGGAAAAATGGCCATTTACCAGTCAGGATGGATTCTGATGACTGATCTATAAGGGTGGCATAGTATTGTTCTGCTGCCCATCTATTCCGTGGTGAAACAGGGCCCCACAGACAGGAAGGGACAGTTTCCCAAGGGGAATGTCAGAGAGGGTCACAGACTCCATTATAGGGGTGGCAGCCTGACGTGCCATCTGAGAAAGGATCAGATAGAGCCATGGCTTGCCCCAGGGTAATGCTTAGTTCCTTTCTCCGTGCTTTAAATAATACTGTATTTTATTTGTAACGGAGTTAGTAGACCAGCTGTACTGGATCTGAAGAGGTTTATAGGCATGGAAATAGCTCTGCCGCATTTGCCAAGGTTCTTCTGTGTTGCACTTTTATGTTCTCTTCGTTTTGTTAGCTGAACTCTGAAACACAAACCTGTCTGTCTTTGGCTGCAGATTGGGCCGAGCCCCAATGTTTATATTAAACCTACCTGAACTTCGAGGCACCTTTGGATTGGGGGGGTTGAGCTGGGCTCGTTTCATCCTCTCTGTATCTTGCGTCTGTGCTGTCCTTGAAGGGGCTGTTATTTACCAGCCTTTGAATTTAGGAAGTAGCAGAGATTAAAAGAGCTGTGGAATTACTGGTTGTGCAAAAAGGGGTCTGGGTCAGTGTGGGCCGGACACAGAGTGCTACACAGACCGGGAGGGCAGTAGGACCACAGAGCCTATGGGGACAGGTTCACTGTACACAGACCTAGCTAGCCAGAGAAAACAGGCTGGGAGGAGTAGAAGGTTTGTGTTGCCTCCATTAGTGCTATTTGTATCACACACGCCCCTTTTCCTCCAGTCTTCTCTAGTCTAATGTCATTGTGGTCACTAGATACCCAGAGAATCTTCCCCCTCCCCCTGCTAACTGCATCCTCAGTCCTTATACAGCATCGGTCCTTTAATGCCTAGGAGGAGCTCTGCAGTAGCCTTGCGCTGTGCAGGCAGCTCCATAGTCTCAGCGGGAGAGCCATCCTGCACTAGCTCTAGACACATCTCGCTTACCCTGAGCTTTGGCAGAGCTCCCAGACAACAGCCAAATAATGTAAATGCCCTGCTCAAAGCCCCAGCCTTCTCCTTCCCCTCTTGTGTCTAAATGCCCCAAAGGGTGTAACCCTTGGCAAAAGCCACCTGAGTCCCTTGATTATTGTTATCTCCTATCCTAACTCTGCAGTGTTAGCTAAGCTAGCTCACTGCCATTAATCTCAATACCATCCCACCTCTCCTTCTGCTTTCTTGGGGCTGTTCCTCCATATTGCTGGGGGCCAGCTCTGCCTGTATAACATCTACCCCCCCCCCCCCGCTTCTCCTCAGTGTGTCCAGGAAGGTTGCCAGAGTATAAGTTGAGCCCAGGTGGTTTGAACCCTGCATCAGCTCAGTCATGTCTCTGTTATTTCACTGAGCTCACATTGATGCTAAAAGCCAAGCACTCCATCCTGGTGCCATGACTGCCCATGTGCCCTGCGTGAGAGTCCAAGGTAGGCAGCTCCTCTCCCCTTTGACGCACCACCCCACTTCTCCCAGGCTACTAACCAGCTGCTATATCCTGTCACTTTGAGATCTTGATCTCCCATTCATATCCTCCCCCTACATTGTACGGCACATGTGCAAACACCTGGCCAGATCACTTTTCATGTTGACAATCAGTGTTTGTTCCCATATGGCTGAGATGTCCCACGTCATCCCCACCAACCTGCCTACCCCCTGTACTGCAGGAGTTGGTTCCAATAATCCAGTCCTTTAGGGATCATCTATATTTAACTACAGACATATAATCTACATTAAAAGAATGTTGTTTAGGTGCAGAGTCAAGCACTCCAAGGTTAGGAAATGTCAGAATTAGGGTTGCCTGTGCAATGTTAATTCAGCTCCCTTGTGCGTATAAATGAGGGTAACAATCTTTAATTATCTTTTTTTCATGGGATCCCTGCCTTGTTCAGTGCACAGGATGGGCTCAGGGGCTGAATCAGGGTTGTGGAGCGAAGGGGGCTGTTGTCTGTACGACCCCTGTCTCATTTGCTGTAGATGTTGGAAGGCATGTAGTGAATGAGGCAGGGGCTTGCAGGAAGAGAAAGGATCGTCTCCTGGTTAAAGCAGTTGAATGCTGCTTTGGAGAACTGGGTTCTGACCCTGGCTAACCTACAGGCCCCCTGTGTGGTGATGATCATGCCACTTAAAATTTTCACAAGTGGCCATTAATGATGTGTACTTCATTTTCTGGGTGCCCAATCAGAGATACCTGGGGCCTGATTTTCACAAGGTGTTGAGTACACGTGACTGCAGTTGAAGTCAATAGAAGCTGTGGATTCTCTATGCCTCTGGCAGTAAAGCAGCATGATCTGGAGGAAGGCCAGGGAACTTATGCCCTGTGTTCTAAGCCTGGCTCTGTCGCTGATTTACTGTGTGGCCTTAAGCAGTCTCTTTGTCATTCTGCCTCAGTTTCCCCATTTGTAAAATGAGGATAATACTCCGCTCTCTTGCATCAGAGTTGTAAAGATAAATTCATTAACGTGTGGGAAACACTTGGTTCTACATTGCTGCAGAAAAATCCATGAGGAAATCAATAATTCCACAATGCGTGTGTGGCTTGGATGGTGTGCAGTAAATAAGGCAAGGACGACACAATGAATGAGGAGGAGAAAAATAAACATTGAACAGCTGCCTCATTCATTGAGCAATGTCCATCCTGTGGAGCAAAGAGTAGGTGAGCATGTAATTAAGTATTATATAGGCCTGTACGAAAGAGGACAGAGTTGAGATTGAATAGGAAACAAGGGGTTGTGAAGGTTACAGATTTATTAACACCAGTCAGTAGAAATGAGTTTAGAAGTCCTGGTTCCCCGTGCAGTGCATATTCCCAAAGGGTATTTTGATGGGAGGATGATCCATTTTGTCCTTGTCCCATTTGGATTTTGACCTCCCTGTGACATGCTGCAATGAGACAGTGAGGCTGTGCATGTGCAGTCCGATAGAGTGATGAGTATTTTTGTCATACACCTAGAAACCAACGATGCTACACAAACCAGAAGTGGCAATCTTTGACAGCTTAGCATCAACTCAAGCAAATCTGGGCAGATTTTTATGAGACCTGAACAAGACACGCCCTTGACTCTAGAAGCATCCCATTCCAAACACCAAGGTCCTGTTGCAAACCAGGGAGGGGTTAGAGCACTTCAAGAAAAGGGTGCAATCATTTTTTATAGTGGAATGCACCCGGCAACCTAAATATAGAGGTGGCTATTGTTTATCTCTAAATGGCCATAGTAGAGAGAGAGAGTGTGTGTGTGTGTGTGTGTGTGTGCATGCGCACGCCCACGCGTGCTTAGTTCTGTGGCATCTAAGAGAGCTGGGTGACACTTTTCATAAAGAAACTTGTTTGGTGACAAATGCAGATTTGGAGACACAAAACGCGTTGTGAATTTGGGTTGGTTTTACCAAATTGTTCAGCTAAAAAAACCAACAACCCTAAAAAGAATTTTAAATATGAAACATTTCAATTTTTTCAGTTTCAAAATTTTCTTAACTTAATTTTTAAATAAATCAATGTTTAAAAATGGCCAAAATCTAAATAAAAATATGGAATGTTCTGTTGGGCCCAAAATGAAATTCTCTTGGACTTTTTAATTTGCTGAAAAATTTGAAAAAAAAAATTTTGTTCTATCCAAATTTTTGATTTTTCAGGACTGCCAGTGAACCAAAAAATCTTTTTTTTCCACAGCTCTAATGACTAATTCTTTTGCTGCTAGCTCCTTCACTCCACTACCCCTGCTGTGTTTCTATCCTCTGTTAACAGACCATTGAAACCGACTCATGTTTCTGGCATGCAGAAAATGATACCCTGAGCAGCACAGCAGGTCCCTTCTCTGCCTAGACATGCTGGAGGGCAGGCTGAACGGCAATCGTGCCTTTATCTTCATTCCCTCACCTATCAGGGTGGACAAAAGAAGCCGTATGGATGCAGAAGAGGCAGGAGGACAGAGAAAGCCCTGCTTTCCAGAAGCCAAAAGGAGCAGGACTGGCTGGTACCAAGGCCTGGTGCCAGGAGCTCTCTTGCCTTTGACTGAGATGAAATGCATTCTGCATCTGTGGCAGAAAGTTGCCTTTTGCAGAGGTCCCTGCCATCGGATTCCGTTCCTGTCGCCATAATGCCTTGAGGCCCCAATCTCCATTTCTGACAAATAACCTTCTGAAGGTTCAGTTTCCAAAGAAAAGCCATTTGGAGATGATAGGCAGCTAGAGAGGGTTTTTCCAACTCTGAGGTAGCGTTTGTCCCCTAAGGCTCAGCAAAAGGATCCAGCCACCTCTGACACACTGGGGAGAAAATTGCCCATTCTGGGAGAGTGTTTTCAGTGCATGAACAGCACTGCATGTGTGTGTTGATTACTTTTTCTTGCTTGATTATTTCCCCTTAGGACTGAGCGAAAGCCAAATGGTCAATTCGGTATTCACGGCTCTGAGGGCAGCTGTGCTTTTGCTGAATCCAGACTGAAACTGCTACAGGAAGGAAAATATCTGTAGATTTCCGTTATTCTTAGAGATTGGAGCCTTTCTTAGGAAAATCAGGCTTTCAGTTTGAGAAATGCTGGCCTAAAGCAATAACACTAATAAACGTGTCTGTAATGGCTTCCAGCCCAGGATCTCAAAGCAACATCAATTAATGTAAACTCACACCCCAGCTCTCAGGTCTGTAAGCATCATTATGTTGGTTTTACAGGTAGGAAAATTGTGGTATGGAGAGGATAAGGCTTCAGTTTTTCAGACCTGCTGATGAATGTTGGGCATCTCTATCTGGATTGGCCCCCGTAGCATCTGAGTGTTTCTTGGTGAGGCATCCAAAAATGGTGGCACCCCAAACTAGCAGACACTTTTGCAAATGTAGGACTAAGTGACTTACCCAAGATCAAAGACAATGAGGAGTCCTTGTGGCACCTTAGAGACTAACAAATTTATTTGGGCATAAGCTTTCATGGGCTAAAATCCACTTCATCAGATGCATGGAGTGAAAAATACAGTAAGCAGTATATGTATTACAGCACATGAAAAGATGGGAGTTGCCTTACCAAGTGAGGAGTCAGTGCTAACAAGGCCAATTCAATTAAGGTGGAAGTGGCCTATTCTCCTTGCCAAAATTCAGGCTGGAGAGCTGCAGGACACGTTATATATACTGCTTACTGTATTTTTCACTCCATGCATCTGATTAAGTGGGTTTTAGCCCACGAAAGCTTATGCCCAAATAAATGTGTTAGTTTCTAAGGTGCCACGAGGCCTCCTCGTTGTTTTGCTGATACAGACTAACATGGCTGCTACTCTAAAACTAAGATCAAAGAGTGAGTCTGTGGCAGAACCAGGAATTAGGACCAAGATCTCCTGACTCCCAGACCTGTGTGTTAACCATAAGCTGCCTGACTGTTCTACTCTGAAACCTACTGCTCTCCGCACATACTCATATGCTTTCCCACAACTGAAAAGCATCACTTGTGGGGTGTAGGTTTGGCCTATGTGAAATGAGCCAGTGGTCTTAATCCCTTTCTGAGCTAGAGCGATGTCCATGGTAAAGTAAAGCCACCATCGCCAATGGGTAACAAGAGTGAGGCCAACTGAGGCTCCACTGCTGGAGCACGTGGGGAACTGCCCTTCCCGGAAAATAAATTCAAAGCAAAATAAAGGGACTCTTCACTCCAGTGCTGGGCCCCCCACATAGCTTCAGATGCAAGGGATTGGCCCGTCCAGGCAAAGGAGCCGTGTTGTGGCAGCCACTCCAGGGCACCATGGAGAGCTCAGTCCAGGAGGACTTCACCGATGAGCCCAGCAATAGCACTGAGGCCTGGTCTACACCTTCAACTTAGGCTGACCCAGCTACATTGCTCGGGGCCGTGAAACATTCCCACTCCTGAGAGACGTACTTAAACCAACCCAAGCCCTAGTGTAAACACCACTAGGTCGGCCTAGCCACCACTTCTTCAGGGGGTGGATTTATTACAGCGACGGAAAATCCCCTTCCGTCGCTGCTGCAAGCATCTATGCTACCCCTAAAACATTGCCCCAGACAGGCAGCTGAGGGCCAGGTTCCTCCAGGTCAGTAGTTGGGCATGTGAACTGAGCAGTGCATGGGGGAAGCTCATGCTGTGGTATGAAGAAGGTGGAGAGGATTGTGCTGTGGTTAAGGGAGGTGATGGGATGAAAAAAGCTCGGGGTAGGGCAGCCCGATGTAGTGCCAAGGTTGCTTGGGGATGTGGGTTCAATTCCTGGTTCAGCCACAGATCACTTGTGTGATCGGGGACAAGTCCCTCTCTGGTAAAAATTGGGTTGATAAGTGGGTTGGTGGCTTGCAGTCTGTAGAGTGCTTTGAGATCTTCAGAGGCAAGGTGCTAGAAAAGCACGAAATATTCTCTCCCTTTCTTATCAGAAGGGCTGCCAGTCTGCGGGGCCACCACCATGGCACCTTTCCCCGACACTGACTTCACTTCCCATTGTTAAAACCCGACAGACAATGTGGAACGATAATTGCTCTTGGCGTGGAATTTTTCATGCCAGAGCTCACCTCTGAGTGGTGATTTTCCTTTGCAGCCGCCGAGCTATACACCTCTAAAAATAAAGGAGTGTAGCGGGAACATTGACACAGCCTGAATTCTAGCAGGGCCTGGCTGTTGCCTGCCTCTTTATATAACCTGCAGCTTCTTGCTAATAACTTATTGAGTGCTTCAGCTGTTCGGGTATGTTTATTTGGTGTGTGATCCAAGCAGCCAGTGGCTGGATAATGCAATGTTCAGTGGCAGCTTGGGCCCAGCTCTGCTCCCTGTCCTAGTTTCCTGGTGTAAAATTCCAGAGTCCTCTTGCAGATCCAGGTCTGGTTTTGGGGGCAGCCCTCCTCCTTTTTTTTTTTTTTTTTTTTTTGCATCTCCCCCCCTCCCCTTCTCTGCACTGTACTCTCAAGGGGCTCTCAGCACTGCTGCAGCATCACTAACAACCTCAATACAGGGAAAGCGAGGCGGAAGGCGGGCGGGAGGGGGGGAGAAAAGCTGAATGAATGGGCATCACATCAGTGCTCGTCATAGGGAGAACGGAGACTGCTGCATAAGGGGGAAAGAGAGGAGGATTCTTTCCAAAAGGGAAGAGGACAAAAAAAAATAAAAATAAAAAAGGAGAGACCTGCCACAGCCGTTATCCTGGGCTCCAGCCAAAGCTTTCTGTGGACAAGTGCTACCTGGGCAAGGAATAGCTCCTTTGTGAGCCGCTGCTACTGTCCCTCCACGGAGAGCCAGGTGAGACCTAAGCTGCCTTTATTTTTCATTCCTAGCAAGGGGCATCCTGGCGGGGGGTGATGTGATGGAAAAAGCATGCAGGGCCTGGAGACTAAGGGGCTTGTGTCCGCCGGAGAGGGGGGGTTGCTTGGGGTAACGAAGCATGTAATAGAGAGAGGTCACTGCTATTAACATCTCCCTTTGGAAGAGGCTGGGGGGGAAAGGGGGAGCACCCCCCACGCCCCTTCACGGGATTGCAGGTGGAGATGATTCATAGGCTATTTGCGGGCTGTTTGCTTGGATTGGGATCTAGCCCCGGCCAGTTTTTAGGGTTCTCTAGGGAACTAATCAACTCCTAAGACCTTGAAATGTACCTGCCTGCTCCCCTGGAGTGTCTTGCATTTGCCAAATTGTGTGTGTTGGGGGGGGGGAGGAAGTTGTCATCAAAATGGCATGATCCCTGCACAGCTTTGTTGGTGGGATGATGAGGATTTATTATGCGTCTTTTGCACTGTACAGTCTGTTGGGTTTTATCTTGGCTGAGGTTCAAGCCCATTGACTTAACCCCAGTCCCTGAAAGCAGGTAGCTGTGTCCACAGGCTGGGAGTCATTAGTTCTGCTGATGGAAGGAGATAGACGTTGAATAGCCAAGGCTATATTCCTGCATATACTCCTGCTGCATAGCTAAGGCTATATTGCGTAAAGTCATAGCAGGGGCTTTGATTTCTCAATGCGGATGCAATCAGAGTAGGTAATTGCAGATAGAGAAATGTGCGGCGTAGCGGGAGAAACCCTAGGGTATTTGCCACATGGCAGGAAAGCCTCATGTACTGTGCCTTCTCCCTGTTCTTCCCCACTAAGCCCGCAAGAAGGCAAGAGAACTGCCCTCCATCCTACTTCAAAGGTCTGAGATGTTTAGGCCTTCTAATGCAGGATAGTAGCATGCATGATCAACAATTGAACGTGTATATGTTTACGTGAGAGCAACTGAATGTGTGCGCGCGCACGCGTGCAAATGTGATGGAGTGTCTGAGCGTGTGTGAAGCGCGTGTGTGATGAGCAACTGAATGCATAAAGTGTGTGTGTGCATGCGTGCAAATGCAATGAGCATTTGAGTGTGTGTGCAGGAGTATGCCTGTGTCTGCCCACTCCAGATTTCAGGTGCTCTGCTGGCACTGAACCCCCCTCCAGAATGAATCGTGGAGCCAGGGGATGAATAGGGAGAGGAGGAGGTGTTTGAAGTGAGCTCATGCTCCCATGCTTGCGGGGGCTTGGCCGGGGGTAACCTTGGAGCGACATGACAAGCACGCAGCCCTTCACGGGACTCCCAGCGCATGCTGGAGTAGGAGGGGAGAGGTGGGGATGGAAAACCTGAAGGAGCGAGACTTAAAGTCTCGAAGGAAACCTGTTCTCTTGAAATGTTTCGAGAGAGGTGGGTGGCGAGCTCCGAGTTAGGCAAAGGCACAGGGGAATGATGGAAGTACAGAGCTGATATTGCCTGGCCTTGCTTGCTCGCATGCTTTCTCCTCCCAACGTGCTTGGTTTGCAGGCTGAGTGGAGCTCAGGTTCTCTGTACTGCAGCATGCCATGAGCTCACCATGTGTGCTAGCAGCAGGAGCCCAGCTATTGTGTGAAAGCAACTGACAGAGGCAGCAAAAGAGAACAAACTATTTCCTGTCCGCTTCCTTCTCCTGTTTGTTTGATTCTCTTGTATTCTTGTGGCTGGGCTGGATAGCAAACACACGTGCCGTGCCATAAAGGTGCCAGCAGGCGGTGCTGTGGGCAAAGTGCTCTCGTGGGCGGGGGAGGTGGGTGGCAAGGTTTGAAGGTGGTCTGAGACGCTCACAATTCCTAGCAGAGGAGGGTATTGGAGTCTAAACCTAAGATGGATAATGTCTAACCATGGAGTTAGTGTTGGTCGGTATAGACCCAGGATTGCTTTGTGGCCTGTTTGGTGCCCTGCATCCCAACTTCTCTGGGCTCTGTGAAGCTGGCAGAAGAGACCAGGAACTGCAGGGAAGTAAAGTGGATGGACTTGCTGGAAGCAAAGCTCAGTGGGCATCCCTCACCCTGGAGGGAAGGCAGGAGAAAGGGAATTATCTCAGTGTAAAAACATGAGCTCCCAACAGAGCCTGAGGCTGCCATCCAAGTGTGGATTTGGGACCAGTTTGGTTCTAAGGGTTTGGGGTTGTGAAATTATTGTTTATATTTCAGTGGCACGTAGAAACCCCAGCCAAGCCCCAGGCTGCATTGTGCTAGGTGCAGTGCAAATACAGCAGGAGAAACAGCCATTGCTCCTAAGAGTTTGCCATCTAAATCAGAAGACAGACAAAGGCTGGGAGAAAGGAGGTACCTCGCTGCCCATTTTGTAATTGGCGAACTCAGGCACCAAGACTTGCCCAGAGTCATGCAGAGAGCATGTGACGGAGCCAGGAATTGAACCCAGAGCTCTTGAGTTCCAGTCCAGTCCCTTACCCACCATTCTAAAATGTGACCCAAGTGAAAATAGGGGATTTCACTTCTCACCCCATGGAAGCAAATGGCAAAAACATACAAGGGAGCATGCTGGGGAAGCAGCAGGATCAAGTAACTTCAGAATACTGGCTTAATAATAGCAAATCCTTCTGAAACTGCCTCTCCTGCCATGAAACATGACAACAGCAGAACTAACATACAAGCATTCCTCTGGGAGGATATATGCCAGCTGATCATATAGTCCTACTGCCGTGAAAGGCCCCTGGGTTAGTTTTTTTTTCTAGTGCTGGCAGGGAAATGGACTGGGTGATGGAAGAGGTCTTTTCCACATCCAGGGCCAGAACCTCAGCTGGTGTAAATCAGAATTCTTCAACTGACTTCAGTGGAGTTATGTTGATTTACGCCAGTAGAAGATCTATCCCTTAACTCGCATGGGTGTTTTTGTACACAATGTACCAGACATAGCCATGAAATGGAGACTTTGAAGTGCTTAAGGAATTAACTAGTTCAGGGTGCAATTCATGCCTGTGCACAGAGCTAATGTGAGATTTATGTACCCCTGAATTCCTACAGACTGGTCCTGGCCCCTGTGCACAGGGGTGAATTTCATCCTGGGAGAATAAATTTCCTGTGCACCAAAAAATTCAAACCAAACAAACATTAGGAGCAATGTGATAGGCTGATTTGATACCTGAGTGCATTCTGAGCGATGTTTTCTCATGTTAACCCATCGTGCATCTTTGCATATGTGCAAATAGCAGCACAGGGGTTTTGGAAATGGGCACGAGGGGCCCACACAAATGTGTCTGCAACGTGCTTCTGCTGAGCACTGATTTGATATTGTGGCCTTCCAAGATAAATAGGCAACATTGGGGGCCCGGCTGCTTGTGGCATTCTGCTTTCCTGACGTGCATGGAACTTCCATTGGCACTGGCATGAGGAGAGCAGGATCCTGAAATGAAAATGCCTGCGAGGAATGTTTTCACCACAATCTGCCTTTTCAGATGTGTGTGTGCAGAGTTTAGCTGCACAGGGCTTACACGGGTATCATTAGCCTGTGCTTAGTGGTGTCAGCCACCTGTTCTCCACGCGCTCATGCTGACTTCGTATTTGCTTTTTGAGTGCTATTCAAGGTGTTGACTTTGATCTATAAATTCTGCATGGTTTCTGTTCTAACTGCCTTGAAGACCAGCTCTGTCCCCAGACACCATTACTGCCGCTGTAGTCAGTGGAAGTGGTTTGGTTAACTGCCCCATAGTGAAATATCGGGGGGCTCAGAGGAGGGTGTTTTTAATAGATAGCCCTTAACTTAGGGTTTTCTCCCCTTGATGGCCTGTTGATCTTCTCAGCATGGTGTAAAGTGCATTTATTCACTCAGGGCAAGACTGTGTAGCTGGCCCTACTCATTGTGAGTAAAGGTGTCACGGTCTGACCCTCAGGCTTTTGCCAGAAGAAGCCGGGGTGAGCAAAGGGAGCTATTTTGAGTAGGGAACACATGATCAACTGGAGCATTAATGCAAATAAAGATCTAACTACTCCGATTATTGCTGTTTGTGCTGGAGCTCTGAGGAGTCCAGGTAAACTTTAAATATGAGCCCCATTTCGAGGTGCTGTGTGCTCACGAAAGTGAGTAACACAGAATGTAAAGCCTTGTTTAGAAAAATTCTTGGTTTGTATGTTTTCAAATGGCTCCTGTCACATATTCCTGATCAGCTGATTGATCCTAGGAATCCATTGGCTGCTGCATCCAAACTGTGACATTTTGCAGCGCGTTTATTTGCATTTCATGCTTTGTAAATGCTTCCCACTGTCTTATTTTGAAGCTCAGCTGGATGCCTCCATGGATACAATCTCTGGTTACTAGACTGAGAGAATGTTAGCAAAACCTAATGAACTCCATGTGTGGCTTTGTATTATAGTTTGCATCCAGAAGAAAACAAACATAGGGCCCATATCTGAACTCTGACTCATCCAGGTGTTACTCATGGTTCATCTACACTTTTAAAATGCAACAATGGCCTCTGTAGCACTTCTGTGTAGAGCTACCTACGCTGACGGGAAGGATTCTCCCATTGGCGTAGGTAATCCAGCTCCCCAAAAGGCGATAGCTAGGTTGATGGAAGAATTCTTCAGTCAAGCTAGTGTTATCTACACTGGGACTTAGTTGGCTTAATTACACTGCTCAGGAGTGTGTATTTTTCACACCTCTTAGTGATGTGGTTAAACTGACCTAATTTTCTAGTGTAGACAAAGCTTTAGGGAAAGCTCCCCGTGAACCAGACCCTGAGGCTTGGACTCTGTTTTTACTCAGACAAGCTTCCATTGAGCTCTCACTGACTTCATTGGGAGTTGGCTTAAGCATGGAACGTAGACTGATGGCCCATTTGTTTCAATGGGAGTTTTCCCTAAGGGCTATAGGGCTAGGCTCACAGTGACTCCCTAGGAAACTTCCCGGTTGCTGAGAGAGTAAATTACAGCCTCCAGAATTATTACAGGAGAAGTCTAGCTCCTCTAGGTCTGACTCTCTGTGTGAGCTTGCAGAGAGCTCTAAAATAGCCTCTGGCCATACATTTATCTAGGTATGTCCCAGGTGAGGCACTACATGGAATTTCTCCTGTATCTCCTGGGTTACCAAGATGCCTCTGTATGCAGAGTATGGCTTTCTGATCCTTCAAAGAGTCCATTCTCATCTTCCATAAACCTTGATGCCATGCATCTCAACTGTCCCACATTTTAAGGGGCACCATTTCTATTGGTCCCAAAGCTATGAGAGCGATCATTCATTCTATGTGAATCCAATGTCTCACTCACACCTACCATTGCAAATTAGTGATATTAGAATAAAGACTTTTGAAACGGAGCTTATGGAAAGAGTTATCCCCCTGCAGGAAGTTTTCTGCTGTAATAATACTTGTGTTTTGTTCATGATGGATCCTTGTCATACAGCGCATCCCAAACGTGGGCCTTGGTAGGGACGCTCGGAGCTTTGTAGCTGCTGAAACATGTTAGCAGAAGCTTTCCTGCTTTCTATTTATACGTTAAGGGCAGGATTATCAAAAGCACTGGGCGTTGGTTTAACTCTGCTCACACTGAAATCAAGGGGAAAATGCCCCGTGAGAGCTGGGCTAGGCCAGCACTGAGTGCTTTTGAAAATTCCATCTGTAGAGTGTACAATAAAAATAAAAAATGCTTTGGCCATTACTCTCAACGGGTCTTGGCAAGGTGAGTGCTACTCACACCATCTCCCTGGGGAGATGACAATAGATGGCGGTAATGGTGGCTCCGACCATTCTCCCCTCTATTTACAAAGTGCAGAGATGGCAGCTGGTACGTGCACAGGCAGATCTGCCCCCACGGCTTGTAACATTCTGCATGAGCCCCTGTTCACCTGTTTATTTGTATTTACCCTCACAGACAGGCAGGGGCTAAGGGTAACGTGTTTGAGAAATGCTCCCTCTCCATCTCCCACGCCTCACTGTATTTGTCTCCAGCAGAAGCTCATGTTTGTAAGTACACTTGGTAAAGGAGCACATGCTGGAGCCCGTCTGGTTCATCACATTCAGTATCCTTCCTTTGACAGTGGCCAAACAATAGCTGATGTGTCAGAGGAAAGAAACCTCCCCTCCATCACAGCATTGCACATGGCCATTGTGCCATGCCAAATGCGCGAGAAGAGTTTCCTCCTGACCTCTGCAGGGGACTCTCTGCTCCCAGCATAGGCTGGGTGGGTGCGGGGGAGTGGATTATGAGCGTAAGGCTGTTTTCTGATGTCTGAGCTCCATGGTTCTGGAGGCAGTGGGCCTAACACTTTGGTGTTACGCCGGTGTAAATCTGCACTGGTGTCACTGCAGTTGGATTTATTCCAGTGTAACTGAAAGCAGAATGTTTCCTTGTGACTTCCTGGGTCTTCTAAGATGCCTTTGAATAAGGAGCATTTATAGGAAAGAATCCATCCTCCCAGCCTGTGACCCTCTTGGCCTTGATTCCCCCTGCCCACTTTCCTGCCCTGGAAGTGGCCTCGCTGTGAAAATCGCTAGGAGAACTCTGCTGTGCTTGATTTAGTATCCAGGTCACATCCTTGCTTTTCTTCCGGTGAAGGAGCTGTACCGTGAGCTCCAAAGCCATTACATGCTTCTCCCCTCCTGTGATAACACTGTCCTGACTTTTATGTAGTGCTTTTGAAAGCAATGAATTACATCCCACGAGGGTACGGTGAGCTGAGGGACATGTACGAATTACATACCTCCATGCTCTGCGGAGAAGGACAGGCTGTTACAAGAGCTGTGACTGCGAGCAACATCCACACGGCCCCATCAACTTGGGCAGTGATGCAGGTTAGACACAGGGCAGCAGGGACACTATCAGCCAATAGCACCCTTGTTGGCCCCTTTATCACCCATCTGAATGGGGAAGTTGTCTCCTTATTGAATGCATTTGGAGAGTTGCAGCAGTTGATGGCACGTGTAGCTATTGCATCATTGTTCCACTCCCTGACCTCACATGTTCAGCATGGGATAGCACCTCCTTTCCATGTTTCCCTGGGAGGTAGTATTCTCCCAGGCTCCCATCCACTCTGAGGAAAGGACTCAGGACTGCAGTGGAACAGAGAAAGGGGAGCTCTCGCTGCTCAATGGGCTCCCACCTCCTAACCCCGCTCCCTGTGCTGGGAGATGAGGGTGATTTGGAGGGTCAGTTCAGGTTGGATAAGCAGCATCAGGACACTAGCCTGCTGCTTATTCTGGACATTCAGATTGATCTGAAAAATCTCACAAGTTGTTTCTCAAGAGTTTCCTAGTATCATTGGGTTATTGTAACCAAGCCGACTAGCCCATCCCTTCTTGGGAATATTCATACGCCAACCAGGAAACCTGGCAGCCATGGAACTTTGAATGAGAACCTTCTGCTCTTCCCAGGGGAGTCTTGCTTTGCACTAAGTCAGCCTCTAGGATGGGTGTATCTTCCCCTCTGCACTGGCAGCATCCATGAGGGTGTCTGCATAGCCAGCTAGCCAGGCCAGCACCACTGCCACCTAGGAAATACCCCAACTAGCTTGTAATGGTTCCCACCATCTCTTCTTCACCCTCACTCCTACCACAGTAAGTCCCACCCCTCCCTCCTCCCACCTTCCCCCAGTTACACAGCCCTTGGCCTCAGCTCTTGTTTGATTCCCTTGTTTCGCTTTCAGCCAGAGCTGGAAACAGCCAGGTGGCTGCTCACAGAAAGGTTGTCTCATCCTGAAGCAGCCTTTCTTCAGTTCATACTCATGAGATCTCCTGACCAATGGAAGAGACACAGGACATCCTGATAGTTTGGGCTGACCCTGAGCTTTGGGGAAGCGTCCACATTTCTGGTTCCTTATCTAAACCCCATGGAGACTACCAGCGCTCCAGAACCTGTGCTTGGCAAGCCTAGCTCCTGCCATCTTTCTCAGCAAAGCAGCACCCCAGGAGATATTTATAGGTTCACTAATGTTATTCCCCTGCCAAGCTATTACTGAAATAGGCTCTGAGTGTGTCATAGGAGAGAGAATTTTAATGGCACAGTTTCTTTACCATGGGGAATGGAATTTACACTTCCTTGCTAACTAGTTCTCTAATCTAACTAATCTTTCCCATGGGCTGACACTAGAAAGGCTTGGAGGGAAAGGATGGTCCCGTGGTTAGGGTGCTAGCTTGGGATGTGGAAGAGCCTGGTCTGCCATATTCCCTGTGTGACCTTGGGCCATTCACTGTGTGTCTCCACTGCAATCTCGGGTAGGCTGCGGTGCCCAGTTTGGCCCTGAAGCTTTCTCCCTTCAGCGTGAACTAGCAACATGAGTATGTACCCAGGGCAGGCTTGCACAGCCTCTCCCCCTGCGTCTTCTCTGCTATTTTTAGTAGTGCTAGCTAGATTAAAGCTAGCCTGCCCCTCTGATTGCAGTGCAGACACACCCCGAGTCTCTCCGTGACAGCTCTCCATGGGGATAATAGCATTGCCCTACCTCACCGGATAAATAGGCTAAAGAGTGAGGTGCACAGATACGGTGGTGATGGGGCCATATAAGTTCCTAAGAGAGTTTTTCAGGGACTAAGCTGGGCACAGCAATCTATGGCAACATCCACACTGCGTTGCAACTGGGTTTTTAACTGCTATTTGGCTGGACACCATTGCTCCTAACTGGCCGGTCCCTTCCCTTTGTGGAGTGATATGCTTATTCAACCAGCTGTGCTATGGTGGAGTGACTAGGAGGGCTTTGACACCTTCCACGGTTATCCCAGAGTCATAGCTGCTCTTGCACAAGCTGTTTGCTAGTGGTTTGATCAGGGATTGGGGGTATCACTCCTGGTGCAGCTAGTTATGAGACTTTGGTCAAGTGACTGCAACTTGCTGGGCCTCAGTTTCCTAGTCTGTAAAATGGGGCTATTGACCCTCCTCTCTGGAGTGACTTCAGTAGAACTGGTTGGGAAGTTTTCATTGAGACATTTTTTTGTCAGAAAATGCTGCTTCATTGAAACTGAAGCTGTGCATGGGAAAGAGTTGGTGCAACAAATTGCTCATTCCAAAAAACGGCGGCGACAGTATCAGCACTTCTTTTTCAGTGTCCCCTTTTTGATATTTTTAAACTAAAAAACTTGTTTTCTTTATTCAAAATGACTTTTTGTTCCAAAATTTAAGCTAATTGTGGTACCCAAAACCCCAAGGATTGAAATCAAAATGGGACATTTTGATTGACCCCCGCTGGATTTTTTTTTTTGATTGACTCTGTGTGAACGTTTTGGGGATTTCAGCTCTTTGTCCTGATTTGGGATGAGTAAAATTTTCTAAATCTCAAAAAATTTCCCAGGACAGGAAAATCATTTCCTACCCAGCTCTAGTTTTGAGGCCTTTGGAGCTCCCTGGAGGGGAAGGTGGACAGTGCTTGTACAAAGGCAGGCCTGGCTTTACTGCTATTAGCCCCCACATGGTACTAAGTACCCAGCCTCAAGGTATTTACATTGTCACGGCTCATGGCTCTTTGCAGCTGCAGATGCCCTCACCTCTGGTTCCCTTCTCTCCTGTTGCCATGAGCCATAGGACTGAGATGAGTCTGGATCCAGGTGACAAACCACCTGTTTCATCTCCAAAGGCAGAGTGGGGTGGAACCGAGAGGGGGAAGCCTGTGGCCAGAGGAGGCAGCAGGGCTTGTCTAGGCAGGGGAATGCCCCGTGTTGCTAACACGATGTAAAACATGACTGTGCTCAGTGCAGACAGGGAGGTTAGTGTGTAGAATCCTGCTGGCTGGCGGTGACTAATCTGTGGGTGGGTGGGCTCAGCCATGACCAGCTACCACCATTTCAAACACAGCAGCCATTCTCCGCAGCAAGTGTGCGCTGGGGCCCTTTCCCAGGGCAGGGCAGGGCAGCCCGAGGGACTGTCTGGTTTCGTTACATACCGAGCACAGCGGGGTTCTGACCTGCGACAGGGCTTCCTGGGGCTCCAGTAACACAAGTAGTAAATCTGAAGAGCGGGTGGAGCAGTGCGGAGACTCATTTTGTGACGCCTTCCTGGTCCGCATGCTCCGAAGCTCCCTCTCCCACACCACAGAGGGACGGGCGCGTGGAATGCCCTTCGCCAAGCTGTGTATCTTTAAGGCATTGGGGTAGTGGAGCTTGAACGGCACAATGGGCCCTCTCAACAGAGGTCAGATGGAGCTGGGGGAATGAAATGGAAGCATTTCTGGTGCCAAGGCAGGTGCCCTTCCTTCCACCTCTGATCACTCTGCCTTGCTCCTCCACGTAGCTGAGAGTAGCCGGAGAGGGACGCTGTCTCCTTTGAGCCTGGCTGCTGCTTCGATGTCTCCCCCTCCCCTCACAGGAGATGCACAGGTGTGATGCAAACTCCTGCTCCCCGCTCCTTCCCATTGGTAGTGCCTCCACTCCCTCCGCCTGCACCACACGCCTTCCAATTGCTCTCTGCCAGCAGCTGCTGAGTGATGGGCTCACTCACTCCTTGCCTCCCAGCACCCAGTCCTGTTAGCATCGCTTATCAACGCGGCAGCCAATAACTTTGGAGGCAGATTGAAAACTGGGAATGGATGTGCTAAAGAAAAATGTCCTTCCCACGCAGCCCGGCCTGTCTTCTTCCCCCAGTCAGCGCTCACGTTTGGGAGCTGAGTGCTGGCATTTCTGCCTCTGAGGGAACGCTAGGGAGCAAACGCAAGGCAGCTGGGGCCATCGGAAGACTGAGAGATGGGCGACAGTGGGGACTGGTGGGCTCGGGGGACTGGGAAAGAGATATGGAGCCTGTAGCTCTAGGGGAGGGGTTCCCTGACTTGCATGTGGTGCGGGCACCAGCTTAATGGCTGATCGTCTCCTGGAGACCGATCCTCCCATTTGGGGTTGGGCAGGCTCCCCCTCCCCTCCCCT
This sequence comes from Mauremys reevesii, assembly GCF_016161935.1. Taxonomy (NCBI): domain Eukaryota; kingdom Metazoa; phylum Chordata; order Testudines; family Geoemydidae; genus Mauremys; species Mauremys reevesii. The sequence goes on along the minus strand of NC_052635.1, from coordinate 25,071,203 downwards.
CCCAGATGTGCCTTTTGCAGCTGCAGCAATTGCTTAGGTGGAACCCAACACTAGGGAAGGAGCTAGTGTAGTCTCAACTGTTGCTACTGTGATACGGGTTTGGCCTGGCCCCATGCTGGGCCAGACTCTGCTGACGTATTTCCACTGAAGTCAGCAAGTTACATCAGCAGAGAACTTGGTCTGCTGTCTCCCATCCCCCTTTGTTCCATCTGCTCCCCCTGCTCCTGCCTCTGTCACCTGGTCCACTTCTCCCCTCAGTGCACCTGCATCCCCACCACTCAGTTCCCTTCTCTCCTGCATGTCCTGCCTGGCCACCCCTTCTTTCCTGCACATATTGCCCAGCTACCTCATTCCTGCCTGGACATGGTATCTATAGACTTGGAGGGCAACTTTTGTGCCCTATCCTCCTCTTATGAAGGAGTATCCCCTAGGAGCGAGGCCAGCTCCTCCTCTTCCTTTCTGGCAGCAGTGAGGAGCCTGGACAGCTACAGAAGCTATTGGAAACAAGGAGGAGCGGCATCACCCTGTAACCAACCAGTGCTCCATGAGTCGCAGTTTGGGAACCACTGCCCTAGCCCGGCGGCTCTCAATCTTTCCAGACTATAATACCCCTTGCAGGAGTCTTTGTCTTGCGTACCCCCAAGTTTCACCTCGCTTAAAAACTACTTGCTTACAACATCAGACATGAAAATTCAACAGTGTCACAGCACACTGTTACCAAACAATTGCTCACGTTCTCATTTTTACCATATAAGTATAAAATAAACCAACTGGAATATAAATACTGTATAAATACCCACATGCATCCGACGAAGTGGGTATTCACCCACGAAAGTTCATGCTCCTATATGTCTGTTAGTCTATAAGGTGTCACAGGACTCTTTGCTGCTTTTACAGATCCAGACTAACACAGCTACCCCTCTGATAATAAATGCTGTACTTACATTTCAGTGTATATATAGTATAGAGAGCAGTATAAACAAGTCATTGTCTGTATGAAATTTTAGTTTGTACTGACTTTGCTAGTGCTTTTTATGTAACCTGTTGTAAAACTAGGCAAATATCTAGATGAGTTGATGTACCCCCTGGAAGACCTCTGCATACTCCAGAGGTAGGCGTATGCCTGGTTGAGAACCACTGCTCTAGCTCATCTATTCGCATCCACTGCTGATGTGAGGATCCTAATGGCCATGAGGTCTGAGCCAAATGCCAGTGAAATTAACAGGAGTTTTTCTATGGACTTCAGTGGGATCTGGCCCATAGTGTGGAGTTAAGTGACAACAATAAAGCCTTGGTGGTGTCTGATTTGTCTGGATTTGCACACAACAGTTCCTCTGCACCGAAATACAAGCAGAGTCTGCACATTCTGGCTGACCTTCAATCATATTCACCGTGTGATTTAGTAGAACTCTTAAAAAAAATTGTTCAAATTTTTTTTGTGGTTGAAATGTGGCCTTTAAAAATAACATTTTTGGGTGGACATTTTTTCATTTGTAAGAAGTTTTTCAGTTTTTCAACCAAAACTCCCCAACACTGAAAAACCAATTCTTTTGTGGGTGTTTTTGTTCCCCTTTCCCATCTTTTTCCTTTGTCCATTTTGCCACTAAAAAGTGGTTGAAGGGAGAAAAAGAAAAGGCAGCGGCGGCGGGGGGGACGACACTAAAAACAAAACTAGAAACATGTATTTGGATGTGTCAAACTTGGGAAACTTTGAAATTTGTCACTAAACCAACTTACCCTTTTCCACCCTGCTCTTGTTATATTGTTAAAAACAGCCCAATGGGTCTGAAGTTATCTACACGGATTGATTTAGAATGATCCCCTTTGGGCCCCTGAGATGGCAGAGACCAACACATGGATGCAGAATGCTAAGGCTGCCCACGTACTCCTACGTTTTCAGATGGTGAAATCCTGGCCCCATTGAAGCCAACGGTCAAACTCTTCTCGACTTCCATGGGGCTAGGATGTCACCCTTAGTCTTCTGCTGAGCAGCTGCATTCTCAGTCACAAGATCTTTAAGTCTGTCTCGCCCAGAATAAATGTTTTTCGATCCCTGTAATTTTATAGCTGTTTGGCTTCAGCCCTGACCACTGTGGATCTCCTGCCGTGTTGCCAGGCCGGAGTACTGAGTGGTGATGGAGCAGCATGCTGTTGAGATGGCATGCAGCTTTTGCAATGCATTCAGAGTGGTTGCAGCCTGCAGTCACATCTGTGCTAGGTAGGGGCCCCTTTCAAGTGGCTCATTGTGAATGTCCAGTGAGGACAGGGCCCATCCCAGTTGGGGAGTAGCAGGGTGGGGGATGAGGCTGAATCGAGTCATTCTCTTTCTCGTACAAAAAGGGACTGACTCACTGTTCTCCTGTGCTGTCATAAACAGATGGATGGTTTAATCACCTAGCAACCACACTAACGTCAGGTGCGGAGCAGTTCCCAAACTAGTCAGATCTCACAATTCCTTCCTAATAGCAGCAGCAGGGTCCATGGTGAATCACAAACTGCTTCCCAGGCTCATTTAAATACACATTGCAACCCCCTGTAATTATGCTGGAGGCACAGAGGGTAACGCAGCACGCTTCACCCTTCCCAAAATACAATGGGGACCTTGGGGTGCATGTCCTGTATTGCAGTTGGAGCCCTAATGGATAGCACCCCCCCCCAAAAAGCCAACAACTGGGGCCCACTGAAATGCAACTGGATGTGGGGAGGAAAGTCCATTGCTAGGCGCTTGATGGTTTAGAGGGTCAGCCTCAACAAACTCCCCAGGGACCTCCCAAAATACAGGGATGTGATAGGAGACCCCAATAGCACAGCAGGCATTTTGGAAGGTTGCCAACTTCTCCATAGCACCGTGGGGTCTTGGGAGGGGATCTCATGCCCATGGACGATGGGGTCGTTAGAGGGGAGCCCCATAACATAGAAGGGTCATTGAGAGGACCTCATGCCCAATTACAGTGGGATCTTTGGAGGTGAGCCCCACAACCCAGTGTGGTCTCGGACGGGGGCTCACACCGGGTAACACAGGATTCCCGTCTCTCCATGCAGAACTATGGAGCCAGCCCCAAAGTGCCCTGGTTTCTTCACTGTCTAGTCACCTGCCATGGGCTCCTTCCAAGGAGAGGCCTAGCCCCAGCAATTAGTGTGTCTGTGTGTTTGTTTCCTTGAATTTCCTCTTCGCTGCCAGGGAAGCAGGGGCCCTTGTTAGTATTCGTTTCTTTTGTCTGCCCTGGGGAGTGAGGTGCCAGCTCTGACTCCCCTGGGAGCGGCACAGTGATTCTGCTCTTGCTGTCTTTGTTAATGGCCAGGGAGCCAAATGACGGGCAGTGTAGCAGCCGTGCTGGCTGAATCCTTCTCCCACCCTCCTTGCCACATGTGCGCTGCATGGGGGGACGGGCCACAGGGACATTTAGCCACGGTCGTTCTGGGGCTAGGGAGCACTCTCATGAACTGACAGGAGCTGGCCTAGTTATGCGCAAACCAGCACATGTGCTGTGAATGAAAACGCCCCCTAGCCAATGAAATGCCTGTGCTTTGCATGGCGGTGGCTGGAAACGAACACAGCAGCAGCCACACACATCCCAGTGCTTGGAGCTCCTTTTCCCTTCGCCGTTAGATTGATCCCTTTGTTTAAGCCCCAGGATCATATGGGCAGCCCCATTTCAGTCAGTGTGCGCGAGGGGTGTTGAATCCAGGGGGAACGTACTCAGCTGTGCCTGGAGACACAGGGCCAATGGGAAGTGAGTCTGTTGAGCTCAACCAGGGTCCCCGTGAACATGTTTGAAGCATAACAAAATCATAACTCAGTTCAGTGGCATTGTCGTTGTGTGCTCAGGAGAGGCCCAGAACTGGCACAGAAGCTGGCACTGCGGGTCAGGGTTCAGGTGCATTGACTGAGCTGGGTGCGGGACCAGCAGTGCAGGCTGGAGGGCAGAAATGAAATGCGCTGGCAGAGTTGTGTTATGGCCCTGGACTGAAATAGCAGCTGGTGCTGCAGGTCAGGAGTGAGAGCACAGGTGCTGACTCCAAAGGTGTTTTGGGCCTGGAGCACCCACGAGAAAAAAATAATTGGTGGTCAGCACCCACCAGCTGCAGCTGTTTGATGGCACCCCCAATCAGCTGTTTGGTGGTGCCCCCCCCCCCCCAATTAGCTGATCAGGATGCCACCAAACAGCTGATTGGGGGTGCTACCAAACAGCTGTTTAGTGACTGGGAGAGGGGTGGTGTGGCAGTGTGGATGGGGGGGGGGGGGGGGGAGGGAGCTGAGGCAGGAAGAGGTGGAGTGGGGGTGAGGCCTTGGGTCAGAGCTGGGGTGAAGCACCCCTGGGGAAAAGAAAAACTCAGCACCTATGAGTGAGAGACTGTGTGGACACAACAGTGGAATAGGGTCGGGGGCTGCAGGTTGGAACTGACACACACTGGTAGTGCTGCGGGCAGCTGGGAAGCAGGGGCAGCTGGGGCAGCCAAGCAGGCGCGGCGGCCGTTTCGGGGCGGCATTTGGCTCGGTGGAGCTCCCCGGCATGAAAACTCAGGTCCACCACCCGGGAGGGACCAGGTCGGGCTCCGGTGGACCTGCCGCAGGCATGCCGGCAGGAGCTCAACCGGAGCCGCGGGAAGAGGGGACCCGCCGCGGGACCGGGGAAGGGCGGCCCAGCGCTCCGCGCTGCTTGGGGCAGCCCGATTTCTAGAGCCGCCCCTGTTGCACAGTATCTACCTGCAAGGTGCCTGGCTCAGACTGATGCTATCCATCCCTTCCTGTCCTTAACTCCATTAACCGTCTGCAAATTCAAAATACACATCTTAGAGATGGGCAAACAGAGTAGCATATAAACCTCCCTTGCACTCAAAGGGAATCTCACCTGGGCATAGAAAATGTTTGGTTACCTTTGTTATTCTTTTGCACTTGGCTTTTCTTAGAACTCCCCCGGATGTCCATGTGGCCTCATCTGCACTTGGAGGCATGATTCACCACCGGTGCAACTGCAGTGCAGGACTGTCCCTAGTCCTGTCTGACGGGGTCATCTGTGGCACTCTGCCTAAGCCCTGAGCTGCTTCAGCCAGCAGCGTGGGGTGGTTGGAACTGGTCTCCCTAGCAGGACACAGGACGGGGAAGAGTTTCTTACTAATGGTTTTAAATGATAACATGACTATCAGTTGGGATCGGCACTACAGCATAAACCACAATGGGATTAGCAATAGGAGTCTGCTAAATGAGGACATCCCCCCGCCAAGTTCCTCTTTGTGAGCTGGGGAGCTGAAATAATTATCCAATACCCTGTGTTCTGTACAGCTTCCTAAGAAACCCCTGTGTCAGTGCTGGTCCAAAGGCAGAGAGCAAGTCCTGTTGTAGCTGGATGCTTGTAACATTGACGGTTATAGATTTTCAGCCACCGAGTTGTACGTCCCCTCTGTTACCACTCACCTTCATTGAGCATAACTATTCCTAGACGTGCGGCAGCAGCCCTGCTTCTGGAGGCACAAGGGCGCACGCCAGGAGGTTTGCGCTGTGTTCACCGCACATTCGGTGCCGCAACAAAAACCCTTGATGAGGTCTTAAAAGCAATATGTTGCCATACTCTGGGAATTCGTGTGCTGCTGCCGCAGCCCCGCAATCACAGGTTGCAGACAGAGCCACATGCAAGGCTGCATTTTCCCAGAGTAGGACAGTCCCAGAGGTACCTAGGCTCAGCCAACCTGCATGTCTGGGATTCGTTGGCCACTGACCATCAGTCACCACCCGTCAAGTTCCAGTTATGGGATGGAGACCCAGAGTGACGGATAAAAGGTTAATAACAGAATAGGGAGGGTAGAATTCCAGGCTGCTGGTCTAGTGTGAGGATATTTCCTTTGCTCCCCGTTTTATGATTCTGCATTTCTCATGGACACTCTTAACAATAGAACATAGGAGGTTAGTGCCCTGCGTGAAATGGCACTGGTCAGCTCTGAGCTTCAGTTCAGAGCATGGAGGCTGCAGGAGCCAACAGGGACGGGGTCACGGGGATCTTGTGTTTGCAGAAGAGCCATAAAGAAAGTAGGAACAAGTCCATGCAGTGAGTGTTCCAAAGCAGCAGAATGCCAGGCTGAATCCTGAAATCAGTGGGGAGCCAGTGGAAGGGTGAGAAGATGAGTTGATGCTTTATTTAAATAAGACTGTTGATGTCATTAGCAAAGCATCCCAAATTTGCCCCTGTTGTATTTTAATTGCACTGTTTCTCTCAAAGTCCATATTGCCGTCTTTTGGGGTGACTCTGGTGGTGCTGATGCATGGAGTAGCCTTGCCCAGCCTTGTATGCATGATATGGGTGGGGCAAAAGCCCTTGGCTGGCTCTGGCCCAGCCTGGATCTATTCTGTGTCTGTGCCAAGGCTTTTCTTTAAACCCATTGTGATTCCTGATTGCTAACGTGTTGACTGATTAATGGCCACAAAGTAATCCATTCTCAAGCCTATGCACTAAGTGGCAATCGATTGATTTCTGCCCCGGAGCTTTCTGCACATCCCAGAGTGGTTGCATTTGAATGCTGGGTCTCTCCTGAATTGGTCCATGCAAAACAAAGATGCTCCCTGGCTATCCTGGCCCTCCCTCATTGGGTTCCCAATTCAGAGCCGAATGAATTCATGGTGGACCCCCCAACCCCACTCCTCCCAGCAGCAGGGAGAGGAGAGGAGGGGAGAGACTGAGGAATGCCAAATTTTCCAAAGCACAAATACCATCCCTCCTGGCCCTTTCATCAGTTCTGATTTACCTTTAAAGATGGGCTGGTCTCCTGTCGGAGGGAATATTTGCTTATTTATTGGCCCTAAAATGCACCTCATTTTCCATGCTGCACCACAGAGATCAACATTTGTGTCCTTTAGCACAGAAGTTCCCAACTTTTTTCTTTCTGAGGCCCGTCTAATATGCTATAAAAACTCTGTGGACCACCTGTGCCGCCACAACTGATTTTCTGCATATAAAAGCCAGAGCCGGTGCTAGGGGGGCAGAAAGCAGGGCAATTGCCTGGGGCCCCACACCACAGGGGCCCCCGCGAAGCTAAGTTGTTCAGGTTTCCACTTCAGCCCCAGGTGGCTGAGCTCAGGGCCCCAGGTTTCAGCTCTGTACAGCAGGGCTTTGGCTCTCTGCCCTGGGCTCCAATGAGTCTAATACTGGCCATGCTTGGTGGACCCTCTGAAACCTGCTTGCAGCCCCCAGGGGCCCCAGACCCCTGGTGGAGAACTGCTGCTTTAGCGGATCACCCAAAGCACCAGCCTTTTGCAGGTTTTACCATTTGGGAGATAATGACCTTAAACCTGAATCCCTCATGACCATGTGCAAATGTCCCGTAGGCATCAAATTACTGACACCTTGGTTTATGGTTGCATAAGCTCTCACGGTGCCTCTTCTGGAGCAGGACTGTCTTGAGGCCTTCCGTTTTCTCCAGGGTTCCTGCCTAGCATCGCCAAAATATTCAGTAGCAGGGGGCATCTCTTAAAGAGACAACAGCTTAGCTGATGGGCCTAGAATCTAGCTGATGGTATTACTCTAATCTGAGTCTGGTTGGTTTAAATAGTCCCATGGTGATGAAACATTTCAGTTCTACCCCACCCCTCTCAACATTTACTGGATTCTCTTGTCTTTGCCCAAATGTACCTTCATCCCAACTGGTGCCTCACTCTTCAGACGTGCAAATTACTGTTCCTGGAAAGGTTTAGTCATGGCTGTGAGGCACGGCAGTGGGACAGTGGCACCTCTAGGTATCTGGTTCAGATCTGAGCTCAGTTGGAAGTGACCCAACATTATTACCAGCTGGAGGCTTCTTGGCACACGTTGATGGGCTAGGTTCTGTTTCTGGGCGGAGGAGGGGAGCCCATCATCATTATTGGTGGCACTGTTGTTGGCAGTCTCAGGAGACAGACCAAGGACCGAATGAGCCGTGGAGTCTGTCACCCTCTCGCTCCTCGATACGTTACCGCCAGGTCAGGGCTGAGACACACAGGTGGGACAGCAGGGACAAGGGGAGCTTGGGTTGCTGCTGTCTGCATTGTACCTGATCTGTGGATAGTTATAGCCCTGCAATGGAGAACTGAGTGCTGTGGGCCTGATTCAGGCGTGCCATATGGAAACAGACCATGGTGAATTCCCCCTTCAGGAGGCCTTGGCATGGGGTGTGTTTCAGGGTCAGAAGCGGGAATGGCTGGAAGTTCGTACTCCCTGGCCATGCTGTGCCGCTGCAGTATTCTAGAGCAGCGGTTCTCAAACTAGGGCTGCCACTTGTTCAGGGAAAGCCCCTGGCGGGCCGGGCCAGTTTATTTTCCTGCCGCATCCGCAGGTTCGGCCAATTGCAGCTCCTACTGGCCGCGGTTCACTGCTCCAGGCAATGGGGGTTGCAGGAAGGGCGGCCAGCACATCCCTCGGCCCGTGCTGCTTCCTGATGCCCCCATTGGCCTAAAGCGGCGAACCATGGCCAGTGGGAGCAGCAATCGGCCGAACCTGCAGACGCGGCAGGTAAACAAACCAGCCCGGCCCGCCAGTGGCTTTCCCTGTACAGGCGGCAGCCCTAGTTTGAGAACCACTGTTCTAGAGGGCCTTGGCAGCATGGATGCAAATTAGGGCAGGCTTTATTGGCTGACCTGACCAGGGTCAAGAGCCAAGCCACACCCCTATGGGAGAAGGCGCCAGCTGCCTCCCCTCTGTCCCTGCACCAGCCAAGAAGTGAATTTGGGCCTGTGAGCTTTTGCACTAGGTCAGAGTGCAGCTACTTTGCAAAAGGCTCTTCTGCAATGGCGAGGAGGTTAGGAAAATCCAACGCCTCTCACCTGCTCCCTGGGCTGAGGCTCTTGCGGCTGTGCAGTAAAGTGTGAAGCGACACTGGCTGCGAAAAGATCACCTCAGTGGGGCGAGGTTGTTCGCCCGTGGAAGGCAACATGTCTGGGTCCAAGCTGTAGCTCTGAGGAGCCCGTCTTCAGCGGGTCACCTGTCTGTGTCCCATTGCTCATCCATGGCACAAGTATCTCCTGGAATGCAGCTCCCTCTTCCTCAGCACCCCTCCCCGCATTCATTAAGCTCTCCTCCTACCAAGCGGAGGAGGGGCCCACACTTTATGCCCAGATCAGATCCCCTCTAACCCCCAAATGGGTGAGGCCACAGGCCAGGCCCAGAAGCACCCATGGAGCACTACAGTTCTTCCCTGGCAGAACAAGCTGTTGTTTTCCTTCAGACATTTGAATTGTCAGTGTTGTTCCTGTTCTAATATGCTATAAAAACTCTGTGGACCACCTGTGCCGCCACCTCTGCTTCGGGGGTGGGGGGTAGGGATTTTCTAGTCAGTTTGACATAGCAGTTTAGAGAGGGGGTGTTTTGTTTCTTACGCTATTTGGAGGTGTAGGTTGTGCAGAGACACTGAGGGTGAAATCCTCTCCTTTGTGGTGCGCTAGCCAGGCCTGGGCACCAGTTAATTCCCACTACATAGGGAGCTTAACTGATGCCCAAGCTTTGTCTGGAGCATTGCAGTAGAGGGGGTTTTCACAAGAGCCCAAGATCCTTTCTAGTTGCGGACGTCAGTGGAGTTACCCCAGCTTTGAATTAGGCTCTGATTCTCCTGTTTTCACCCTGAAAGCCCAACTCCTCCTCTTGCTGCTTTTCAGAGCAGAAATCTTTGCATGAGCAGCCACATCCTGGGGTTGCTCCCAGACAGATTCTTTCAAGATCACTTACATTGCATCCTTCAGGGCCAATGCCTTTCAGCCTGCACTATGCCTCTGAGTGAGACCTAACCCGCGATTATCTTAGCTGTCTCCCCTCCCTTGATCCCTGCTTGATCCTCTTGCTCTGGCTGCTGGCCTCCTGCTCACGTCCTTTACTCTGGATGTGTACTTTTACTTTTGTACTTTTGGTGCTGAAGGCTTTATGTTGGAGTGTGGTATGTAACCTATCATTTAAATCAGCTTCTGTACCAGATGACTGGCAGATAGCTAATGGGACCACAATTTTTTTTTAAGGCTCCAGAGGCAATCCCGGCAATTACAGGCCAGTAAACCTAACTTCAATACCAGGCAAATTTGTTGAAACTATAGTAAAGAACATATTTATCAGACACACAGATAAACACAATATGATGGGGAAGAGTCAACGTGCTTTTGTAAAGGGAAATCATGCCTCACTAATCTATTAGAATTATTTCAGGGGCTCAACAAGCATGTGGACAAGGGGGATCCAGTGAATATAGTGTACTTAGATTTTCAGAAAGCCTTTGACAAGGTCCCTCACCAAAGGCTCTTAAGCAAAGTAAGCTGTCATAGGATAAGAGGGAAGGTCCTCTCATGGATCAGTAACTGATTAAAAGATAAGAAACAGAGGGTAGGAATAAATGGTCAGTTTTCAGAATGGAGAGAGGTAAATAGCGGTGTTCTCCAGGGGTCTGTACTGGGACCAGTACTGTTCAACCTATTCATAAATGATCTGGAAAAGGGGTAAACAGTGAGGTGGCAAAATTTGCAGATGATACTAAATTACTCAAGATAGTTAAGTCCAAAGCTGACTGCAAAGAGTTACAAAGGGATCTCACAAAACAATGTGACTGGGCAACAAAATGACAGATGAAATTCAATGTTGATAAATGCAAAGTAATGCACACTGGAAAACATAATCCCAACTATACATACAAAATGATGGGGTCTAAATTTGTTACCACTCAAGAAAAGATCTTGGAGTAATTGTGGATAGTTCTCTGAAAACATCCTCTCAACGTGCAGAGGGAGTCAAAAAAGCTAACAATGTTAGGAACCGTTAGGAAAGGGATAGATAATAAGACAGAAAATATCATAATGCCTCATTATAAATCCACGGTATGCCCACACCTTGAATACTGTATGCAGTTCTGGTTGCCCAGTCTCAAAAAATATATATTGGGATTGGAAAAGGTACAGAGAAGGGTAATAAAAATGATGAGGGGTATGGAACAGCTTTCATATGAGGAGAGATTGAAAAGACTGGGACTTTTCAGCTTGGAAAAGAGGTGACTGAGGAGGGATATTATGTAGGTCTATGAAATCTTGACTGGTGTGAACAAAGTGAATAAGGAAATGTTATTTACTCCTTCATGTAACACAAGAACTAGGGGTCACCCAATGAAATTAATAGGCAGCAGGACTAAAACAAACAAAACAATGGTCAACCTGTGGAACTCTTTGCCCAGGGATGTTGTGAAGGCCAAAACTATAACGTAGTTCAAAAAAGAACTAGATACGATAATTGAGGATAGGTCCATCAATGGCTATTGGCAAAGATGGTCAGGGATGCAACACCATGCTTTGAGTTTGCCAGAAGTTGGGGGTTTACAACAGAGGATGGATCACTCAATGACTACCTGTTCTGTTCATTCCCTGTGAAGCACCTGGCACTGGCCACTGTCAGAAGACAGGATATTGGGCTACATGGACTATTGGTCTCACCCAGTATGGCCATTCTTATGAGAGTCTCCACCATCGCCTTTGCTGATAAGAGCTGAGATTACTTGACACTCACTAGGCTGCACACGGTTCCCATCTATGCCTCTCTGATACTCCATTGCTCAGGGATTACTCTGGATTACTCTGGATTTATACTGGAGAAACTGGGAGTAGAATCTGTCCCGTTCTTGTGCCAGATACGGGACATCCATTGCCACCCAGCTCCCAGGAGTTCAGGAGGCCTCGCAGGGTATATCTACACTGCAATTAGACACCCATGGCTGGCCCATGCCATGTGACTCACACTTCCAGGGCTCAGCCTAAGGGACTGTTTAATTGCAGCAGAGACGTTCCGACTTTAGGACCCCACGAGGTGGGAGGATCCCAGAGCTCAGGTTGCAGTCCGAGCCTGAACATCTACACCACAATCAAACAGCCCTTAGCCCGAGCCAGAGTCAGCTGGCACAGGCCAGCCGTGGGTGGGTAACTGCAGTGTAGACAGACCCAAAGGCCCTATCTTGACAGCAGTCCTTTCCCTAAATATCTGTCAATATCATATTGCCTGTCTCCAGCTTCAGCTGAGTTGCATTTGGCACATCTCAAGGTATGTCTATTCTACAAGCATGATGGGTGACTGCAGCTCAGGTGGACGTACCTGAGCTAGCTTTAATCTAGTTAGCTTGGGTGCAGACCAGTGAAGTCACAGCAGCGAAGCCACGTGAATAATTACTCAAGCTTCTGGGTGGGCTTGTACAGCCTGCACTGAGGCACGTGACTCCCCCAGATACCAGTCCCCAAGCTAGTTAGATTAAAGCCAGCTTGGGTATGTGTACACGACCTGCAGTCATACCTCATGGCTGTGGTGTAGCCATATCAGGTCACACAGTAAAAGGGTCTTGAGGATGCAGTTCTCCAGTCGTGGGGTGGAGAGCCTGGACATTTCCACTGGTTTCCTGCTCTCTCCTGCACACAGTGGGGCTTTCGATGGAGTTCTATAGCACAGCCTGTGGCATAGAGGAGTCAATTCTCAGCTCTGGCTGAGATCTGCTAGATCAGGAGTCTCAAACTCAAATGACCATGAGGGCCACATGAGGACTAGTACATTGGCCCGAGGGACACATTACTGACATCTCCCCCTGCTGCCCTCGGCCCCGCCCCCACTCCACCCCTTCCATGAGGCCTTGCCCCCTGCCCCACCCCTTCCCACCCCTTCCCCGCCCCCATTCCAACTCCCTGCCCCCAGGGGGTGTAGGAGGGGTGTGGGGTGTGGCAGGGGCTCAGGGCAGGGAGTTGGGGTGTGGGGTGCAGGAGGGATGAGGGGTGTGGCAGGGGGTTGGGGTGCAGGAGGGGTGCAGCAGGAGGTTGGGGTGCAGGAGGGGTGTGGCAGGGGGTTGGGGTGCAGGAGGAGTGCGGCAGGGGGCTCAGGGCAGTGGGTTGGGGTGCAGGAGGGGTGTGGCAGGGGGTCGGGGTGCAGGGTGCGGCAAGGGGCTCAGGGTAGGGGATTCGACTGCAGGAGGGGCTCGGGGGGCGGGATCTGGCCCAGCGCGCACTGGGAGCACGGAGCCCCCCTGCTGCTCTGGGAAGTGGCTGGAACGTGGGGGAGCAAGGGCACAGGAGTGTGTGTTGCTGTTGCTTCAGGCACCGCCCCCAGTATCTCCCATTGGCTGGAACGGGGAACCGCGGCCAATGGGAGCTGCTGGGGGCGGTGCCTGAAGCAATATCAACACACGCCCCTGCGCCTCTCTTCCCCCACGTTCTTTCCGCTTCCCAGAGCAGCGCGGGAGCAGGAGGGGCAGGCAGGGAGGCCTACCCCCGGTGCACGCCAGGCCAGAGCCGCTCTAGGTAAACACTGGGGTGTGGTGGGCGGGCTATGAGGAGCTCGTAGGCCGCAGACAATAACTTCACGGGCCGCGTGTTTGAGAGCCCTGTGCTAGATGCCGTGTGTGTGGTGGTAGTTTTTAAGGGAGTCAGATACAGCTGTCTGATCGTCTACTGGGCTTCTGCCGTCCTGCAGCCTGTCAGACAACTGGGGCCTGGCTGGGACACAGCTTCCTCGCCTTGACCCTGAGGCACCCCCATTTCTGCTCCCTTTGCACTGCTTGCGTCTCCCAAATGGAATGGAGTGGGCCAGTAAATCTGGCCCTGGGTGTTCCCTGGAAGAATGTAAGCCGCAGAGGCATCACACTGCACACACAAGGCACGAGAAAGCACTGAGGAATGCGTCTGACTTGAAGTTTAACAGCCAGTCTTGCAGTTTTGCCCCCCTAAGAGATTTGGTGATTAGAGAGAGGCTGGCGGCAGGGGGGCAGAGATGGGGAGGTATGTGAGTGTTTGCTGAAAGACTGCGATTTAATTCTGGAAAAAGCCACAGGAACCTGCCAAGCGGAAGAGGCAAAATTACAAAGGCAGCCTCTGAATACAGAGGATGCCAGGGTAATAGGAGTCTTACAAATACCTAAGACAGTCAAGAAAGCATGCGTGAGTTACTGCACCGCGTGCACACCGGATGCATAGAAAAGGAAGAGGCGTATTGAACACAGTCAGTGCAAAGAAGAGTCCGCGGCCAGTCTAGACAAGGTCGGGGACTGGAGGAGTGAATAATGCATAGAGGCACTGTCCAGCATCCAGGCATCAGTGCAGAATTTGCCGCTGCTTGTAACCATTTGTTCCCCAAGGTAGACAAAACAAACTGGTGAGTGGCATGAAGAAATCCAGGCTAGTTGCAGTGATGTGCATGGAATCCAGGCATCACCTGCAAACAGTGGTCTGTTGCATTTAAAAGGGATGGCACACAAGTTGCAGACAAGGGTGCTGAAATCCACAAAGTCCCAGCATGACTCTGGTGCAACCTGACAAAGAGAGCGCTGCTGGTGAAGCGGACAAAGGCCTCCATGTTTACACTGTGGGCAGATGCAATCTCACTCCGACACACAATAAGCAGAGAAGCAGACATACCTTTGTTATTGTTACAAGGACAGAACACCTATTTGGGTCCTGGAGACAAGCCAAGGGTTGGATCTGCTAGGCAAGTGCTTTGCTATACAGCAGGGGTAGGCAACCTATGGCACGTGTGCTGAAGGCGGCATGCGAGCTGATTTTCAGTGGCACTCAGGCTGCCCGGGTCCTGGACATTGGTCCGGGGGGGCTCTGCATTTTAATTTAATTTTAAATGAAGCTTCTTAAATTTTTTAAAAACCTTATTTACTTTACATACAACAATAGTTTAGTTATATATTATAGACTTATAGAAAGAGACCTTCTAAAAATGTTAAAATGTATTACTGGCACGCGAAACCTTAAATTAGAGTGAATAAATGAAGACTCGGCACAGCACTTCCAAAAGGTTGCCGACCCCTGCTATACAGCAAGATCTGACAAAGATCGTCACAACTTCACTAGAGAAATATGAGGATGTGTTGAAAGGGCTGGAAGGCTACCACTGACATAGACAACAAACTTAAAGGGAGGGTGCACTGTCTAGCATACGTGCATCTTGAGGGAAACCTGTGGGCCTGAGGGGCAGACTGAGGAAAAAACAGTGATGGCTCACATCAAAGTATATCTACATACCGGAGGCAAAGCTTTGGCAATACTGGAGCTCCAGGGGGAGCATGAAAACTTCTGGACAAAGTTGTTCTGAACTTTCGAGACTACTTTGATCCAGGAAGGAATGTGACTTGGGAAAGACACATTGTCTTTACAAGAAACCAAGGGCCAGGTGAGCCAGTTGATCATTAAGGGACAGATGCATGAATTCGGTCAGTTAACCGAGGGAGAATTTATTTGTGGAGGTATAACTGATAGCCAGGCTGGTGTCCTCATGCTAAAGCCAAGTGAGAAATGACTTGACGTTGCAAAGAGCAAATTGGTATTTGCAGGGCCAGTGAAAATTGTACTTCCCAAGTGAGTGTGTCACCAAGGAGTGAAAGAACAGAAGTGTGTCTAATTAAAAATGCATGCAAGAAAATACAATTCAAGCTGTGGGATGTCATGCCTGCAATGAAAGCAACCATTTTGCAACCTGATCTGAAAAGAGCCCTAGTGGATTCAAGGGGTCAGCTATTAACATTGGTAAAGCATTTGAACACACCTTTACAGTGCATTGCAAGGATCACCAGTTCAGAGCCTCACGCGTAGGACAACAACCTCAGCCCCGGTATCCAACAAATATCTTCAGCCAAAGACAACTAACCCTGAAGTAGTTACTAAACAGCTGTGTGCTAGGACAGTGCAGAAACACGAGCAAACATACCAAAGGGTTACCCCTATTGCAAGGAAGACAGTGTTGGGTTCCAAGAGAGAGTGATTGATAACCTGCCAAGATACCAGTGCTGCCCTCTGCACCACGGGGCACCTCATAACCACCAGGAGGGTCAGGCCTACAGGAGGAACAGAGCATCTTCACAATGCCAAGGAGGACACTGCTCTCTGTTTCTGCAGGACATCCAGAATGGAGCAGACAGTGCACATGCCCAAGCAATAACTGACCAGAAAAAACACCGGGACCAGCAAATACAGCATCTAGGTGGCAGAGCCTCCTCAGTGGTTGAACAGGAAGTGTTGTGGGAACACTCACCGGCGCGACTGTGTGTTATGCCTTGACAGGCACAGATCAAAGCCATAGCCTAGGAGTATTCGTACCTGCTCACCTCCTTTGTGGCTTTCTGCTTACATGGGTCTACTTGAACTAAACAACAGAGCTTGCTGTGAAGCTCCTTAGTCTTTAAAGGTGATCTGAAATGGAAAAAATAACACACTGGGCCTGATTCTGATCTCACACCAAGCTCCACTGATTTCTGTAGACTTGGTCCTGATTTACACTGTTGCGAGATCAGAACTGGGCTCATTGACTCTGTGTCCTGGCTTCTTTCTGATGTGAAAAGTGGCCTGGATTTTGTTTTAATTTGAATTAATTTTTTTGAAGAAAATTAACCATAGAAATATAGGAATACCAAGTCTTTTCTCTGTTTTTGCTGGAAGTCTCCCTAGAGGTCCAGAGAACTGGAGCAAGAACTTTCTCAGCCTTTCATTGAAAGTGAAGTAATATTGAATTTTCAACAGAGAGCTTTTCTCCTAACTGTTGGTTGGTTGTTGGAGTTAACTAGTATTAGCAAAAAGCAAAGAGTTGTAAACACTGACCTGAATGTCCAAGAGGAGTTAGGTGTCTAGGTTTTAGGACCACTGTGATGTGCAGAACTCCCACTGAATCCTGTAGGCACCTAAATTCACTCAGTGCCTGGTAGGCGTG
The DNA here is from genome assembly GCF_016161935.1 of Mauremys reevesii. Classification (NCBI taxonomy): domain Eukaryota; kingdom Metazoa; phylum Chordata; order Testudines; family Geoemydidae; genus Mauremys; species Mauremys reevesii. Next base: position 25,054,536 of record NC_052635.1, on the reverse strand, counting down.
CTCAGAGGGAAGAGGAATCTGGTGGTTAGAGCACTCACCCAGGATGTGAGAGGCCCAGGACCCAGTCCTCCTTCTCCAGTAACTCTAACTATTTATCCAGGGTGCAACAACTTCAATGGGAAAGGCTGCAGGAGCAATATCCCATAGCCCAGTGGTTAGAGCACTCACCTGAGAGGTGGCAAATCCCTGTTCAAATCCCTTCTCTTCAGGCAGAGGGGAGACTTGAACCAGGGGAGGGCTCTCCCACATTCCAGATCAGAACCCAAACCCCTGGGCTAAAATGTACAAAGGAGCTGCTGCTACTTGCGCAGGTGGTGTAAGCATATACTGCCAAGAGAGGGTTTGCAGCTAAGAATTGCAAGCAGAGATCAGGTTTCATTATGCAAGGCACTGCATTTAGCCGTATGGAGTGGAAATCCATCAACTTCATGAAAAAACTCGTACAGATACAGACAGACATCATCTTCCTTTCCAAATGCAAACAGATGGACATCATACCAAAAGGACTAAAGGTAAAAAATCCATTACAATCTACATATCACACAGACTATGCTGACAGATTGTGCCACACACTGTCAAAGAAACTGCGAAACCACCTGATCAACATCCTATACAGCAAACAGGGGAAGATTAAGACTGAACTCTCAAAACTAGACATTCTGATGAAAAACCAGCCTTCTACACAAACTTCCTCATGGACAAACTTTACAAAAACTAGACAAGCCATTTACAACACAAACTTTGCTTCTCTACAAAAGAAAAAGGACACTAAACTGTCTAAACTGCTACATGGCACAAGGAGCCACAACAGTAGCTCCCTTAACCCACCCAAAAATATTGTAAGCAGAGATCAGTGTCTCCCTGCAGCCCCAATTTAGGTGCCTGCTTCCAAGATGGGGATGGGACTTAGCGCACATCCCTGTCATCAGCATTTTCCATTGGCTAGCTTAGGTGGCTCCCAGCCTAGCATGCTGACTTTTGTGAATCGCAGTCTAGGGTCCCTCTCTCTCCCCATTCACTGTATAGGAGCTCAGGCACCTACAGGCTTTGAGAACTCCAGTGATTTGTTTCAGGTGCCTAACTCCTTTTGTGCATTCAGGCCAATCTGGCTAAAATCCCTTCCCCTCTCAAGCCATGTACACAGGGGCAAAAGAGTGCTTGTTTTCAAGTGAATAAGCTTAATTTAATACAGATACAGATTAACACCTTTTATATTGTTTGAGCGGGTCAGGTCATAGCCTAGATGCCAAAATTAAGCTCTGGGTATGTCTACACTCAAAATGCTATAGCAGCACAATAGCGCGTCAGTGTAGACGCTATCTACGCCAACGGGAAGTATTCTTTCATTGAGCAAACACTGTCTACACCGGGGGTTAGGTTGGCTTAATAACAGGGCCGCCCAGAGGATTCCGGGGGCCCGGGGTCTTCGGCAACGGGGGGCCCTTCCGTTCCGGGACCCGCCGCCGAAGTGCCCCGAAGACCCGCGGCGGGGCGCCCCCCCCCGCTGCCAAATTACCGCCAAAGCGGGACCCACCACCGAAGTGCAGCCCGGTCTTCGGCGGTAATTCGGCGGAGGGGGGCCCCCGGTCTTCGGGGCACTTCGGCAGCGGGTCCCGGAAGGGAAGAGCCCCCCACCGCCAAATTACCGCCGAAGACCAAGCTGAACTCGGCGGCGGGTCCCGCTCCGTCTTCGGTGGTAATTCGCCAGCGGGGGGTCCTTCTGCCCCGGAGCGGAAGGACCCGCCGCCGGCGAAGACCGGGAGCAGAAGAAGCTCCTGCGCCCGGCCCCGCAAGAGTTTTCCGGGCCCCCCGGAGCGAGTGAAGAACCCCGCTCCAGGGGCCCCGAAAAACTCTGGTGGGGGCCCCTGTGGGGTTCGGGGCCTGGGGCAAATTGCCCCTCTTGCCCCCCCCTCTGGGCGGCCCTGCTTAATAACACTGCTCTGAGGGGTGGATTTTTCACACCTCTGAGTGACAGAATTAAGCCAACTTAATTTTGTAGTGTAGACCAGGCCTGTGTCTAAATGAGTTTTAAGGGGGGGACGTTTCTTGAACTAAATTGGTTTTTAAAAGCACTTCTTTGGCTCATGTACACATGGCCTCAGATGATGAGTTTCACTTGCATGGGGCCTCTGAAGTTACAATCCTGTTAGCTTTCCAGTCATCCACAGAGTCTTCCAAGGGGGTGGGGGGGCAGGGGACTTGGGGAAGACCAGGCCTGAATTTTCAATGTGAAATTAGCAAGAAAAAGCACTTCCAAAACAAAAAAGAATTAAATGAAGTAAAAAAGAGGAACTAAAGATTACAAATAAAGGAAAAGCTATTTTAGGCCTATACAGAGGCCCTGCCTCAATTTTTTTTCCCTTTTGCAAATCACCTTGAATAATGGAGAAAGACTTGTCCATTGCCAAGAAATGTGCAGGGGAGACCTCGCTAGTTCCTGAATCCCTGACATGTTTCTTGCCATAGAAATCGGAGCGAGAAATATCCCTTGCTGCCAGTTTCTCTCATCATTTCTCAGCCCACCAGGCCCCAGTGTTAAGAGAGTCTGATAGAATCTAAATGCCTCGGACCGCTGACAGCGAGAGTGAGATATTTCTTAAACACAGGCAGAGATACTCTATGTGAGGCAACTGTTTGACTTTGATACTGCCTGCCACAAAGCTGCAGTCTGGCTATTGTAGTCTCTCCCTCAGTCACCAAGGAGGAGATAAAATCGGACTCGAGTGTCCTCCCATCAGTCTTGGGTTGATGGGAGGACAATCAACAGGAGGTCTCTGACTTAGCTTTCAGCCAGTCCTGCTCAGTTATGAGGGGTAGTCTGTTTCCTCTCTCCCTTCAGAGCACGTCAATGTTTCCCTCGCTGCCTTTCTGTTCTTGGGTTGATCGAGTTGCGTGAGTCCCTCCAGCCCCCTCTCAGTCCCGTTGTCTGGGATCAGTAGAAATAGATCATTGCTGGGAAGTCACCCAGGGAGATTTGGTACCCGCTGCGAGGAGAGTGGAATGTACGTGAGATAGAAGGGAGCATTTGGGAGATGAGTTCAGGAACAGGGAGGGAGTGTTGTCTAGTGGGTAGAGCATGCGACTGGTCACCAGACCGCCTGGGTTCTATTCCCAGCTTTGCCACCAACTCACAGTGTAGCTTGGGAAAAGTCACCTACCTTCTTTGGGCCTGACTGGGTCAACTGAGGATAATAATCCCTCCTCCCTCACAGTCCCTTCACTCCACATCTGCCCCTTCCACACTGCCCTGTCCCTCTGTTCATTCCATTTAGCTGATGCCTGTGAACTAAACCCAATCAAAAATAAATGAATAAATAATGGAGCATTTGCTGCCGTCCCACTGTTCACTCTGCTTGTGTGTTCTACTCCCATCCTGTGTCTGGCTTATCTATATAGATTGAAAGCACTATGGGTCAGGGCCAACTACCATTCTGTGTTTGTACTGCACCCAGCACAATGGGCCCCCCTTCTTGGTTGGCCTTTGGGCACTACCATAAAAAAGATGAATAATAAAAATAATGGGCTCACAGGATATTACTGGGCTTCATAAATGAGAGCCAGATTTCCAGAAGAGCGCAACACGTTGGATGCATATTGGGTGCTGAGCTCTTTTGGAAATCTGGCCGTTAATGTGTGTTGTTGCACTACATAACTAGAGAATTATGGGCACATGACTGGGGCATATCTGCCATAGGGTTTTATACTGCTGCCCAAGTATCTGAGCGCTTTCCAAGTAAAATCAATGGCAACAGCAAAGTCCTGAGTGGACTTCATGCAGTCTCTGGCTGTTCTCTCTTTTTTGCATCAAATTTCTGCCTGGAGTATGAGGGTTTTATGTTGGGTTATGAAGGGTTTGTTCATTGGTTGGTGGATCTGTCAATTGTTTTTTGAGGGGTGTGTGTGGGTTATCGGGGATGTGTGTGGTATTGGGGATGTTCTTGCAGTGACATTCCTGTTTTAGTGTCTTCTAAAGATGGGCCTGGCTTTGCCTACTCTCCTCGGAAGTTTGTCCTGTAGCCAAGTTCTCATCCTGGAGAAAGGGGCAGAGTTTCAGAGTGAGCTGTGGGTGAAAGAAGGGCTCTGAGGCTTTGCATCACTTTGATGAATGGAGGCTGTGCACCGTCAATGGAAGATGAACCCAGCATCTTGGCTAGTTCTTCAAAGCGATGTCCCCTTCAGACCAGTATCACGTCAGTCCTACCTGGGTTCAGCTTGACCCAGCTGCTTTTCAGCCAAGAGCTCCTGGAGGCATTCTGAAGCTTTGTAGTGGTGGCGGTTGCATTGGTGGAGAATGAAGTTTACACTTGAGTGTTGTTGGCCTCCTATTGGCAGCTAAGCCCATGGGGTCTCACTAGCTCTCCCCATGGGCTCATGTAGCTATTGAAGACGAACGGGGATTGTCTGGATCCCTGTGGGTCCCCACAGGTGAGGGTCTCTGGCAAGGAGGAGCACCACTTCTCTGAGTTCTGCTGGAGAGGAATTATCAGGGCCATGGGACTGCTGGGCTATCTACCTCTGCTGTGTCATGTAGGCATGTTAGTAGTACCTTGTGGTCCACTGTGTCAAAGGCTGCAGAGGGGTCCAGGAGTATGACCGTGGAGATCTTACCTGTGCCCATGGCCATGAGGAAGTCATCTTTTAGTGCCACTGAAGATGTCTCTGTGCTGTGACCTGGTCTGAGCCCTGATTGTGAGACATCCAGGATATTGTCTGATGTTACACGCTGTTGGAGCTTGGTGGTTACTCCTTTCATTATTACTTTGCCCAGGAACAGGAAGTGGAGACAAGATGGTAGTTTGGACAAATCCTCAGGGTCGAGTGATGGTTCACCCAGTCACCAGGAAGCCATCGCGTTGTTCCAGGAGCTTGGCAGATGTGCTTCTCTGAAGGAGGCATTAACAATTTCCATATGAAGTGGGTTGTGTTTGTAAAGTGTCTGAGATACTCTGATGACAGGCGTTAAGTGCAAGGATTATTATTACTATTCCCAGTTCTCCATGGTTAAGGGACAGCCCCCTCCCTTCCAAAATACCCATTCTTCAGATGGAGCCCAGCTCACTAGCCTGATGTTGGAACAGTCAGCAGCAAAGAGACAGTTCCCAGAGCCGTGCAGCTGACGTTTTGCATGATGCCAGTGCACAATGAAACTGGAGCTGTGTTCTCATCTCCCTCAGCCCAAACACAGGGATGAAGGAATCAATTGCTGCAAACCATAGAACTTCAAGCAGGAAAAAAGCTAATGGGTCATGTCATGTCCATCGCCCCTTGTCTAGTGCATGACTGCTTGCTCCTGACAGGGTTTCTAATCCACAGTCTATTAGCTCTCACTGTGAGGACTTCAGCCACACTTTTTTGGGAGGTGGGGGTATTTAATTAATCTCTTTAGTTCCTAATTCTAGCCCCCTGGATTGCTGCTTCTAGTGTTCTCAAGTAAGTATAGTATCTCCTCAGCCCTCTGTATTCAATTAGTGTTTGATGCAACAATCGCCCTGACCAATTCCACTCCTTGGTATCTTCATGAGCTTGTAGGTGAGGCTCAGAGGAGGCCCTCGGCACCTTGCAGAACCCAGCTTCCATTGATCAGCCAAGCACATTCATATGGGGCCTGATTATCCGTTGTCCTGCACTTGGTGTCATCCCGACTGTTATGCAGATTACGAGCTCTCTGGGGCAAAGACTGCACGTGTCTGTGCAGTGCCTGGCAGAATGGAGTCCTGAGCCCTTGACCATTATAGCTGGCTGCCCCCATAATAGATAATATAGATAATAACAATTGATGCCAGTGCAAACAGGGGGTGAAATACACGCTGATCAGAATGGGAGTGATTTACACCCACCTTGCCCTGGTGTGAATGACAACACCAGGCTCAGGGCAGTGGTGAATTAGCCTCTTTGTTTAGTCCTTTGAATCGTTCACTAGCCAGACCCATCTCCATTCTCTTCCAAGGACAAACATTGTTTGGGGGAAGAAAAAGCATTAGAAAGAGGCTGGAGGGGGAAAGAGTTGTGCAACTCGGGAAAGACTGTAAATCCAGGCTTTCGAATCCCCCAAGAGCCGATGTTAGTGCTGGTGAAATGCAGGCAACCTCGCCTCCTGGATCCAGCATCTCTGGGCTTTGGGAGCTGCGTGAAGATGGGATTTGTCTCCCCTGCCTGAGATGGCCCCGCTAAGTAGGTTTTAATTTGGTTAAATAAATATAAAGCAATGGCAGTGGGGCTGGGAGCCAGCTTGCCTAGAGGCATCCCAAGCCCAGCACGGTCGGTCCCTGCCCACCGCTCCTCTGTGGAGAACTAAGCCTCACTTCCTGAGCCTTCTCTGAGCTGGAGAGCAGAGGGACGCAGGGGCACTTGGGTGGCCTGGTGGATCCATGGTTCATCTCTCAGAAAGCATATGCAGAGCCACAGCGCTGTGTGCTAATGACACCTAAATGCCTTCTGAACAGTTTCTAAATGGCTGTTAACAGTCACTGTCATATCTCCCATTCCTAATTAGCGGATCAGACAGAAATTTGTAATCCTTTTGAATAGGAAGATTTCAGTGTCTAGCACTGTAAATTGGTCTGGACTTGAGCTGCATAAACAGAAGCCAGAGTTGCCCTGTCGGGCCTGGCTTTCAGGTGGGGTGAAGCGGAGGGCATGCTGCATAAAGCACTTTATTCTCCAGGCAGGAACTTCCTCCTGCAATCTGCCTGGCTCCATTTGCCTTCCCAAAGGCAGATCTTGTCGTGTGGGCTGGTAACTTATATTTTCCTCCTGTGTACAATTTAATTGATATTACTTAGCATGTATGTATCATATTTCATCGATCGATCTCAAAGCGCTATACAAAAGGGGGCATAAAACCATGTGATTTAAGGGCACAGAATATTGCTTTTTCATGTGCAGATCTGAAAGGTCGTTATAAACATTAATTTTTTAAGGCCCTCAACTTGCACCAGTGGCTGGGAAATGTTGTTTCGATTTTATACTGGGACAAAGGGAGTGAAGTGACTTTCTCGAGGGCACACAGTGATCCATCTGGGGGCAGAGATGGGAAGAGTGCTCCAACTACCAGACCACTGTCTCTCCAAGAAAGTGAAAGACTAATAATGCTGGCTAAAGTCAGGCATTGGGCAGCTTGGCATAGTGGGATCTGAAACACTAAATCATAGTTGTCAGTGGCGTGTTACATGACTGTAAATGGGAGGGGGTGTCTGTGCGACTGTGAATGGGGAGGGGGTGGGGTCCATGCGATCGTGAATGGGAGGGGAGGCAGGTCCATGTGATTATAAATGGGAGGAAGAGCAGTGCCCACAAGACAGTATTTATTAAACTAAGGTCCACATCATAAAAATGTGTCAGTCACCCCCGAAGTAGATCACATGGCTTCAACCCAGCCCAGGTCGGTTGCAGCTCAAAGTCATTACCATCCAATAGGTGCTCGGTGGCCTGCGCGTAATGAACCAGTGGTCTCTTTCCCATCACAGGTAGACAGGTGTTCAAATGTACAAAAATTCCAACATCCTGGCTGATACTAACTGGCTTTCTAGTTGTCCCCCTCAGTGGAGAGGCCAAGAACTGAAAGGTCCATGAAATGTGAGCTATCTTCTCACCTGCAAGCCCTAGCCAGGGTAATCACTTGGGTGGGATGTAGTGGGAGTTCCTCATTGCTTGGGCTGCACATGTTCTCTGGATTAAATAAGAAGGGACCTGAACCTGTCTTCAAACCAAACCCAAATTAACATTTTACCCCCACAAAGTTCTGATCCTGATCCAAATTGTACCTGAACCTGTTGAGACTGCAAAACAGGGCTGGACATCTCCAGACGGGGAAATCTTTGCACTTTCCAGGACCTTTTGTTTCCAGCGAAGCTGCAAATCCTTTTGTGGTATTTGGTCTTGGCCAGAGCTTCAGAAAGGCTATAAATAAACACTATTTGGGGAGAGAGATGGAGTTGGGGGACATGGAGGGATTTGAAAGAAATTAATGGGGAATAAAGAAAAAATGTTTCCAAACCCCAGATGAGGTTCAAGTTCAGCTTGAGTTTGGGGCAAAAGTTTGGGCTGTTTCTCCTTCATCCAAACTGGCTCGTCCATCCCTGCTCAGCAGCCAAGCATAAAAGTGTGTTGAACTTGGGATTGCAAATGCCATTCAGCAGCAGGCTCGGGCCATTGCATTGCTTTTGGCTTAAGCCCTTCCAACATACTGATCATGAAAGGATGCCTACATTATTGAACAACGTTCTCCAGTTATCTGGGACTATCTTATGAGAATGCATGTGTGGTATTGAATGTTGAACTCCAACAGGTGCTTTTCCTTATGGATTTCAGCTATCCTGTAATTTCTTCACTGCCCCAGTCCTGCCTCTGAGGATATCTTTTTTTTACATTTCCTATCGATGGTGCCATGATAATAGCTCTTACGTGAAAAGACACACACACAAACACTCCCCCAACACTGGGAATGTGCTGCTAACACTCGAGGGGGGAAGAATTTGGAATGTCGAGCCATGAATGTTCTCAGAGGAGCAAAGAACCAGGCCCAGCAATGCAGCACCAACCTTCCCTACAATGTAGTTGTGACCCCAGGCCATCTGGCAGAGGGCCCCCCCATGCTGTAGCTCAGATCAGCCCTGACACACTCGTTGCCTCAGCAGATTGTTGTCATAATATAGAGGTGTCATGTAAGGTATCATATGTAAACTGGTGACATGCTGCTCCCAAAAATCATGATGTGACGTATGTACGGGTGGTGTACAAAGAGTTATGGGGTTTGTGTTGGGTGGTGTACAAAGAGTTATGGGTTTGTAAAATATGTTTGGGAGGCAAAGCATAAAACCCAGCCTGCCTGAGACAAAGGAATGTGTATTTACCTGTCTGACTGACATGGTTACTGGCATAGGACAATGGAAGGATATTTACCTATAAGGTAAACAAAGTCATCAAGCTAAACATGCAGGGGAGAAGATCATTTAACAATCATGCTGGGGGGACAGAATCTGCACCCCCCGAAAGTTCTTTGTGGCTCTAGAGGCAGAGACAATGGCCCGTGCCAGCTGACTCAGGTTTGTGGGGCTTGGGCTCAGGGGCTGTTTAGTTGTGGTGTAGACATTCAGGCTTGGGATGGGGCCTGGGCTCTGGGACCCTGTGAGCGGTGAAGGTCCTAGAGCTTGGGTGGCAGCTGGCATGGGCCATCCATGGGAATCTCATTGCTGTATAGACATACCCACACAGGGTACAGCACCTTGTGAAAGTTGGATCTCCCAGTCTGGAGGGCTGGGGATGCTGGTAACTTGATGTAATTAAGAAAATTGCGTAGGCAATTAAAATGTGCTAAAATTAAATTTTAAACACTATTGTGTATTGTTGTGTTTTATTTATAATCATAACTGTCTCTTTTATTCTTGCTTAATATCACTTATATCACTTGTCTTTGTTAATGAACTTATTGTTTTATTACAAAACCAGCTTAGTGCTGTGTAGTAAAGTGAAGTGTAAGTCTTCAGCTAATGTAACAGGCTGAGCTGTGCTCTGTCCCTTTGGAGGCAGCGAACGTAATAATTTCTGTGAGTGCCCAGTGAGAGGGACTGGACGCTGCAGGCAGACAGCTCCTGGGAACTCAGGAACTGGGGTTCTCTGGCTGTTACTTGCCAGGCAAGGTTTAACAGTAGCGTAATGCGATACAACTTCAAGATCTGATCCTGCAAACACTTACCAGACATGGTGCTTACCATGGGTGGTGGGTGAAACTTCCCCTTGGGGAGGCTAGCCCCCTGCCCCTTCTGCCCATGGCCCCACTCATGGCCCCCACCCCCAAGGCACACTCCAGATTGCAGGTGCTGCGGAGAAGCCTCCCATGCTGAGCGAGGAGGGACTATTGTCAGATAAACAGTGGCAGAGACACTCCCTGGAGTGAGGTGGAGCAAGTCCATGGAGAGCATTAAAAATAAAGGATGAAATTCTGGTTCCATTGACATCAGTAGGAAAACTCCCATTGACTTCAACAGAGCCTGGACTTCACCTAAGCAGGGCGATTCTGACCTGGATCCTGAAATGGCTGGGGAGCTAGTGACGTTGTCTGAGGATTATTATTATTTATTTTGCTTTGTGGGAGCAGCCGAAGGACCCAGTCGGGATCAGGGCCCCATTGTGCTAGGTGCTGTCCGTAGACGGACCCTGCTCCAAAGAGCTGGGCTGGGGCGATGGAGGTGTGAGAAGGTTGGCAAGCAGGGATTCTGCATGTGCTGGAGAATGGAGAGCTGGTGTCCAGGGGTGCCGTCATGAAGGGGTTTCAGCCGTCAAGGTGTGAGGAGCTAAAGGGACGGTGAGGACTTGAGCAGAGAGGATGTTGAGTCACTGGCAACCTGGATGGTGTTGGGAGGTGGCGATAGGCAGATCTGCTGATGTAAGAGACGTGGATGGACAGGGACAGTTCAGTGTCAAGGGTCAAACCAAGCTCATGGACAGTGGGGGTAAGTGAAAACTTTGATGTGGGTGGAAAATAGAGGAGCTGTGTCTATGGAGGCTCTTCTCTCTGACATTTACCTGAAGGTAGAGTCACACTCTATATTCAGGTTCCATTTATAAAGGCTTACAAAGGGTTAACGAATGATTAACAGATGGTATAAACAGAGCGGGTTGGGAATTTTCCAATAAAGAGTTCCTGGTGCAGGCTCCAGGGTCCACAGTTTCAAGGCAGCCCTGCCTTGTGGACTGCCCCCAGGACTGGGGACCCCAGAGCTTCCAGACTCCTTGTGGAGCTGGGTCCCCATGCTGCCCCACCCCCAAACCAGAATGAAACGAATTCAATTCCAAAATGCCTGAATTTCCCATGTTTTGGCCAGCTATAAGCATATTACAGGTACATGACTGGTACATGTTATAGATGGTTATAAGGCTGGGTTATAAGCAATTTAGTGATCGGTTGCATTCTATAACACTAGATTAACTGTTTATTGCAAAATCCATTAACCCTTTATAAACCGTTTATAAATGAAACCTCAACATCAAGTGTGATTGAAAAGCTAGTAGGTGAAGTTGCAAGCACTGTGAGGCAGAGAAAGTGGACAGAGAGGAGACACTGGGGAAAGAATATCGACAGTGGAGTTCATTAGCACAGAAGTAGGAGCTAAGGTTACAAGGAGAGGTGTGACCAGCAGGGAGAAGGGAGATGGAAAGAGCCGAGGTTCAAGAACTGAGTCTTCTGCAACCTCCCAGGGAAAGGAACTTGATGCAGGGGAGGAGCGACTATCAGTGACTTCAAGGAACACTTTACTTTTCAACTGCATTTCTACAACCTTTAAAATAAATGGTTTATAATAGCATCAGTGACTCATTCAGAGCTCTTTACTCACCAGTTAATGACTGAGCAGAGTTTCCAGAGCTCTTAGCTACTCTGGCTTAAATAAACTCATCCTTTCGCCCAGACTTCCATTAATATTCTTCTTTCATCCAATCTGGGCTGTTCCTGATCTCTCCAGAGGTTGGAGAGCAGTTCCCTGCAGTACTTTGCATTCCGGACAGGCCTGCTGCAAAGCTCTGATCCTGGGCACCGTAACTAGGGTGTTCAACTTCTCTGCCACCACGAAACCCTGACAGCCCCTCATCATACTTCTGAGGGGCTCCTCCGCTGGAGATCAGTGGGCTGCAGTGCTTGCCAACTCCTGCATCAGAGCTGCCGTAGGCCGTGTCCTTAATGTTACGACTGGACTAGGGGAATATCTAGCAACCTGCAGTGTTCTGAACCATTGCTTCTTGCAAAGGGGATCTCCATAATCTCCTGCAACGGACGTGTTGCCACACGCAGTCTGGACACTCAGCCAGCAGATGCAGTTAGAGGGAGTTACCTGTGTGGTAATACAAAGCGTGTGAGGAAAGCACCACTTCCCATCCCACCAGTCTCCATAGGATATGCACTGTCCTGCTCAGTTAAACACTGCACGGTATGCTGAGCTGCGTGTGGGTTAGGCCTGCCCAGGCTCAGGGGAGCAACTGCTTTCATTTATTTTAAAAAAGAAAAGAGAGTAGAAAAACGAGAGCAGAGAAAACAAACTCCCTGCAGACCAAAGAAGCCAGGAACCCAGAGGAGCTTTTCTTTCAAGCATCAGGAAATGGCTAAGTGGAAAAGGAACACAGAGGCATGGAGGAGCAGCAGCAGGAGTGGGTCTGGGAAGGGAACAGGAGAGGTAGGAGACCTCGGAGGAAATCCTGGCTCGACTGAAGTCAGTGGAAGCTCTGGTTTGATAAGGACTTGAGTCTTGAGGGGATGGATGGCTCAGGGGCTATAAATGGGCTCCTGAAGACTGTCAGTTCAAAGCCAGCCTCAGCTGGTAGCGACCAGAAATTGTATTGCTGTGAGTGGTTTATGTGGAATGAGGCTGGTGGTTTCCATCCAGTTCCCAGGAGACAGGTATCCCCATCACAGTTACCCCCGCTGCTGAAGGCACTCTCAGTTGAGGGGCTTGGGGCTGAATGGACAGGGGAGAAGAAAGTCCCTTCTCACCCAAAGAGTTGTCCCCTCTGGAGGAGGAATGAGCCACTTTAATAAAATTACCTTTATTACCACTCTGGTGGAAGAGCTGCATGCACTGGCCCTGCCCTGTACCATACCTGTTCCATGGACAAATTGAGGGCTTTCATCTCCAGTGCTGTCTGACCCTCTGGAGGTTTTCTTGTCCCTCAAGAGCCCCTGCACACACACCCTCGCCCCCAGGCCATCCCCTTTTGTAGGGGCAGCGGAGAAGAACCATCGAGTCAGAGAAAGATTTCAGAGTCATACCCTGCAGGCTGGAACAGGGGCTGCACCAGGGCAAGCTTCTCCCACTCCATCCCGTGAGGGAGCCTCAGCCCTGACCTGGGGAGAGCACCCTGCCGACGAGAGGGTATTTCATTCACCGCTCAGCTTCTCTGCTGAGCCCGGCCAGCCAGGGGGCCCATCAGTGATCGGTGGGCTGGTGTTTAATGTGAACTCTGGCTCCCCTAATCAGCATAGCGCAGTGGGTAACAACTCACTCGCTAGTTCCCAGCAGGCTGCCTGACTCGCTCCTCTTCGCTGAACATGATTACAAGCTATGGTGTGTCACTCCTGTCACACCCACCTTCCCCTCCACCTGGCACAGCCTGGGCTCTTAGCCCACTGCGCGTTACTTGATGGTACTCGAGCGGTGAATCATAAAGCCAGGCTGAGGGAAAGCTCGAGAGGTATTAGAGAGACAAAAGGTCTCACTGTCACTGGCTTCACCCCTCCCCCGCACTTTGCCCCCTCGCCCTTCAACGCTCACCCTTGTGACAGCCTGAAACCAGCGATGGACATACAAGGCCTGTCTACATGCAGACTTTGCACTGGTCTAACAAGAGTCACAGGTTGAAACTGGTTTAGGCAAACCAGTGCCAAAATCAGTGTAGACACTTTTCAGCTTATTAGCATCCTATACTGAGTTCACTTAAGTTGATTCCTTACGGATTTAAGCTAAATAAAAATAAGCTACTGTTAAATAAAAACAAGCGTGTCCACACTGGGTTTGGTGCCAGTTTACCTAAAGTGATTTAAGTTCAACTTGTGCAACTTTCTTATGTAGATAAGGCCTAAGCATAACCCATTGTTTTGTGGCAGGTAACAGACACAATTGCAAGTCTAAATCATACAGATGGCTGGGAGAGGAAGGGGGTCAGTGGTTAGGGCACTGGAAGGCCCGGGATCAATTTTCTGCTCCACCACAGATTTTCTGTATGACATGGGCAAGTCACTTAGCCCCTCAGTTCCCCCTCTGTATGATGGGGATAGTAGCATTGCCCTACCTTACAGGGGCATTGTTAGTATCAATATGGTAAATGTTCTGAAGTGCTCAGATACTAGGGTGATTGGGGGGCATAGATGGATGATTGATAGATGCCTAAAACGAGCCCTGCTTTATACAGCACTTTAAACACAGGCCTTGACCTCCTGAGCTAAACAAGTACCCTACATGCCAGCTGCTAGTATTAGTAGTAGATCCCTTACCTAGTGAAAGGATAATACCATACACACATACACCCTAACCTAGTGCATCACACATGGTTACACCACAGCAGACCAAATCCCCTGGCTTGTCTCGAACTTAAACTCCTTAGGACAAACAATTTCTTCTGTTAATGAAGACCAAAGAGCTCAGTCCGTGCTGAGCAGGGTTTGTGTTTTTGCAAGGGATGCCAAGAGAGACTCCCTTAGTGTACTATAGTGTCTGAGAGGATGATAGATCTGGGCCTCCCTCCCACTGATTGTGAGGTACAAAGCAGAGGAAATGTTAAAATAAAGAGGATTGTACAGAAAATGGATTCTTGCAAATCAGCCCCACGGGTTTGGTAATGCTGGCAGCAGTGGCGTAGCCAGGTGGAGGGAGCGGGACTTTTACTGATGGGCAGCACTCTGGGTCTTCGGCGGCACCTCGGCAGCAGGACCTTCACTCGCTCTGCAGGTCTTCCGTGGAATTTCGGCGATGAAGCTTCAGTGCCGCCAAAGACATCTGCAGCGAGTGATGGTCCCGCCGCCGAAGTGCTGCCGAAGACCCGAAGCACAGCCCTATCAGTAAAAGCACCACAGCAGGTGGCCCCTTTTCTTTCACTCCTGGGTGAGTAAAATTAAAAAGGCATCACTTGTGCTTGGTGTGGGAGCGGTCGCTCCCCCCCTAGCTACACTACTGGCTGGCAGGAAGCTCAGTTACAAAGGAACAAATGAAGCTAGAGGGTGGGATTTTTAAATGTGCCTAAGCAATTTAGGAGCACAGATACCATATCAGTGGGATTTATGTTCCTAAATTTAAAATGACCCCATCGGTAGTATGCTCTGCCACACACACAGGAAGCGACATCACCTAGCTGGATTAAAAGGCTCTCCCTCTTCCCCGCACACTGTTAAGAATTACATCTCACTCTTTCCAGCATTGTCTACACCAAAAAATGTTCCCTTGTTGCTAATGTGAGGAAACTGAGGCACAGGGAGGTTGCGGGTAAGATTTTCAGAAGTGGCCTATAATTTTGAATGCCTGCTTTGAGACAGCTCGCTCTCTCAAGATGGGCATTCCAAATGTGACACGCCCATGATTAAAGCCAGTTTTGAAAACCTTGGGTCTATGTAGCTAGCCCAAGGTCCAACAGCGAACTGTCGGCAGAGTCAGGGATGAATGAATCCTGGGTCCCTATAGGTTGCATGGTGGCACTGACCCTTTAAGAGGCAGAAAAGTCCACAACACCTATGGTGTGCGAGGGGACAGAGGGAGACCTGGTGAGTCAGCGGGGCAGGTGTGAGCTGTCTGAAATCCAGGGGAGCGGGATGCAGCCAGAAGCTGCGTGGGAGAGCTGAGTTTGGAAAGAGAGGAGGAGCTTGGAGGAAAGCAGCTAGTAAGAACTGACCAAAGCTGGGGACCCCTGAGGAGCGGAAGGGTTGGGCAGTGGCCCACAGGAGGAAGGGAAGATCCAGCTTGCTCAGGGGGAGCTGAACCCAGAAACAAGACAGAGGATCCCTTGATCAGGGGTAGGACTCACAGGCAGGGAGGCCAGGAGGAGTGGAACATCGCAGAAGGGGGAACCCTCGGGTTGATGACCTGAGGGCAGAGCCGTGGGAAGACTGGTCACGCTCAGGCGGGAGGCCTGAGCAAAGGCTAGAGGAAGTGGAATCCAAGTGCTGCTATTGACTCATGCGTGGGTGACTTGCTGGTGCTGTCCTGGGAGAGGGGAATGGGAAAAACCTACTGTGTGTTTGCTTATTGTGGTGACTGGAAAATGATCTTATTACAAGGTTTGGAAGAAGTACTGCATAGGTGAATAAATTATGCCCAGAGAAGGGCTTTGTATCAGATTCTGAGAGACTAGGTTCCTTTCGTGGGCAGAAGAAAGGGGAAACTGAGGCATGCACGCTTGTCTTGCTAGGGTCTACCACTGGAGGGCGCTCCAGGACAGCTGCCTTATGATACTATACCATGGTGACCACAAGACCACCCTGTCTTCTCAAAAGCCTGGAATTGGGTGCAGAAGGACGGGGGAGAGATCAAAAGGAGTCAAGGGAATGAGCGAGAAGGAGGCAGTCATAGTTCAAGGAGAGGATGAAAGGACTGGGAATGGCAAGGTCATGTGGTACAGAATTAGAAACCAATACAAATCAATTTCATGCCTGCTCCTGGGCATCTGTGCCAGTGTCACTGGTGGCCAAACCCCACAACAGCTCAGTGAACTGAAAATGGTTCCTATTTGTAGAACAAGCCACGTGTGGTGGGGTCTGGGTCAGAACTCCACCGGTGTGCAGGGATACTGCTAAACTGCTGCTGAGCCTGCAATTGAAAAGCTCCCTTGAATTCACATCTGTATTGCAGGAAACAACTGGGCTTCTAATGAGACCAAAGCAGACAGAGACACAAGCTTCCACTCTCCAGTTTTTTTATGTGTCCAGCTTTGCAAATGTGGCCAGGAAAGGGAGAAATATTCAGCCACTCACTCCAGCCTGACCACCTCCACTTGAATTGTGACAGTTGCTAGATGGCTCTGTTACTTCCTTGAAGACGACCTGTATCAATACAGGTCAATAACCCAAAAGCACAAAAGCATAAATTTAAGAGGACAATTAACCATCCCTCCCTTTCCTAGTTCTGCTATTCCCTTCATGTCCAAGTCAGAGGAAGCAACTAACATGGTTTGGTTTTTTTATGTCCAGCGATCACAGGCTGGTAAGGAATCCTGTATGGAGACAGACAGGCATCACATCTAGGCATTGGGGCTACAGGCATTTCCAAGGTCATGGTGGCTCTGTGCTTTGTGTAGTGTGTTAATCCTCTAACAAAAGGACGGATGTCCAGTGTTCGTGGATGAGCAGACCTGGCGACCATGACAGTTGCTTGATTCCTATTGGCTAGAATCTGGGAACAGCATAAAAATGATAAAATGTTGCAATCACTGATTGTTTTCGCCTGTATGTCATCCCCTGGGACACACCTCTGTGCAGAAGACCTGAAAGCCAGTGCTGTTCAGACAAAGAAAGCAGCTTCCAGAAGTCAGTAGAACAGAGTCACTGTTCTGATTTCTGTCACTCCTTAGGAATCTTTGCTTTGTTTAAGAAAATTTAAGCCATTGTGGAAGGCCGTCCAAGTGGGTGGATTATTATTCTCAGGGGTTAAAACAGACTGAAAAGAGAGGCAGAGCTCTCAGCGCACCAGGCAGGGGTGGATCTCAAGGTGGGGTAACTTTAACCAATCTGCTGTGCTGACTGTAGGTGCAACTCGGCAGGGGAGATCTCCATATGTGTTCAGCAGCACCAGTCGAGGGGGAAGGGAAGCCCAGCTTTAAGAAGAGCTGTGGGTAGCTCCCTCCTTCCCACGCTCCCTGACTTTAACCCGTCATTGGTCAACATTCCACACTGGTAACATATTGTGCCAGATCCTCAGATATAGTCTGGTTTAGTGTTTTTTTAATGTGATGTAGCCGCTGGAATTGGAAATAAGGAGGAAGAAGCCGGCACCATGTGAGCAGACACCTCTCCCTAGATCACCCATGATCCAGGGATATCAGTTACAGAACGGTTGATCCAGCTGTTGAAGTCCCCCCACACCCCTTATATCCACATCTAGTAGCTAAGCAGAAGGGTTGGCGGCCCGATCTTGGCGTGAGGAGGCCACTCACCTTTGGGCCTTCGTCAGGCTAAGGTCACAGGCTTATGCAACCCCGGAGAGCTGTAATTATGGGGAAGGAAACCAAAGCAATGAATGAAAGGGTGAGGAGGAATTTCCCACTAAAGGGGAAGAGGACTAAACATTCCCATTTAAAGGGGAAATGGTCACTTGCGTGAGGAATTGATTTAGAATTTATTATAGCTTTTCATTTTTCTTCCTAAAATACCAAATCTGGGCCAGAGATCTAGCTGTGTGTGTGTGTGTGTGTGTGTGTGTAATATTTTATCTTGACATCAAAAGGAAAATGGGACATTTCTGTGGCTATGTAGGGAAGAAAGGACACTGTAGGCTCTTCCGAAAGGAGAGGCTATTATTGAAGGCTTTCAGACACCTCCTGGGAAGGAGAATAGGAAATGAGGACAGAGAGCAGAGGATTGAAATTATGCTGGGAAGCCACAGAATCAGATTGTCTCGTGGCCTTTTCATGTCCCCTCCTTTATTAAATGGAGAGCGAGATAACCTCTTTCATTGCATTTTTTTTTAAATGAAAACTGTGAATAGGTGACAATGGGAGAAGCTTGGAGGGTTTAGATCTGGCTAGTTGGGGGAAAAAAACCTGCTACCCATTGTACGCAAAGCTTGACTGCATCTGGGCTTAGGGTTAAGGAAACACTGGAGCCCCCACCCCTGGCACCAAGGAGTGGGTGGCCCATTTAAATCAACCCTGGATATGGGGTTTGTGGTGCAGGATCAAAGGGAGTTTCTCTGTGGGCTGAGGAGAGGGAAGCAGTCTTGATTCTAGGTCCTGGGAGGAGTTGTGATCTGATAGTATGAGCAAAGGGCTGGGAGTCAGGAACTCCTGGGGGGAACTGGCCTGTTGGGTCTCTTTTCCCCATTTGTAACACTGGGCTCCTAATACTTAGGTTCCTGTCTCAGATAGGCTGAGGTGGGGGCTGATTAGCTAGTGTTTCTATAGGACTTTAAAGACAAGATAATTAATAACAATAACCAATGGTTTCCCATCTGCAAAGGAAACCCCAAAGTCCCAGTTTTAGCTTGAGCAGGGGCAAGGCAAGCGGAGGGTTGTGCCAGATTCAGCAAATATCCAAGCAGTGCTTCCCTTGATTTCCAGTGCGTTTACACGTGGGCGCCCCGCTGAGGGCGAGCTGACCAGCAAACCCAGCAGGATGGCGCAGCCACACGCTAAGCACGAAGCACTGCGTACCGAGGCAGGACAGCTGTCCATGTGCGCCCTCTGTGCCTTTGGAGAGTCAGACGCTTTGAGAAACAAATGGAACCAAAGTTGCCCAGAACGTCCAGGTGAGGCATAAGGGCCAGAAAGTACAAAGCAGGAGCTTCAAAGAGCAGTGCCACGAGCAAGGGGCCATTTGCACCCTGGGCTTTTATTTCCTTTGAAAGTCTGAAGATCTCAGCTGACGTCCTCACTCATCCCAGGTGAAAAGAGCCTGGTGGCTTCTCCCGGGTCCTCAGTGGACATCAAAAGGTTTGCTCTCTGTATGCACCTGAGACCCAGCATGCTGCAGGCTTGGGATGAGATGCATCAGCCTAGCTGGCAGGGGGTGAGGGTTGGGAAGGACTGGAATAGGAGAGGAGGTTGTGGGTCAAAATGGGGTCCATTGGCAGAGCTGTTGGAAGCTAAACAAGAGGCAGGGCTAGAATAGTAGGGGTGCTAAAGGGCAGAATTGAGGTGCACTGAGGAAAGTGTGTTAGGGTCTCAGGATGGTAACAGTCAGCAGGGGGGAGCGGGAGAGGTCAGGAATGCAGTGCCTCAGCAACTATGCAGTAGAAGCTTTTACATCAGCCCTTCATGTTAGAACAGGCTCTAATCACCATTATTAAAAATGAATTAGCCAGTGGTAGGAGCATTAAAATCCACCAGACTCCCCCCAGCCTCAACACAATCTTTGAAAAACCCTTCTTTCCATACTAATTAGCTAGAACTCTTGGCCAGTACATTGTCGATTTCAGCCTCGCACTGCACTGTGTAATCAGGGACCAGAGCTGCAGCCCCTGCTCCTTCATGCAGATTACACCAGGATGAACCATAAGGAGACGTTTTGATATGTTACAAATCTCATCAGCTGTGGACATGATCCATCACTTTAAATCACCTCTCAAGCAAGACAGGGAGACATTCCTTATGGAAGGACAAAACTCTCTCCAGTGACGTTTCTATGGCAATCCCGAGGAGGCTTGGATCTGCCAAATCCTCCTTTTTTTTTTTCTTTCCATAACAATGTGGAAATCCCTGAAACCTGAGGTCTGGTCCTCTCCAGCTCTGGGGATTTGTGTGCAGACCTCAAAGCTAGGTCACTCCACTCCCTAGTTCTAACCTTGATGGTGCTACCTGGGTCAGGGCAATATTTGAGCCCCCTAGATGATTTTGTTCCCTGGTTCAGATTCTCCTCTTGGGGGGTAGTGTTGGACTCTTCTGATGGTTTCACCAGGACCCCAGTCAAGGGCCAGGTCCCCAGGTTGGTGAGTCAGCATGGTGCCATTGCAGTCAATGGAGGCGTGCCAGTTTACACCGGCCAAGGATCTGGGCCCAATACAATGCTGTGTATCCTGCTTGCATTGGTTGCATCCGTCTGTCCCCATCCCTTGCTGCCTACAAACCCTGCCTCAGAAAATTCACTTGCAAATACAGTGGAGTGAGCAGAAACAGAGAGCCCTAGAGGGACAAGAAGGGCAATTCCCATGCAATGGGCCGGGCTGCTATCCCCACGGTATGCATGGGGAATGGAGGCGACCAGGGACTTGCCCCAGGTCACCCAGCAGGCTAGTGGCAGAGCTGGGGCTAGAAGCCAGGTCTCTGAAGTCCTAGGCCAGTGCCCTACCTACAATGAATGTACAGTCCTTTCAAGCCCCGCCCCCAAATGCTAATGAGGTCCCGCTCCTCTGCATATGCTGTTTGTATTCCATCACCTTCCATGGGCCTCTCCCAGCTCTTTTCTTCAGCACCTTCGGGTACCCAGGCTCTCGTCCCCCATCTCCCGCCCCGGTGGGGCCCCTTGCTCTCTCCCCTCAGTAGGGCTCTCCCTTTCTTCCCTCCTCTGTGGGGGGATTGGCCCTGCCTTCCTCTCCCCACAGCAGGTCTCTGTCACTGGTCCCTGGGCTGCCTTTTCTTCCCTCCCCTCGTATTGCTGAGGGTTTGTGGGGACTGGGCTGTTCCCCTTTTTTGTTCCCCATGGCCCTTCCATTCTGTCCCACCCATCGGCCCTCCTCCTCATCTGCCTCCACTGTGCCAGCTGCTTGCAGCTGAGCCTTCTCCACCCAGCTGTCCCCTCTTGTGCCCGGAGGCCGAATGGACAGCATGGTGGAGGAGCCAGCTGAGCTGCTGCCAGGCAGCTGAGTGGCCGACAGGGAGCTTACCATGCCTCTGGTGCTGGCAGCTGCTGCCAACCAGATGCAAGTTCCCTCCAAACATCGGGGGACCCAAAGCTCCGGGGTGCATCAGCCACGAAGGCCAGCATGTTGTGGCAGGGAGCAGGGATAAGCCCGGGTCATGACTGTAATGAACTCTCCCTCCCAGCCCCTGGTGATGGTGTGAAGGTAGAAACCTCTCTGAGCCCTGTGTGTGCAGCTCTCTGCTCAGCCATACAGTCTGTTCTTTGCCTCCGCCAGCGATTCCTGTTTTGTTGAACCCTCCTGGCCCCCCTCACGTGCCTCATTCTAACAGCTGAGGGAAGAACAGCAGAGGTCACCGCTTATCCCCTTCTTTCTCTCTCACTGGGTCTGTGATTCTCGGTGATTAAATGAAAGGATGCAAGTTCCCTTCCTGGTTCAGGTGTCCATGCAAACACAGGGAGAGGCCCGGCCTCATGCACTCCAAGGGGACAGCGACAGTAACTCCACACCGTGACTCTGGGCTTGGGGCATTGACCATTGACACAGAGCATGCATTCTCCTCCTGCCAGGCTCTTAGTGCCAAGATAGCCCATCTCTCCAGCCAGGGGGCTATCGAAATCCTGCCTGGGGCCATTTTCTCCCCTGGGGCTGTGAGCTTCCAATCACCTGGTTCGCATCCCAGGCTTGGGCTCGTGAGGGCTTTGTTTACAGAAGGAAACTCTAGGCTGTCTTGGGGCTTGCCCATCGGGATGTTTCTGTTGCTGTCTCTGCACTGAGGGCGCACAGACAAAGCACCAGCTGTCGGGATTTGTTTCCAACAGTCCTGGATTCTAGAATGAATTGCCGCTGGGGGAAGAAAGTGCCCCAATTTCAAAAGAGAAGAGCCCAGTCACAAGGTACTGCTTAGCCCTGCCCAGAGTCCAGGCCAGATAGGGTTGGGTTTTGCTCCTATTTTTCCCCTTCCGGAGAGCACAGATTCAGGAAATCTCTACCTGTTTGATACACAGCATGGTTCACTTGGGTCAGTCCTAGAGTGACATTTTGCAGGGCCCTCCTTGGAATGGATTTTTTCTCCTCCCTGATTGAGCTGGCTGTGCAAGGCCAGTCCTGGAGAGGAGGGGAGGACAAGAGCATCCATTCTCTTCCATGTGGCATTGCTGCAGAGCAAGCCTGTTAGCAGGCAGTCTTGCCACAGGGTATAAATTAGAGCTGCAGAAGAGGCTGCTCTGGGCTCAGGAGAGCCAGCATAGCTGACACCAAGGTGTAGCGAGGGGAGCTGCAGGGACCAGTGCTGGGTTTTGGGGAAGTGACCCTTTCCCCCGTTCATACTGTGTCTCTCCCTACAGGGATTTAAACCTTTAGAGGAGAAGGAGAGCAGTTGTCCTTGAACTGGCCAAGGTCATCTCTGGTGAGCCAGTGCAGATAACTGATGGCATGTGGTTCATGCCTACAGCACCTTGATTGAATCAGCAGCAGTTAAGGGCAAGAGATGGTGGGAGATTGACAAGAAGAGGGGCTGAAAAGGCAAACCAGCAATTGCCAGATACCAGCCAGAGGTGGAAGTCGTTATCTCCATAAGCTGGGACTGGCATGATAGACTGGGTACACTAGACTATGAGCCTCCCTCTCCCTTTCTCTGGAGCATGGTGGCTCAGTGCAGCAGTGTTGAGGGAGGGAGAGTCCTGCGGAGGTGTGGGCAGGACTCCTCCCTGAATGAGCAGGAAGGAAGGGGATCTCCTGTTTGAATATCAGTGCCTCTTGGAGGACAATGATCCACGGGATGGATCGACTAGGTTGGAGAGAGAGCTTTGTGGGGAAGCTCACATTTAAATGAATGCAGAAGGCAGACCCTGCTTCTCTGGAGGAGGCCACCTTGTCATGGGGCTGCAGTGACAGGGACTAATTAAAATGGAATCACAAAGAGGGGAGTGGGACATGGTACAATATGTGTCCAGACAATGATCTCAGACACAGCAGTGTAAATCCAGAGTAGCCTCACTGAAGTGGATCTGAAGTTACCCTAGATTTACACAAGTGTAAGTAAGATCAGAATCTGTCCCAGTGTTGGGAAGGCCTTGACTGGATGAAATCCTTTCACACCCCAAGAGGATTTGTCCCCCAGCAAGGTCATGGTTGAGAGACAACATGCAGCAGCGCAGAAAAGCCCGGGGCTGAACCCGTGGGGAGGCTGTTTTACCTCTGGGAGAGGGTGGTGCTTTCTGGACAGGGGTATGATCCACAGATGTAGTACGGGAGTTTTCAGGACCATTCACCGTGGCTACATAGGGCCAGATTCTCCTCTCACCTTTGTGGGACTCCATCAGCTTCAATGGAGTCACTGCGGTTTCACACTGGCATTAGATGAGCATTTGGCCCCTCCGCCAAAATGCGTGCGGTCTAGGTAGGGCTGGGTCGAGGTGTGCTGGCGGGGCACAGCGGGATTTCACCCCATGTGGCCCCCCTCTCATTCTGGAACATTTCTGATGAAGGGTTGAAGTGCAGTGCCAGAAAAATGGGATCAGAATTATGACTGAGGGGGAGGGATAGCTCAATGGTTTAAGCACTGGCCTGCTAAACCCAGGGTTGTGAGTTCAATCCTTGAGGGGGCCATTTAGGGATCTGGGGCAAAAATCTGCCTGGGGATTGGTCCTGATTTGAGCAGGGGGTTGGACTAGATGACCTCCTGAGGTCCCTTCCAACCCTGTGATATTCTGTGATTCTATATAAGCACCCTCTATCTCTGGTCAACACCATGCAATTTCATTTGCTAAAGGAGTGCAAAGTCTACCTCTCCTAGCATTCTTCCCATAGCTGCCCTAAAGGGAAAGCTTAACTGGCCTTTTGACCTGCCAGGACCCGAGGTTAGGTCCTGAAGCATCTGTTTCTTCTGCTGCGGGTGCTAACAACAGTAGTGCCTAAACCAGCAGGAAGTCGTGTTCCCTGGGGTTTGCCTTGTTACGGGTGGGGAGGCCTTGAATCTTGGCTTGGTAAGTAAAGGCAGGTGAGATCAGTGAGGAAGATTCTGCATGGAAATTTGTACACAAATGTGTTGACAATTTGTTTCCTGGGATTCTGCACCTGGAAATCTTGGAAGAGGGAAGGTGGGGCAGGGTTCTGACAAATTTTGGAGGCCTAGACATTTGTCCCAGGATTAGAATTTATATCTGCTGTTGCCTAGTCCTTCGCCCAAGTCATTTAGCCTCTCCATGTCTCAGTTTCCCAGTAATGTGAGTCATATAAGTAGAAACTCCTATTAAACCCAAGTGGTGGGAACAGAGCTCAGGTTGCTTTGTCTCTCAGACCTCTCTGCTTGCTCCATCAGATCTTTGGGCTAGTCAGGGAGGCTGTGCCCTCCCTGTCAGAAATTTGCAGGTGGGAAGCCTTGGCTGAAAGTGTATTTGGCATGTCCCTGACATCCCGAGAGTGGAAAACGCTTTGCAGGGGGAGGTCACTAGTCGTTGCAAGGATGAAAAAAAATGCCAGTATTTCAGACATTTCACAAAAAGGTAAAATTTGCCTAAAACCATTTTTTCCCAGTATGACTAATTAGGCAGGTAGATGAAGGAAGAATTGCTTTTAAACTACTTGGATTTAAACTACGCCTATTTGTAATGGGTGGGGTGCAAATTGGCAGAGCTCATGGAGGTCAGTGTTGGTTTACACCAGATGAGGATCTGGCCTCCTTTTCTGTTCATGATTTGGAATTTCAAATAGTTGGGCTGGGGGTTTTCGAGGAGGGGGCTGCAGTTGGGTTCACCATTAAAATGGTTTCCTTCACTTCCCTAGGGCAACTGCAAACCCCCAATGTCTCCTTGGGTTTGAACCCCACCCCTGTCATTCCCAGGTTCCTTAGTAGATGGATTGTGATTGCTTCAGCCCAGTGCTCCCATTAGCTGCAAGTGGAAGAGGAAGAGTTGATCTGAACAAAGTACTAAAATAAACTTGCCGGGTTCAGCAGATGGAGAGAACAGTCTGGTAAAACATCCAAATAATGGCAGGAACCCACAGCGCGCTCTCACAACAGCTGCTTTGCAGCATTCCTCCTCGTCCACATGTTTCCAGCTCACTCTCTCTCCCCCTGATCTATCTGTGTGTCTAATTTGGGCATTCTGAACATACGAACAGCTGGACTTGAATGCCTCCTGGACTATTAGGAGTTGAAGGCTGTGCCATATGCCATGAAAGGTAGTTTTCCCTTTGGATGTGAAAGAAGAATTCAGATTTGCTGATAGACCTTAGTAATGATGATCATGTTAATGATCCACCTGCCGGTAACATACAGGCAAACAGAGAGATGCATGTTGGTTGATTTGCTAGAATTATATTTGATGTTCAAGGGTGAAATCAATTAGTAGAATGCATCAGTATCTATACATTAACTTAGTTCTGCGGGACCATCTATCTATCTATCTATCTATCTAATTAACATAGCGTCTAGGAGCCGGAATCCAGCTGGAGCAGGAATCCATTGGGCAGGTGCTCTGCAAACGCAGAACAAAAAGTGAGTCCCTGCCCTAAAGAGCTCTGAATCTGTTGCAAATGTGGTTTAGCTTAAAGGAATTCTGCTGTGCCAGCTTTCTCATGGGAACCTAAAATATTCTGTCTGGTTAAGACCCAAATATCAGTGGGAAAGTAAGTCCTTGTCCATCAAGAAGTGATCTATCAAGAGCAAATAAAAAGTCCAGTGAAGAGCGTGCCCTTTGTTCGTTTCTATCTTCCCTGGAACCTGTACTTCCCTCTCAGGGTCTACAACTCAGAGAACCCCCACCATGTTTGCTGTCATGGTTCGCAATGTCCCCAGAGCCCTGGGGAAAAAGTACAATCAGGTGTGTTCATCTTTCCACTGGAGAAAGAAAATCATACTGAGGAATATGAGCCATCAGACCTGAACTCTCCCTGGGAGATGAAAGTTACGTCAGGTGTCAGTGGAAAGGAAATTTCCCCTGCATTTGCAGTAAGGCCTGGATTTGACCAGGGACCTTGATCTCATAATAATTGGGATGTTCTGAACACTCATGTCCCAGACAGTGGGACCGTAATATAGTCCCCAGACTGTGAACTGCTGAGCTCTTTCATCTCCCCTTGACTTGAAGGGGGGTTGAGGGAGTGTTGCACTTGGTGGTGTTGGGGCCTTCATTTGTACGGCTTCCACAATAGCTGCTGGGCTGGAGGAAGGGAATGTTCAGGAGGTGAGCGGGAGGGGATTGAGAGGAGGCTGAGGAAGGAAAGATGCATCCCCCATTCAATTGCTGGATGCATCTCCCTGGCTCGCCATGCTGCCGAGTGCAGTGCTTGGTTTGATGTGCTAAGGAGAGGGCCTTTAAGCTGGGGGAGTTAGGTGCCCAAGTCCCACGGCGTTTTGATGGGATTTGGGCACCTTCCTTATGCCCCTTTGCAAATCCCAGCTTAGCCCACAGCTACATTTTGGGGGCTTCAGTGCCTCTCTCCCTCCTGCATTTTGCACGTTGGTTTCTAGTTGCCTGGCAGAGACGGGATCTTTCTGGCTTGGTCTGAGGGGAGGGAAGAGCAGATTCCCTCTGCCCAGGGAGACCTTTGGCTCTTGCTGGTGATCTTGATGTTTGTAGTTGCTGCTCTTTTCTTTCTAAGCCATTCTCCCCCTTCCGTTCATCGCATTTCTGCTGTACCCTGCCCTGCCTGGGTCTTCTCGTGCTGGGGCTTAATTGCCAAGTAGTTTTGTTGGGAGGATGCTGAGCGAGAGGGCAGGCAGATCCAGCCTGGCTAGGAGAAAATCCTGCCGAGCCAAATCCCAGCATGGCAAATCCCCGGTCTGCCCTCGCCTGCTTTAGCTGTTTAACCCTGTCTAACTCTATTCCTCCTCTAATCTAGTCCCATCGAGCCTAGGCTAGCGTGCCTGCCTGCCTGCTCAGTCCAGTCTAACATCATCTGATCTAATTCATCTGCTCTAATCTTTGTGCTCCCATCCCTGGGGTATCTAGGCCTGACTTGATCCTGAAATCCTGACCCAATTGCAACTCCTGCAGCGACTCCCAGCATCTCCTCAGCATCCCCTCTGCCCCTCCTCCCCCCGCCCCCGGCTCCAGGGAAAGTGACCACCAAGGTCTGGGTGTGATCCACAAGCCAAGGAGACTCCAGCAGCAGGGGCCTCATGTGGCCCAGCCTTCCTATAGGCAGCAGGGGATGCTGGGCTAGCAGCATGGGACCAGCTCTAGCCACCCACTCCAGCCCAGTAGCAGCTGGAGAGCTAGGGGGCCAAATTCTGTTCTGGGTTACACTGGCACAATCAGGAGCATTTCCAATGACTTCAGTAGGGCTACTCTGGATTTATACTAGTGTGGATGAAAGCAAGATCCGACCTGCTGTGTTTTTCCCCAATTGACCAGACCATCGTTTTAGATCTTTGTCGAGTTCCTCTCTGGCGCTGCCCATGTTGCCATCCCCCTTCTCACTTCCTGTCTCGCTGCGAGTGCTGGCCGTTAATTGATGGAGTGCTGCAATGGGCACGCTCAGGCACTGCAGCTTGCTGTGTAAGCAGCTAGCTGCCTGGTGGCAGGCACAATCAAACTAGCTGCCTGGTGGAAGGCACAATCAAACATCGGCTACAGCGAGGAGCAAGCAGCTGATCAGACTAAGCACAAACTGTCTCTCCTGAAGCGGCTGCTACTGCATTAGGAGGCTGGCTGGCGGGCTGAATCCCGGCACGTCGCATCCTGCTGGGTGGATCACACTGCACTGAGACCGGGGGGGAATTGATCCTGGATTCCTTACATGGGCAAAATGCCACTTGAAATCAATGGCAGATTTGCTTGAGTAAGGAGTGCTAGTGAGAGGATCCTGGCACGAGCACTCCAATGTGTGGATCATGCGGCACTCGGCCGCTGCGAGTCCAATTCCAAGTCCTAGTGCTGTGGCATGGACTCCTGGCACTAGTGATCCAACATGCATGGTTTCTGCTGCACTCAGTAGCTCAGAGTCTGAGTCCTGGCACTGGTTCTCTGGGCCGTGGATCCTGCTGCACAGAGCAGCTGTGTCACTTCAGAGTTCCTCCTACCCAGACACCATTCTTCTGGGAATGCTAAATAACCCTAGTAACACCCATGCACAGAACCTTGAAGGCCCAACACCTTCCTAGTTTAGCTTCTGTTCTGAAAGAGGAGCTTTTGGGAGAGCAGGGGGAAGTTCGGTGTTTGATCCAGTTCAGATCTGCAGTCTGGAAATGGCCGTTTGTGAGACACAGGGAAGATGAGGCTGTTTCAGCGAAGGCTGAATGGTTTGAGGGCCTGTTGCAGACTCCTGCCTGGGATAGGGCTGTGGCACGTTTGAGGCGTGACCGTCACTTGGAAGCCTTACCTGGATCACGCTTGTGAAGCAGGGACGGCTTCTTAGAAAGGCCTGTGGCTTGCTGCCATTCTTTCATCACGGGCTGGGATTCCACTTATGCAGCGTGATGAGATGGCGTGTCCTCTTCAAAGCATTGATTTCTTCTCCTTTCGTAGCCTCTCTCATTGGGGTTTGAAAGGAACATCAGTTTCCTGTCCAAGATGAAAGCAGGGGGACAGAAATGTAGGAGGAAAGGGGGCAATCTGGAACTGAGTCTAGGTTGAAACTGGACTGCACTAAATCTTGGCCTAAGCTTAGGTCAAAGCTTGTTTTATCTAACCCTCTTCCCTCATTCTCAGCAAGTCCCTACCCTCAGCGTTGTGGGGCAGTTCTCGCTTTGTTGGGCCTGTCCAGAGACAAAGAGGTTAGTTTATAGGGTACCAACCAGAGAAACACTGTGGGTTAGTGGTTTAAAGAGGAACATGAGATTTGGGATCCTGGGTTCTGTTTCACAGCTCTTCTGCTGGTTCACTGAGAGACTGCAGGTAAGTCATGTTGCCTATCTGTGCCTCAGTTTCCCCCACTGTAAAATGGAGGTGGTACTTACCTACTCTACAGGGGGATTTGTCAGACTTGGCCTATACAAAGTGCTTTGAGGGCCTTGGATGGCAAGAGCTATACACTTGCAGTGTGTTCTTACGAATAATAATACATACGCTATCCATAATGTGGGTAGAACCCCTGCTCACCCATGTGCATTGTGACACCACGACTGTGTGTTCTGACTGGGTCATGCTGAATTCCCCAGCTGTTGGGGTAATGCCACATCACTCTGTCACTGCACAAAGCCATTCATTGGGATACAATGGTGTTGTTCCCACAGGACAACCATCTCAAGGCTGTGACTCCATGCTGGCCTCCACCAGGGTCTCTGAGCATGT
Source organism: Mauremys reevesii (assembly GCF_016161935.1). Lineage (NCBI taxonomy): Eukaryota > Metazoa > Chordata > Testudines > Geoemydidae > Mauremys > Mauremys reevesii. Next base: position 25,025,315 of record NC_052635.1, on the reverse strand, counting down.
TTGTTCACTCAATTATTTTCCCATTTTTTGACCAACCCAACTGTGGGGATGTCTACACTGCATGCTATTGGTAGGCCTACACTGCAAATAAATAAATACCTAAATCAAACACAACAACCCCATGGCAAAACGTCTCAGAGCCTGGGTCAGCTCACACTGTGGAGCTAAAAATAGCAGTGTAGACGTTCCCACTTGGGCTGGAGCCCAGGGTCTGAAACCCATCACGGGGGGAAGGGCCTACCCTACACTGCTATTTCTAGCCCTGTAGTTGACCTGGGCTCTGAAATTCGCTGCTGCAGGGGAGGAGAGGGGGATTGGTTTGGGGGTTTCTTTTGCAGCATAGACAAACCCTAAGCCTGGGCTCTGATTCAGGTTTGAGCCCAAGCCCACTGCAACTTTGGTCCAAGCCCTGTCATTTTGCAGTGTAGATGCAGGTCAAGCTGCAGACCCGAGTCAGAAGGTCTGTGCAGTTCAGTGTGGATGCATTAGCATGGCTGTGAGACCTGGTTTATAATGTAGTGTGATGCCCAAGGGTGGGCTTGGAAACACGTGACGCCCAAGGGTGAGCTTGGAAACACGTAGTGCACAAACCAGGTCCACAGACCAGACAGATGGGGTGGGGTCGAGGGGTGCCAGAGCCATACTGGAGAGGTGGGGTGGGGTTGAGGGGTTCTGGAGCCATACCGGGGGGGGGAGGTCGAGGGGTGCCGGAGCCATACCAGAGAGGTGAGGGGGGGCAAGGGGCGCTGGAGTCATACCGAGGGGGTGTGTGTGAGGGGTGCCTGATCAGTACCAGAGAGGCAGGACAAGCCAAGGGGTGCCGGAGTCATAACAAGGGTGTGTGTGTGAGGGGTGCCAGATCCGTACCAGAGAGGCAGGGCAGGCCAAAGGGTTGTACCAGGTGTGTGGTGTGTGTGTGTGGTGTGTCAGAGAGAGCAGAGAGAGGGAGGCAGGAGGCCAAGGCACCTGGAGTGTGTGTGTGTGTGTGTGAGGGTGCCAGCCAGAGAGAGGAGAGGCAGGACAGGCCAGCGCAGGAGAGTTGAGGGTGGTGTGTGTGTGTGGTGTGTGCAGATAGTACCAGAGAGGCAGGGCAGGCCAAGGGGCACCGGAGTCGTACCGGGTGTGTGTGTGTGAGGGGTGCCAGATCCGTACCAGAGAGGCAGGACAGGCCAAGGGGCGCCGGAGTTGTACCAGGTGTGTGTGTGTGAGGGGTGCCAGACCCGTACCAGAGAGGCAGGACAGGGCAAGGGGCGCCAGAGTTGTACCAGAGAGGGGGCCAGGGCGAACCTGGGCTCTACTTGTTTTACTGTCTGAACTATAGTTGTGGCACTTCTTTTGTTACGGTTTATGTGCCCAGGGCTTTCTTTTGTAATAAATTAACCCACAAAAGCCATTTGTATTCAAAAGACTGGACTATTTCTGGGGACTCTGAAGGAGGGATACTGAGGCTAGCACACGTGGTGTGCCCCAGCCTGCCACAGGAGAGTACTCCAGGTGGGGGGCACCTTATGACGTGCCATTTTCTCATCCATCGCCAGTGATTCTCTTTTCATCAGCTTCCTGGGCCTCCCCATTGGAATCCAGCTGTCTCCTGCTTTACAAATACTCTTTCCTCAGTTACTCACCCAAGCTGCAGGATCTTCCATTCATCACTGGAGTGCGAAAGAAAGATTGGCACCGCGGAGTCCGCTGGGCCTGGCAACTTCACCGAATAACACAGCGTTCCGGAAGATCACTCATTTCCTCCCCAGGAAGGCCCCACCATTGAGCACTGGCTCTTGTCCTCCTCCTGCATGTGCCAAACAGCTTACATTTGTGTAACGCCTGGACCCAGTTCAGGTGTTTTGCTGGTGAGGACCATGCTGGGAAAATTCCAGCCTGACTTCCCCTGACCGTGTGATGGGGAATCTGGTTCAGCCTGTGTTTGGTAAAGGAGCAGCCTGTATCATAGTCCAAGCTGTAAAGTCATCCTGTGTCCTCCATCCTGCACCCCGCACTGGGGCAGATCCGGAGGCAACACCTTATTTAGAGCTGTCAGAAGGACAGTGGGGAGGAAGGGTCAGTTCTGAGGTTTTTCAGGCCTGGTTTTCTCTGGAGCACCAAGTCCTAAGCTACAGGCTGAAAACAGAAACTAAGCACATGTCTACACTGCAGTTTGACACCCGTGGCTGGCCTGGGCCAGTTGACTCGGGCTAAGGGGCTGACTAATTTGGAGAGAGTCCAGCAGAGGGCACCAAAAATGAGTAGGAGGCTGGGGCACATGACTTATGAGGAGAGGCTGAGGGAACTGGGCTTATTTAGGCTGTCTATACTGCCGCTTTCAGCGCTAAAACTTTAGTTGTTCAGGGGTGTGAAAAAACACACCCCTGAGTGACAAAAGTTTTGTCACTGAAAAGCGCCAGTATAGAAAGCGCTTTATCACCAGGAGCCGTGCTCCCAGCGATAAAGCTACCACCCCTCATTTGGAGTGGTTATTTTTTTATTGCCGGGAGAGTTCTCCCCCGGCGATAAAGCATGACTACACTGCCTACATCACAGCACTACTGTGGCCTCGCTGTAACATGGGCAGTGTAGACATACCCTTAGTCTGCAGAAGAGAAGAGTGGGGGGGATTTGATAGCAGCCTTCAACTACCTGAAGGGGAGTTCCAAAGAGGATGGAGCTCAGCTGTTCTCAGTGGTGGCAGATGACAGAACAAGGAGCAATGGTCTCAAGTTGCAGTGGGGAAGGCCTAGGTTGGATATTAGGAAACACTATTTCACTAGGAGGGTGGTGAAGCACTGGAATGGGTTATCTAGGGAGGTGGTGGAATCTCCATCCTTAGAGGTTTTTAAGGCCTGGTTTGACAAAGCCCTGGCTGGGATGATTTATTTGGGGTTGGTCCTGCTTTGAGCAGGGGGTTGGACTAGATGACCTCCTGAGCTCTCTTCCAACCCTAATCTTCTATGATTTACACGTATGTAACCCAGAGTCAGTCTGCCCCTCGAGGCCCAGTCCTGCATGGTGCTAAGAGCTCTTGACTCACAGGGGATCAGGCCCACCATGCGCCTGCAGGATCAACCCCTAAGTGACGGCTGATGAGTGTGTCTGTTGTTGGCTCAGGGTGCAGGCTGGCGGAGACGCAGTCCTGTTCCCGTGGGAGATAGTGGAAGCTTGTCACTGACTTTGGGGGGAGCGATGGGGCCCTTGGTGGGGAAAGAGCAGTATAAAGGCAGCATTGTCTTAGGGGGAGACGTGCTAGGTGACTTGGAGGCAGGGATGGTCAACAGGACAAGGCATCCCTTGTGGAATAAAAGAGGCGACCTCGGAACCAGCCCTTCTTACCCTGTGCTCCTTCTTCCAAGGCGACGCTCTGACAGAAAAGACACCCCGCCTCCATGCTGGGCTTTGAGCTTTCCACTGTGAGATGCTGAGGCTGCACAGAACACACTGAATGGGGATCCAGTCTCTTTACCGTTCCAGTGGATTCACCAGAGGCTCCAGGAGCAGGATGGGTACTTGAAAAGTGGCAGCTTACACGTGCCAGGAGCTGCTGGCGCTCCTGCACCTCAGAACACAAGTCCGCCCCAGCCAGTGCTCCTGCACTACTCCCCCAGCGACGCCTGCTGGGAGAGGCTGGGTCTAGATTAGCTATGATTGGCTGCTCCCACCCCATTTTCAATATTTGGTCTTGAAAACTCAGCACAGATTAAATTGCAGCAGGGCAGGTCTGTGTCTATGTCGTTTGCTCTTTCTAATGTGGGCGTGGTATAAGAGGCTCTTTGAATGCATAGGAAAGAAGCGAACAGGTGTTCATAGCCTGAGGTGGGAGGGCCAGTGGAAGCGGAATGGGGCTGATAGTTTTTTGTGTCCATCTCCCACGCACTCTCTGAGGTGGGGGCATATTTCAGATCCTTTCGGAACCCCTCCTACTCCTTCCAGGGTGCTAATGTCCTTGCTCTTATTCCCAGGAGGACTCATACAGTGTCATTTAGGGGCCTGGGAACTTCACAGGCAAATAAGGAAGGAGGTCGGTTTCAGCCAAAGTGGGAGTAACTCCACTGAACCGGAGCTGGATGGGGCCCCGGTGATCTTGCCTTGCACATGAGGAATTAGTATTTGTCTGGAGAACGAGAGCCGTTAGTTTTTTCTAGTGCTCCTGGCCAAGCTGGAGCCCGGTAGGTGATGGTCCCAGGAAAGGGAGGCCTGGGGCTGATGCAGAGGATGGAATTTGGGGTTGTAGGACAGTCTGTTTAGCCTGTAAGCTCTTTGGGGCAGGGACTGTTTCTCAGTGGGCATCTGTACAGTGCTTCCTGCCGTGCTTGAGGCCTCTGGATTGTGTCTCACTACAAACAATGCGTAATAATGAGGGGGCAAGCACAGTCCTGGGGGGAGATGACAGAGAGCTGGCGAGATGGGGTGTGAGGGGAGGGTGGGGTTTGCCACAGTGGGGCAGTGAGGTTTCTCCTTGGAGAAGCTGGGGTTTAGGAGCCTAGACTCAGGCTGAGCATGTTGCTCCTTGCCTTGGTCTCAGGCTCTGCCTGTGCACTGGGGCGCTTAGAACGCCTCCCCGTATTGTGGGGACCCAGCTGCAAATGCTCTCCCAGCGCTTCATAAACCACCAGGGGCGTGCGGGCCAGGGGAGCCTTAGCCTTTGCGCTGGAGAACTGAGGAGCTGCTGTGTCAGCCAACCATCCTGCGAAGGGAAGCTCTCCTACTTCCCATCACTTCTCGCTGCTTAGGCGAAGGAGGAGGTGGTAAAGAAGGCACTTGGATTCCAAAAGCAAGGGCTACATTTATGGGGCTAGACACCAGCTGGGAGGCAAAGAGAAGTGTCAGAAGATGACTGGCCCCTTTAAGGGGTGATGGGCCCTGCCCCACCTGTGGCTCAATCAGCTCTTCTCTCATGTGGCTAAATCAGCCCTGGCCTGGAGATTAAAGAGAAGCCTCCTGGTAGACAGAGGAGGAGAGAGAGTGGGACAGACAGTTTGCAAGGGGGAAAGACAGAGTTAAAAGGGGTCAGCTCAGAACTGATGAGTGATGGTCATAGCTAGCTTAAATCCCCCCTCCCCACCCTAGAAGGAGGGCTCTGGGAAACCAATGTTGGAATTGAGAGGCCAAAGTCTAACTGATCTGCTGTAAGAGATTTAATCAATGAGATCCTCACAGGGGTGTCTCAGTTTAAAGTATTCTGCTTGGGAGGGGGGTCTGACAAGAGCTAGCCAGGGGAGTAGAGGGCAGTGCACTAGCCAGGCCATGCCACAAGGGGTATCCGGAGGAGTGGTTGTCTGTCACAGGTGGCAATGTTTCCCATTAGCCTGGCAGCCCATAGCCCCCCAGGGTAGGTAAATCAGACCTGTGTCCCTTTCATCCTCCCCAGATGTGAGCAAACACACTAGGTACCTGCTCAGTGACACCAAGTGCCTGTGCAGACCTGTTGGAAGGGTGGACTGTGGGTGAGAGCAGCCTGAGATTCAGTGGGGGGCTGGTCACATGGGGACCCAGTATGGGGCAGAGATTATAACAGAATGAATTTGCTCCCTTAAGAAATGGTGAGAGTTCTGGGGGTGAGAGGAGGGGGAGACAGACCACTGCCCATGTGGGGCAGAAGGAGTCCGGGGGCGGGTGAGACGGGGTGGAGACCACCCTTCCTCATGTGGGGTGGAAGAGATGTTGGGAATGTGATGGGGGGCAGAGAGGACCCTGGGGTGATGGGTGCAGCTACACCTCCCATGCTGGGTTTGCTTTATGACCCTTCTCACTCGTGTTTTCCATCCTCCCCAGCTCGAGGAGAGCAGCTGGCCCTGTTGTGGCAGCCAGTGCCTCGCTCACCCCCCTCCGCCCGCACTGAGGACCCCACGCGGTGACCATGTGGACATGCAGAACCTGCAGGCTGTGAACGAGAGTGGGACTCTTGTATGAGGTAGGCACCCCCTGTGAGCGATGCCTGGGATTCCTGTCAGTCGGGGGCACAGCATGCACGGCCAGCTGGGGGAGTGTGATCCCCAGCACAGCAGCACAAACCGAAGCAGACGCACGGTGCCACTGACCCAGGTGTTCCCAGCACCTGGATGGCTTCTCTTCGGGGAAGAGGGTTAAAGTGATTGCTGGTTATTCTCCCTTCCCCCACAACTGGAAAGGAATCAAATGCAACCCCCCCGCATGCCATCCTCCTGCTGTCTCTTGTCCTTAGTGTAGCAAGGAGTGGTGAGGGACTGAGCCGGAGCACAACCCAACCAGCACCCTCAGGGCATTGCCTAGGAAACCGGCAGGCAAAGCACGGGGTTAAAATGCCAGGAGATGCCAGCTGAAGTGCTGCTCTGAAGACGATGGACCTATATAAATAGTTGCTGCATTGGAGGGGGGTGGTGGATCAGGAAAAGAAGAGTACGGATGGGTCAAAAAGGAGAGAGCAGATGTCATTGGTGTGTCCGGGGGCTAGACCTACTTGTGAAGGGATCTGCTGTGGGATGTGCGAAGCCAGGAAGGCTGCAGTAATCCTGCATGTTGGGGCCTGTCTCTGCTCCGCACGCAGTGGCGAGGCTGGCCGCACCAGGACTGCCCCTAGCAGGGTATGTGGCTTGGCTGCATGAACAAGATGGCTTGCTGGCCATGGTGGGATGAGGCCTAGAGGGCTGCACCGCGAAGGGTGTGATGAGTGAGAGGCGGTTGTGCTGGTGCAGGGCTCTGTGTTCTGGTGGCTGCGCCCGGGGCGGGGTGGCCATCTGTTTCCTGGTGGAGCAGAGCACAGGGAGCAGCGGGGTCTGTGCTCAGCATGTGGTAGCATGGTGAAAGCCAGGGGCCCAGAGTTCAAATTCTGAACTTTTGCACACTCTGTTGGCTGGTTACCAAGGTTTCCTGCCTTCCTGCCCCCTGAATACCCGTGGCCTGCCAAGGGGCTGTGTGAAATCCCAGCCAGGCCATCTCTTCCCCGAGGGGAGGAGCAGGATGTGCTGGCTTCTCTATATGCACAGACTGCTTTCTGCTGGGCAGGAGGGTCCAGGGGTCCTGAGCACTCTGCCCCTCCCATGTTGCTAAATGGGGTGAGGCCCCCAGTGATGTGGAAGAGGGTCCTGGTAGGGAATGGTTATGAACCACTGTAGTGCCACCATCCACCAGCAGAGTTGCACCCTCAGATTACCAAACAGAGACGCGCACGTTAGACCTGTATCTGGGGGACTGAGATGGCGTCTGGGTGTGGGAGACAGTTGGTCACAACATCCTCCAGTAGGGTTATTACGAGAGGCCCCGCGAGCCCATCTTTCTAATGTTGCAGCCCACTCAGCCTTGTTGCTTGCGTTTTCCTTTGTTTCCCAAGGATCAATGCAATCGCTCCTATAATGTAGAACAAAGCCTGGGGAACTGTACGAGGAAGCCCAGTAACAACATATTATGTCTTGGAGCCTATGAGCTCCATACAGAGGCGCAGTGTGACATGATGGGATCAATAGGCCTTACGGAGCTTGATAAGGAACATGCATTAGTCGTGCTTCTCCAAGGGCTAGCGAAGGAAATAAAGGGGAGGAAAAATGACATCTATAAAACAGGCTTAAAGCCCCCAAATTAACCACCTGCCATGTGGCAAAACCAGCTCCAGCCAGCCCCAAGTATTCAAAAAATCGTGATTGCCTCAAAAATCATGAGATCTTCTTTAAAATATATGGTGGGGTTTTTTGTTTGCCTATGTGGCTGCTGTGCCTTCAGGGTGGACGTGAATCACATTTTCAGCTTTTTCTCTGCAAACATGTGGGCTAGAAACTTACTCTTTTTAATAAAAGCTGAGATTCTCATCTCTGGGGGCTTGGGTTTTAAGATGAGCAGTAAAAATGGCAAGACTTGTGATAAAATCGCGAGAGTTGGCAACACTGAACAAGACTCTGCCTTGTATGCAGGTGAGATGCCCAATTACTTCATCCCAAAAAGCAGAGAACACTTTAGATCTGCATCCTTGACAGCAAATTGCTTTTTCAGCAGTTATAACCTCTCATCACATTTTCCTGAGCTCTCTCTGCAGGAGAATCTGTGGCATTTTGGACAGAATTACTTTTTTTTTGCCCACCGCCTGTGCCAGTAAAAGGACTTATTTGTAGTCCCACAGTGTCTTTTAAAATGATTAACTGTGTGTGTGTGTGTGTGTGTGTCTGTCTTTTAGTGTAGTGTTAATATATTGGATGGTTCCTTTTTCTTTTTTTGCCTGCCGACTGTGACGTTGAAAGTGCAGGAAGGTCCTTCAGAAAGATTTTTGTTATGTGGCTGAGGGAGATGGATCCCAAAGAAGCAGAGTTTTGGGTGTCTGTGACTAAGGAACCGGGCCTAAGCACTATCACAAACCTCAACATCTTCCACTCCGAGGTCCAGGCAGGCCTGCTTCTTGGACCTGTGATGTAAATCCAGAGTGATGTGGACCGAGACCCCAAGACATCCTGCCAAACCAGTCCTCCAGTGGGGAGAGGACGCGAAAGAATGAACCACCTGCGACTGATATGCTTAAAGACGCTCAGGTGGGGTGGTGGTGAGGGTGGAGAAGAACCTGTGTAGAATAGAATAGTAACCGTCTAACTGTGCCATCAGCAACAGAATGGATGAGACCAAATTCAGGGTTTGACCGGGAGAATTCATAAACTCTTGTTTGTCCCCAAGTCTTGCTTGAGCCTGCTTCCTGTTCGATACTGTGTGGTCCCTGATGGTGCTGTGCCGCATTTGTCATGCTTTCCATAGGTCAGGAGCAAAAGCTGTCTCTCTTCAGTTGAAAATGACTTTTATTTTAAACAAAGGGAAATCCACAAGAAAGAACAAAAGTCAAGTCTCCATAAGAGAGAACACAGTGTGCTGCTCTCCTCTGGAACAGGCTGCGACAGCAGTGAGAAAGTGGTGGCTGTCCCTACACGCAGGGCAGAGAAATGTAAAGCACAATGCGTGTCGGGGGACGGACACTGCTGACTGCTGCAGATCTGGAACAAGAGGATGGGGAGGAATGTTACCTGGGAATATCCATTAGCTGACTGGGAGACTGCAGGGTAGTTCATGGGTGTTCATCTCAGATCCATGCTCAAGCCCCTGTACTGAGGACAGAGGTGAGGGAAAGAAAATATGAGGGGGTAGAGTTAAGTGGGGGGGAACAACCAGATTTTCCTCCCAGGGTTTTTAATTCTACCCAATGGCTTGGAATTGACTGGTACCTTCTGGTACCTTTAGGATGGGAACAAAATGCAGGTACTATGGGACAGGGAGGCTCTTCGCAAGCTACCCTAGTTACCAACCTCAGCATGCAGCATAATGGTTGGAGAGTGGAAAGCCTCGGCCCTGCAGGGGGCTGGGGTAACTCGCAGCAAAGCCTCTGCTTGCGGGTAGTCTCAGTCTTCTCCCCCTCCCCTCCCCGTAATCACACACACGTCTCTTCCCCTTAATTGCAGTTGCTTGATTTGTCTCTGGCTTTTTTTTATTATTATTTAGTTGACACATATTTGGTTCAAAGCGTTTAATTATCCTCTTGGGACGTGTTTCATTTATTCATTAACGCAGAAATTGGAGCTGTCGCTTTCACTTTATTTGACTATATTTTTCCCCTTTTAAAAAAACTTCAGCAAATAGATCTGTTTGACCAGCCCTTCCCCTCTCCCCCACACTCCCTCAGCCTCCCTGAGTCCTCCTCTGTCTGGCTGCCCTCGCACCCCTCGGGTGGGGTGGGGTGGCTTTTTTTTTTTTGGCAGGCAGAGGCCCTTGCAAATTGGAAGGTGAATCATGTCACTGATTCACGCCAAGCCCCCATGCCGCTGACTGGAGAGTCGCGAGCTGCATGGAAACTGGGAGCCAGGTGCCAAATGTCCTGGCATGAGGCTCTCAGCCTTGCAAGAGAGCCAGAGCTGCCCACTGGCTCTTGCGGACAAAACCAGCACGTAGGATGCTGCCTCTCCTTCATCCTGCAATGCCACATGCCAGCAGTAGCTAAGAGGCGGGGGGGATAAAGCCACATTCCTGGTCACCTTCTGTTTTTGAGTGACTCACTGGACAGCTGCGAGCAGCAGAGGGAAGCAAAGGGGAAGCAGGTGGGGGGACAGGGAAACTAAGAGAGCAGAACACTCACAGGGCTTGATCTTTCCCCCAATTCTAAGCTGCCACCCAACCTGCGACTCTGCCGCCTTCCCCTACCTCTGATCTGCACCTCATCGACTTCAGGGGAGCTGCTCCATGCGTGAGAGGAGGGCTAGTGGAGCAGGGCAGACAGAAGACCTTCTTCCCCTGCAGTAACCAGCCAGCACCCTGTCCCTTCCCAGCGTGCCTGACCCTCAAGAAAGGCTCGCACTGCAGAGCAAGGGATTAGGAGCAGAACTGGTCCAGAGATCCCTAGGCCCGTCTCCTGAGAGCGGCTCCCCTGGCGATCGATGGCTCTCTCTGCAGTGGTTGCTGATTAGCAAACGCTCTCCCCAGAGCTGCGTGCATTCCTGCTGACATCATCAATCCTACTGGCGCGCCGGCGGAGAAGAAAACAAAAAGAGCCAGCCTGTAGGGTGCACCAAACAGAGCCGGGCAAACGAATGGGATTGACGTGGGATCACGGCTTTGGGATCAGCTCTAGGAAACAGAGCCCATGAGTCTGGTTACCCCTCCCTCTCGTCTCACGAGTAGGCGCCTCAGGGAAAGAATTGTCTCCCAGGACTTTAGGTGACTATTACATTGTGGGGCGTAAAAGATTAGCAAAGGGGCAAACCTGAGCTCCTAAGTCCCTGCACACTGGTTCTATGGTTCCTGTGAACGGCAGGAGGTGGGGGAGGGAAGGTGCAATGGAGTGGTCTCTTTTGGGCTTTCCTGGCCCTAGGCCTTCATGCTACATGTACAGATACATACAGGCGTCTCTCTCGTCTTCCAAGCACTGGGTTTGATTCTCCATTACAGCAAGGCTCTGATACTGCTCTGGCAGCCTAAGGGGGCCTTGAAATGGGCAGAAATGCCCCACTAAGAGTAACCCCTGGGCGGCCAGCCCTGCTGTCAGCCCCTGCCCAAGCATAAGGGGTGGATTAGAGAAATGTAATGCGCTGAACTGTAGCTCTCCTCAGGGCACAGAGGGGGCCAGGCGAAGGGGGGTGGGTGGGTGCGTGTGTGTGTGTGTGTGATTTCAGCAGGAGCCAGGACAGCGCTTGCGCAGCCCCAGACAATAGGGCATGCAGGGAGGGCTTAAAGCCACCTCCACCTGCCTGCTCCATCCGCAGTCATAGGAACACAGTGACGGAGGCTCGTTGTCAGTGGGAAAGTGGCAGCCTCCCTTAGGTGCTTTCTCTCTCCGTAGCGTCCCTTGGTCACAGCACAAGCTCCCCCTTTAGCAGCTCGGCTCCATGTGTGGTGAAGGGATGGCACAGGTGGCCGGAAGGAGGGCTAGGTGCTGAGGGGGGCTCCCTGATTGCCAGCACCCCCTGTGCTGGTAGGTGCTTGGGAGTCCCTGATCTGTGGCTGAGTGGCGGGCAGGCTGCTGTGTGGGACACAGTTTTGGGGTGAGCCCTAATGTGGCTGCACAGGAGGGAAGTGGGGGATAAAGCTTGTTCCGCTCCCTGGTGGTTACATCTGCGCAGATGGCAGCTGGTGCTCCAGAAGGGGTGGGGGAGGAGTTGGGCACCTGACAGTCACCCCCACCAAGGAAATGGGCAGAGCTAGGGTTGCCAACTTTCTAATCGCACAAAACAGAACATCCCTGCCCTGCCCCGCCCCTTCCCTTCCCTGAGGCCCCACCCCCACTCACTCCATCCCCCCTCCCTCTGTCTCTCACTTTCCCCCACTCTCACTCACTTTCACCGGGCTGGGGTAGGAATGCAGGAGGGTGGTGAGGGCTCTGGCTGGGGGTGTAGGCTCTGAGGTGGGGCCAGGGATGAGGGGCTTGGGGTTCAGAAGAGGCCACTGGGCTGGGGAGGGGGTTGGGGTGTGCAGGGTATGGGCTCTGGCCTGGGGGGTGTGGGCTTCAGGTGGGGCCAGAAATGAGTGGTTCAGGGTACAGGAGAGGCTCCGGGCTGGAGCAGGGGGTTGTGGGGGGTGAGGACTCCAGCTGTGGGTGCAGGCTCTGGGGTGGAGCCAGGGATGAGGGGTTTGGGGTGCAAGAGGGTGCTGGGGCAGGGTGTTGGTGGGGTGGGCTCCGGGTGGGAGTTTGGATGCAGGAGGGGACTCTGAGCTGCAGCAGGGGGTTGGGGTGGTGGAGATGGTTCCCGAACAATGGGAGCTGCAGAGCCAGCCCTCCCTGGCTTCCCATGCATCTAGGGGCTGCATGGACCTGGCGGTTTCTTCCAGGAGCCATGCAGAGCTAGGGTAGGCAGGGAGCCTGCCTTAGCCCCAGGCCCCCACTGCGCCACCGACTGGACTTTTAATTTTCCGGTCGGCTGTGCCAACCGGAGCCACCAGGGTCCCTTTTCAGCGGGGCATTCTGGTCAAAAAACAGACGCCTGGCACCTCTAGGCAGAGCAAGGGCGCTCCCCCCATGCACCAACCAGCACACATCTCCTGGCATAAGTGGGGAGCAAGCTGCATCCTAATTAGGGAAGATGTAACTAACTGCACCCGGAGCAGGGTGGGCTCAGGGCTCTGCTGCTCCTCCTGCGTGGCCAGAGGCTGCAGCCAGGCTCTTGGGCCTGGATCCTCAGGGGTATTTTGGTGGCTGATTCCTATTGATGTCAGTGGGAGATAAGCACCTAACTGTGTTCAGGCTCAGGGCCTCCTCACTCAGACGCTAGGCCGAGAGAGTGTCAATCATGCACTCGCTGAGTTAATAATGAAGGGGAGCGGAGAGAGACAGAGGCTAAGAGATACAGGCCAGGGCGATGAGAGATCTGTTCAGTTAGGTCGGAAATGAGGAGGAGAGGTGAGGCAGGGAGCTCCTGCAGAGGAGGAGAAGGCTCTTATGCCATAAGCGGTGAGGTGTTTGCAGGGGGATAGAGGAGCAGCCAGAGCTAGGTAACGGAGCGGGAGGCAGGGGCCAGAATGAGCTCCTGGTCCCGTTTCCTCTCCTTGGTGTTTCTACTGTGGGGTCCCTGCAAGTTTCTCCAGAGAGAAAAGGCTTTGTAGCCATGTCTGGCATCATGCTACAACAGCCCCAGGTCCCTGAGCGAGGGTAGCCAGTCACACCAAATCTGGGGTGAAGGGCCAGACAGATAATGATAGTGTGTACGTACCAGACACCTTTCATTGGAGGGGCTGAAAACACATTACAAATGTGGTAGATTGTATCAGTCCTCTGGGGAAACTGAGGCCCCGCTAGATGCCTGCACATCACACCAAACTGAATGTTTAAGGGACTTGCCCAAGGTGTCACACTGAGCGAGCCTTGATTAAAACCCAGGTTTCCTGCCACCAAGCCAGACCACTCTGCTGCCCCTTGCCAAATCCACCAGAATGAGAGCCCCAGACTGGTTCTCTGTGTGACGCAGTGGGATTTGAATGAGCCCACGGAAAAAGCTGCTGCATTAGCCTGGTGCCTCATTGCATTTCCTGCATCCAGTTGAAATGAGAACCTCGTGTTGTGCCCTGAGAGACTTTGAGCTTTTAATGAACACCCTGGAACAATCCATGGGCTGGGGAAGAGTGTGTTGTCAGCCACGGTGTGGCCCTACAAGCATCCTGCTGCTGCAGAGCTGGGTGGAATGGGGCATGGGTGGGGGGGAGGGGTACACCTTTTTAGTGCTTGTGGTCTGGCTAGCCCCTGTTGCCAATAGCAGCATGTACACTGGGGATAGGAAGCCTCTCCGAATCCTCCTCCACTGGAGCCATGGGGCTCTGGTGGCAGCAGTAATGGAGCCCTCTTCCCAGCACCCCCTTAAGTGCTAGGTTGGATTCCTGCTAGGGTGCACAGGGCTGGGGCCGGGCCCTACCCCTTCTTCCATCCCTCATGCTAACAAGGCAGGTTTGGGCCTAAGACTCGGTATTTTAGGGCTAGGAACTTTATTAGCTGCATCAGCTCGGCTGGAGGCTGTGCAGAGCTGATTCAGGAATGTGCCCGGGCTGCTTCGGGGGCTGCCCACAGAGATGTGGTTCCAAAGCTGTGGTGTGAAATCAGGAAGGGTCTCCTAGGACTGAGGTGGAGACAACCACTGGCCACCCAGACACAAAGCACCAGCCCTTGCACCCAACTGGACCATAGGCGGCAGGTTATATACATTTGCGGTGCTCGGGCTCCAGGAATATTCAGGGCTGGGTGCCCCGCTCAAGCAATATTTGGAGCTGGGTCTCTCCCCCGGCCCTGCCTGGATCGGGCCCCGGCCCCTGCGGGGCCCCCCCGCCGCATCTCTGCCTGGAGCAGGTCTCAGCCCCTGCCTGCCACCTCTCCCCCTGTGTGTCCCCACCCCCGCCACGCCACGTCCCTGCCTGACAAAAAGCAGCACACACCTCTCCCCAGCCAGAGCCCTCATCCCCCTGCACCCTAATCCTTAGCCCCAGCCAGAGCCCTCATCCCCTCGCACCCTAATCCTCAGCCCCAGCCCTGAGTGCCCCCGCATCATGAACCCCTCATTCCCCTGCACCCTAATTCTCTGCCCCAGCCCTGAGCCCCCCCGCAGCATGAACCCCTCATCCTCAGCCCCACAGCCCTCACCCCACACCCCAACCCTCTGTCCTGAGCCCCCTCCTGCATCATGAACCCCTCATCCTCAGCCCCACAGCCCTCACCCCTGCACTCCCTCCTATCCCCCAACTCCCTCCCAGAGGGTGCACCCCTTCCCACACACCCCTTCCCACCTCCAACTCCCTCCCAAAGCCTGCACCCCTCCCTATGCCCCCACCCCCAGCCCAGAGACTGCACCCAAACTCCGTCCCAAAGCCTGCACCCCTCACCCCCTCCTGCACACCCACCCCCTGCCCCAGCCCGGAGCCTGCACCCAGCACCCAAACTCCATCCCAGAGCCTGCACCCTGCACCCCTCCTGCACCCTAATCCCCAGCCCAGGATCTGCACCCCAAACCTCTCCCCCCAGCCCCCTCCCAGAGCCTTAGGCAGGTGGGGGCGGAGTTTGGGGGGGCAGAGTTGGGGGGCGGGTTCTGGGCACCACCAAAATTTCTACAAACTTGCCACCCATGCACTGGACTACCCATGCGGCATCCTGCTCACATGTAAGGGGATGCGAGCAAGGCCAAGCGGGTGGACGTGTCTGACTCCTTGGCCCTTTTATCCTCATCCAGACCAAGCCTCCTACAAGGCTGATGATGCAGTAGGTTAGTGTGCTGGGCAATAACATGCCAGCTTGTTGGATGGAGTGAAGCCCCTGGTTAAAACACCATCACCACCTTGAAGAGAGGTTTGGGCGGATTTCCCTTCCTCTGCTGCAGTCAGCCTCTCTCTGCTGAAGGGCTAATACATGGAGCTCATCAAAATCCTGCTGAGCACAGATTTGTATTACTGTAGTGCTTAGCAGCTCGTCACGGACCAGGACCCCATTGCACTAGGCACTGTACAAACACAGACCCTGCCCCAAAGAGCTAACAGCCTAAGTATGATTGGGCTGGTGCTACCCATCTATAAGAGTCTTCATTCCCATTCCCATTCCCATTCCCATTCTGTTTCAATGCGAAAGTGAAACCCTGGAACTCCTTAATCTCTCCCTGCAGCACTCGCACAGGCCAAGGGGAACTATTCTGGGTATGTTGACAGTAGAGCTGGAAGGTGTCCAGTGCACCTCAAGAAGACATACCTGTGCTAGCTCTGATTAAGCAGTGCAGCTGCAGTGGCAGGAGGGGCTAGTGCCCGTGTACGTACTTAGGGTCTTGGATGGGATTGTCCTCGGGCTGGCTAGCCCCTCGCATCCCTGCTAGCCCCTCCCATCCCATAGCTGCACTGCTATTTTTAGCACGCTAGCTTAATCAGAGCTAGTGCAGGTATGTCCCCCCAGCTGGAGTATACACCTGCCAGCTCTCGTGTAGATGTATCTGTGACGTTACACCCCGTATTCTTTATGGTATATCTAAGATATCCTTTATGCAAGATGGGTCTTGTAAGATATCATTGGAAAGGTTATAATTTACTGAATGTATTTATCCAATTTGTATGCATGTATTATTTTGGTATCTGAAGCTGGGAATATTGACCATGTCTCTGTATTTCAAATGTGCTACGTTGGATGAGGCCAGACAATGTTAGTTGCTTATTGAAGACAATGCAGACAAGCACAAGGATTACCCCAGGAACTGTGCAACAGAAACCTCTCAGAGATAGCTCGATACAATGGGAACTGTTTGACTCAGGTCACAGCAAAAAAAGCTTTCCAGCAAGTTGGGGGAAGATATAAAAGAGGGACAGTGACAACATGAGGAGGCCTCACTCTCCCTACAACACCTGAAAACACTGGAGGAACAAAGACTGAAATGTGAGAAGCGATGGTCCCAGGCTAAGATCTTCAGCCTGTGTATGAAAACCTGAGAAAGTCAAGGCCACCTGTGCCTTAAGAATCTGCCAACCTGTTTATCTCTCAGGGTGAGACTTTGCTAATTTGTATCTTACCTATCTAGTGTGTCAAGCCTAGTTTGTGTGTTTTGTTTCATTTGTTTAGTAATCTGCTTTGTTCTGCTTGCTATCCCTCGAACCACTTAACATCTGCCTTTTGTAGTTAATGACTTTTGTTTTGTTTATAATTTAACCCAGTTTCTGTAATTTCTAATGGGAGGGGGTGCATACCTTTCTCCACATTGAGGGAGGAGGCGGATTTCATAATATACCTTGGGTCTGCACTCCAAGGGAGGTGGATATCGGAGTGCTGGAGCAGCAAGTCCCTTCTGCAGAGTCTTCCTAGAGCTGATCTGCAGCTGGGTGTGACTCTGCCTGTGTGTGTGTTAGAGGAAACGTTAATAGCCCGGCTCAGCAAGACAGGTTAAAGGGGGCCCATGCTAGCAGAACAGGTACACTCATTGATATCTCAGCATATCAGGTGGCATCCCAAGGGGTCCAGCTGGTCACAGTATCCATAGTGGGAGGTGCAAAGAATGGCATTGGCCTTTCCCCTGGTGATGACGGACCAAATTCCGCCCTCACTTGTGGTGTAAATGCAGCCCAGGAACTGCAGGGCGCTCAGCGCTTCTGAAAACTAGGCCATGTATTTAGGTGTCTAAATAAGGATGTAGGAGCCTAACTTTGGGGCTGAAAACCTCAGCACACATTCTCTCTGGCTCATGGAAATGGCTGCAGGATCTTTAGGGCTATGGATGCTTAGGGCCTCAGTTTTACCTCCCTTGAAAAAGATAGCAAATACCGAGGAGTGCTAAATTGAGGCCTAGTTTCTCTCTGTCTCCTGCAGATCCTAACACTGCCACAGTCCCATGCTGCACTTTGCTTCTGCCCAGGCAATTTAGGACTGCAACTGCAATTGCTGCCCTATTGAGATAAATGTTTCTGTGGCTGCATAATGGTGATGTTCTCTCTCCTTCTCATTCTGTGTATGGACTGTGAGAAACCTCTGACTAAAATTAACTGAAAAGAGAAAGGAGAACAGCAATCATCAAGTAATAGAAATCCCGTCCATCTCATCACTTTTCCTGCATCCCCTGTGTGCGTGGCATGGAATTGCTCAGGGACACATTCTCGGTAGTTGAATAAACCGCTCTCTGCTATTAGTTTGGATCCAGAGGTAAATATGGAGAGACTCCCCTGCCCTGCAATAGGAGTGGAGAGAAAGAAGAGGCTCGTTTGCTGTGTTTGCAAAGATTTGCAGAGGTACCTTAGCATTGGCAGAGGAGAAAATAGCTGACCAGTTTGGGAACTAAAGCTTTTGTAACCAAATGAAACAAAGCAGGCTGATTTAAGATACTAAATCACCAAAAAGATCCAGTTGAGGGCTCGGACGTTATTAGTGTCCTTTGGGACGGGGATTTGATTTGGGATTTTTCCATGTAGATGTGTGCCATTTCTGGTTGGTGCATGCTCCATTAATGTTGATGATGGAACATTTTTTCCACTGGAAAACACCACATCATCAAAAATAAAAAGTTCAGTAGAAATGTGTCAATTTCAATTAATTTCCATAGGATTTCCTGCCAGCTTGCTCACCTGGTGGGGTGCCACCAAGCCAAGCTTCCTGGGTCCCAGGCATCTGCTGCCTGGGCTCTCTGACTCCTGAGAAACAGGCTACAGATGTCTTGTGAGTCGGGGAGCTCTGGAAACCTATCTCTCAAACTCCTGGCTCCTCAGTAGCTCGTCAGGTGGGCTACCGTGGAGCCAGAGCACCTGGGCTCTCAGTCAGCCTGTCTGGTGACAATTCGTTATGACATTTTCAAATCAAAACATGTCAGTGTTTCGCAGTGAAGTGTTTTGGACTCCCCTACTGCAGGACATTTTGAAAGGTCTCTGTTTTGTTCTGAAACGGAACTTTTGTTTTTAATTTCAGAATGTCCTGCGGAAGGTAATTTCCGAGGTTCAGGCAGCTGTAGTCTGTCTGTGTCGATTGGCTGCTAGGGGCTTTGGGCTGAGGTAGATGGGAAGCCCCTGCCCTGAAGAGCTGATGTTCACATAAACAGTGTGTGAATGCAAGAGGGGGGAATGTGTAATGGAAGTAGAGTGGCTGAGTGGGGAAGTTTTTAGCACTGACCCAATGGCTGCCTCAGTTTGGGATATTTCCTTGTTAAAGGAGTAAAGATTTGCAGCGTGGTTCTCCTCTCAGACCTGGGGAGGTCAGGAGTAATTCTTCTGATGACAGTGGAGTTGCACTTCATCTGATTCACCTTACAAGTGCAGAGAGTAATTGATATCAGGGCCCCGCTATGCAAAGACATAGCATCAGGGACAGTCCTGAACACCGTATGATTTAAACAGACAAGACCACCAAAGGGTAGGAGGGAAAGCAGAGGTCTGGACAGGGAATGTGACTGGCCCAAGAGACTTGTTGCCCTGTTTCAAACTGGTCAGCTGGAACCTGCTGAAAAGGTCCAGTTGGAATTTCCACTCGGGATAGCTTGCCATGGTCACATCACAGCTTCTATTTCACGAACCCTACAAATCTCCTCGCTTCAGTTGTATCTTGTGGCAGGGAATCGCACAGGTTAATTTCACATTGCAAAAATAAGTATTTCCTTTTATCGGTTTTAAGGAGATTTTTCTTTTACAGAACACTGCATTAATCTGTGGAACTCATTCCCACAAGAAGTCACAGAGACTTGGCACTTACTAGGATTCCAAGAAGGACTGGGTGTGACAATGGACAATGAGAACATCTATGGTTGTATTAGGTAGGATTAAAACATGGACTATAAACCCTCATGCATCACAGCATAAGCTAACCGCTAACGGAGAAGGGATAGCTATGGCAATTATGCTATAGTTGGTTCATTATGAGGAGTTTTTTTGCACCTTCCGCTGAAGTGTCTGATGCTGTATATACCCTGTTGGAGGCAGGGTAGTGGAGTAAAGCAGCTGGTGTGATTGTGTGTGGCAAATCCATTGTTTCTTCTGGAGAAAGTGAATACGGAAAAGTTATTTACTTGTTCCCATAATATAAGAACTAGGGGCCCCCAAATGAGATTAATGGGCAGCAGGTTTAAAACAAATAAAAGGAAGTTCTTCACACAGTGCACAGTCAACCTCTGGGACTCCTTGCCTGAGGAGGTTGTGAAGGCTAGGACTATAACAGGGTTTAAAAAAGAACTAGATAAATTCATGGAGGTTAAGGCAATTAATGGCTATTAGCCAGGATGGGTAAGGAATGGTGTCCCTAGCCTCTGTTTGTCAGAGGATGGAGATGGATGGCAGGAGATTGATCACTTGAGCATTACCTGTTAGGTTCACTCCCTCTGGAGCACCTGGCATCGGTCACTGTCGGTAGACAGGATACTGGGCTGGATGGACCTTTGGTCTGACCAAGTATGGCTGTTCTTATGTTCTTATGGGAGTTTGCCTGAGTAGAGGCTTAGTGAAAATTAAGTAAGGGCTCAGGAGTATAGAAACTTCATTGCCCTACACTGCTCAGTCCCAAAGCAATATTAATATTCTTCCTAGATGCAATGACCAGCGCTGAATGCAACACTCCCAACAGCATTTTATGTCGGGATCCAATACTAGAGCACATTTTCTTTCCTGTATAGAAGTCTAACACCCAGGCAAAGCTTTCCCAGCCTGATGGATGGGGATACTGATAGTTGTCTGGCTGCGCTGTGTGATAAATAACAATCTAGACAGGTGGAGGGATTTGGATTGCATATAAAAAATTTGATGGATGGATGGATTTTTTTCCTAACGAGATGGGCAGAATAGATTCCGATAAGTGAAAGTGATGGCTGAGATTGAAATGATGGTGTGGGCTGGATGGGGAGGCAGATTTGCATGGCTAGATTTCTTAGGAAGGATGAGCTGGATGGATAGATTAGATAAGGTAAAATAGATTAGGTAGATTCTCCAGACCCCTCAAGCCCGAGTCATGCTTTTGTTTAGAGCATCTAAGGAAACAGGTGCATTAAATCCAGGACTAGCCCATCAGTTCCACCTTCTGACTGACAGTGAAGGAATGTGCCATTAACAGAAAGCTGGAGAAAGCACTGGCCTTTCAATCACTACGTTTGTTTTCTACATCATGAACATGGTGTCCTCTGCTGGCAGAGACCCAAGTGCAGTCCCGCCATGTATAACTCAGCACAGGTGGCCTGGTGTAGTTGGTTCCTGTTGAAAGAGAGAGAATAAAAACCAGGGCTGGACTTGCCTTGGAGCCATATTGCTCAGTCTCCTCCAGCGAAGAGCATTCTCCTGCTGCTGGGGATTGCTGGCCTGTGTTCTCCTGCTGCATGTTCCAGCAGTGTCCATTTCATGCTTGCTCTCAGGTCTTACTCTCTTTTGATAACTCTGTTTCACCTTGAGCTCCCATTAGCACAAACAGGCCCACCCCAAGACAACCAAATCTAATGAAAAGCTTGGGCAGAAAGTCTCCCCTGCTCACTGCATTGCCAATTTATATCCTGTGGCTGGGAGGAGTTACAGAGAACGTTGACCCACTTCTGTGTCCCAGTTTTATTTGCCCCTGATCAGGATGGAATTTGGGAAGGATGGCTCCTTCGGGGGCAGCACCCTGCATGCCAGATGTTGATCCAAACGGGGTCTCCAAATATAAACCACCTTGAACTTTCAGTACGGAACTGGATCCAGATTTCAGGTTTTGACCCATCTTTAGTCACCGTGGGGCAGAAATTTCCAAAGGGCTCAGCACCCACAGTTGGGACCCAGCTCCCCCTTAGACACCAAAACAAGCTGTTCAGAGTTGGTCAGTATGTTGGGTGCAGCTCAGCTTCTGAGCCCTTAGAAAAATCTGGCCCTGGTTGTCGGTACTGAAGGTTTGACAGTCTGGCTCTGGGCTCTTTGGAGAATTTGGCCCTGCCTGTTTGCTGATTTCGAATACTTTAGAGCAGTGGATGTACTGGCCGCCACTTCCAGCAGCTCCCATTGGCCTGGAGCAGCGAACCGCGGCCACTGGGAGCCGCGATCGGCTGAACCTGCAGACGCAGCAGGTAAACAAACTGGCCCGGCCTGCCAGGGGCTTTCCCTGCACAAGCGGTGGAACAGGTTTGGCAACCACTGCTTTAGAGGCTCTCCAAGTGCATCACAGACATTATTTATCTGTGAACACATCTATTATGTCACCGTCACGGTTTTGCTTTCCGTGTCAGGGTAGGCAAACCCCGCACCAGATAGGAAGGGGTTAAAGAGCAGTCCCGGGTTCTGTTATCCCCGCCCACTACACCTGTGCTGAGTGTTGGATTTAGAAGAGGAAAGCCCAGCAGGTGAGGACTGGCAGGGGAGGAGAGCAGACAGGCTACTCCTGTGTGGGGCAGACCACAGATGTAGGAGCGTGGCCGGCTGGAGCCCTGAGGAGGAGGGTAGGCTGAGCCCAGATGATTAACTGAGAAGAGCCACAGAGCCAGTTGCTAAGACAGGCTATTGTAGCTGGGGCCTATCTGCTAGGAAGCAGATGAAGACTGAGCCTGGCTGGACTGAGGAATCTTTTGTTTGTACATTTATTGGATTTGGGCTCAGGGACTCCGTTACCCCAGAAGAGCTGAACGCATTAAAGTGGCTCAGATCATTGTGGACAAACTGAAGCAGAGCGTCTGCCTTGCCATGCCCAGCTATGAAGGGGGTGTGCTGGGATGGCAATTCTGTGATAGCCCTGCCCCTTACCGTGATTTCAACTGGAGGTGGCTGCCCTTATGTGTTCAATACAGATGTAGAGCACATTGCAGTGAGACACATGCACGCTGTGCTCTCTCTTGCAGACTTGATTTCTGTTGTTTCCCCGTCAGCTAAAATGGACGTCATTCGGACTGGAAGTGCCCGGGCGTGGCAAAACATACAACTGCATTCTCTGCACCATAAAGAGGTGTTATCCTCGTTTTGTTGGTTGGGAAACTGAAACACAGGGAGGTGAAGTGAGTTCTCCAAGGTGTCTCGGTGAATAAGTGGCAGAGAATTGAGAACAAAACCCAATAATCCTGACTCCAGTTCCCTACTTCAGTCCCTGGAGCGCACATAGGTCCCAGTACCCTGGGTGGGCCTTGGCTATGTAGATCCAGTTGTACAATTGGGGTCTTACTCAAAATGGACCAGATCCTGCCACCCTGGCTCACATTGAGAAGCACCTGGCTCTGCAAGTTGTCCCATCGATTTTGAGCATTAAGCAGGATCGAGCCCAGTAACAGGGAGACGGTGATGTGGATGCACTGCATTTCCGTGGTATTTAACCCCTTCCCTCCCTCTCTCCAGCCATGCTTTGCCCACACCTGCTAGAGGAACTTCCACTGCCCTTAGATACCATTGACTTTCCCACTTGGTTCCCACCTTTTCTGGGATCATTTACTTCATGGTTGAAGAGTCAATGAGGCTGGACCTAAGGTGTCGCTGTCCCTCATGCCTTCTCCTCTCCCCTGTAATATTCGAGTGACCTGTGCTGCATAGAGTTCCTAGCCTCAGCCTGTTCATCATGATGGATCTGGAGCCTTCTCTTGCTGGCACAGACCAGCTTCAGGATGTGTGTGAGGAGGAGGAGAGAAGCTGAAGGCAATATTTCTGTAACCCTCCCCCATCCTCACTCTTATTATGCTACCTGGAGTTCTGTTTTCTCTTCTCTTTCGCAGAGCACTGTGGTATAGCGCTATCAGCTCCAATACTGTACAAAGGGATTCACAGCACAGAGAAAAGCAGCCCACATGCTCAGGAGTGGCTGGTGGGAGGAGAGAGGAGCCGCAGCACAGCTGCTCTGCTTGGCACCCTCTCACCAGACCTGCTGGAAAAAGACTCTGGGTTTGCTGTGTTTTTAGCATGTTCACCTTCTGTTCCCCTGGGGGCTGCCTGGGCCAGCAGGACCCGGACCCACTGCAGCATGCCGCGGGTCAGTTCCCGAGACCGAATGCAGTGTAAGCCAGGCAAGTGGGTGGATGTATCTGACTCCTTGCGCCCTTTATGTACATTTGAAGAGGCAGTGTTGCCTAGTGGCTCGAGGACTGGCACTTGAAAGGCCTGGGTTCTATTCCCAGTACTGCCACTGGCCTGCTGAGCCCCATCACTGCTCTGTACCCCAGTTTCCCCGTCTGTAAATTGAGAGTGCTTTTTGAGAACTATGGGTGAAAAGCAATATATGAAAGTTAGGAGGTATTATTGTATTATATTCCACAGCCTCCTAGAAGATTGGTAGCACAGTGGTTAGCACTTGGAGCAATAAAATGGTCTGGACTGGGTGGATAGGAGCCACTGATTAAAACTCCATCACTGCATTGAAGGGAGTCTCCGAGGCAAAAAAAAAAAATAGCTAGAAGAAAGGACAGGAGTCCTGTAGAGAAAAGCCGGCTTAGGAGGAAGCTTGGGGCTAACATCTGCCTTTGGTTATTTATTGCTTAAGTTAGGAACAAAGATGAACTCCAGGAAAGGGATGAGTGTATGGGCGTGCGGCGGGTATGAGTCCCAACACATAAACCTTCACAAAGTGTGTTTCATCCTGACGTATATATGGGATTCCCTTCACCCAGCACTGAAATGCAGCTGTGTCTGGGTGCTCAGTGCCAGCTGTGTAAGAATGCACAGCAACTCACCAGTTATTGAGCGGGGGAAATGAAAATTGGTTCCTCTAGTTGAAAATATAGGGGGAAATTAGCTGGTCTTAAATCCCAAGCTGGTATTTGGCCAAGACCCCCAGAACTAAAAGCCCTACTCTTGTAGTGAGTGCATGGGATTCTAATGGCTGGGAGTAGGCAGGGCCTCTGCTCCCGCAATGCCACACTACCACTCTGGTTCAGTTCTGAGTTCTAAGGGAAAGCACCACCTGCTGGCCCCTCAGGATCACGTAGGCAGCTGGGGAGGATGGTTGAATATAGATCCAGCATCTCCGCAGATTCCACATGCCTGTCTTTGTTTGTCCCTTGTGGGGTTTTTTGTACATTTCACTTCAGAATTCACAGGCGATAATGCAAATGAGTGAAGCTAGCCTTCACAGCAGTCCTTCAACCCCATTCCCAGGGCCCTCTGCCCTCCAGTCCTTGCTGGGGGGCTAGACACATGGTCTGTTGCCAAAAGATGACCAGGATGCTCTGGCTAAGTATTCATAAGTCTGTGGTCTCATCTGTGGCAGGGCTGAGAAGATTTAACCTTCCTTGCGAGGTAGCTTCTCCCAGTGAGGCTCAGGTGGAGGACAGTCAGCCATTTCCTAGCCTGTGACTCCAGGACAGGTTGCACCTCCAAGCATCCAACTGGAAGGACTCGTAGGGCACCTCTCTGTTGCTGGGAGGCAGGAGGCTGCCCGGCCAGCTGAAAGGAGCCCCTAGCATAGAGATCAGGCTGTTACTGGGCTTTGCTGCTGAACAAGGCTTGTCCTTGGCCTGTTAGAACCCTGCAGTGCACAGGACCAGCTGGATGTGCTGCCCAGAACAGGGTGATGAACAGGGAGGATCTAGCCTGGTGTTTTCCCACCCAAACCAAACTGTTTTCCCTTAAGCAGACACTCAAGGTGTGAGGCAGCAGGGTCCAGTGGTTAGGGCTGGGAGTCAGGAGCCCTGACTCTGTCACTGGCTTGCTGGGTGACCATGGGCAAGTCATTTTGCCTCCCTGGACTTCAGTTTCCCTGTCTGTAAAATGGGGGGCTGGGGGAATGATCCACTCCTTCCTTTGCTGAGCTCTGGGAGATCTGTGGATGGGAAACACTGCAGTGAGCAATACTGGTACATTCCGTGGGCTTGGTCCTGGCAGGCAGACCAAGGGTCCAGAGGGAATAGCCCAGTATTCTGCGAGCAGCCCTGACCTAGGGTGAGGAGGGAGTGTGGGGAGGCATGTAGGGAGAACAGACGTTGCTCAGAAAATCCCCAAGCTGATGTATTCCAAAGGGGTGGCACATTTACTCTTCAGAAATATTTTATATTTAGCCTCCCCACCCCACCCCCAGCATAAGTCCTCTCTGCCAGGGATGGCCCAGCAATATCCATAGAGAGGGCAATACCCCAGAGGCAGTGAAATCACTCCAACCGTCCCAATGGTTTGGAGGCAGAAACTGAACCAGGAGCTCCCAAGAACGATCCCTCCAGCCTTTTTGCTGGGGCTGTGGTGAGGAGCTCCCCTGCAGCAATGTGAAGAGTCAGTGATTGCTGTGAATCTGCAGCTGTGTGGTAGGTAGAGCCATTCCCAGCTGTGCTTTCCCAGCCCAGAGAAACCAGGCTCAACTGCTGTGTCTGTGGCGGGGGAAGGCGGGAATGGGCCTTCCATTGCCTTTTGCATGGCTGCCTACTGCCTGAATCCCTGCTATCAGCGACAGAAACAGAGGGAGCACTTCTGATCCCATCTTCCAAGCCATTGAGACCCAGGTGGAGCCATGTGGGTCCTTGTGTCTCTTGAGAAACTAGCATCGACACCTGCAAGAACCACCCTGGGTAGTTGGGCTGCTTGTGATGGCCAACCTGTGGAACTCCTTGCCAGAGGATGTTGGGAAGGCCAAGACTATAACAGGGTTCAAAAAAGAACTAGATAAGCTCCTGAAGGATAGGTCCCTCAATCGAGTCCCGAACCTCTGTTTGCCAGAAGCTGGGAATGGGTGATGGGATGGATCACTTGATGATTACCTGTTCTGTTGATTCCCCCTGGGGCACCCGTCATTGGTCACTGTCGGAAGACAGGATACTGGGTGAGATGGACCTTTGATCTGATGCAATATGGCTGTTCTTATGTTCTTAACAGCAAAAGTCACTGTGTTAAGTGAGTACATACTGAAACACCTGAGTTTTGTTACTTCTAACAACTAAGTAATAAATGTGCTTTTAATAACCCACTCTTTCATAACATCTCATAACTGGCAAATTGCATATCAACTAAGTAAACTTAGGAAGTAAAGTCTGCCATCGAATGGTGGATAAGATGGTTAGCAGAAGCCATTTATGATGGGAGCTGATAATATTTCACACGCGGCATTTCAGCCGTGAAGATTGCAGAGCACTTTACAAGCTATTATAAAATTATATACAGAGGGAGAAACACACCTCTTGGGATCACCTTCTCCATCACACAACAGCAATGTCACATGATCTGGGCGGGGCCATGGAGAACACTGTTGTATCCAGTTGAAATTTCAGGGCGAATCAGCGATGCAGGATGTTGTTACTGAAACACAGTCCCGACGGGACACTGGGTTAATAGTCACTTGAAAAATGCCAGGAGATCTTCAATGGACACAAGTGGTTAGATGATGAGTGATTGTGGAATGAGAATTTATGGAACCCCCAGCGGCCCCGCACCTCCTCGCACCCAGCTACGGCACAGGGTTCGCACTGGCTCAGAGAAAAGTGTGCTGCACATCGGTTCCTGCAGCATGGCATTGAAGTTGAGCGATCCCCAAACTACGGGGTCGGTTTGCTCAGATACAAGGGCTGCTCCAATTTATGGCAGCCTCCCCACAGCACCTCTGGGTTGCTCTGCCTTCCGATATCCCTGTAGCACTGAGCACTCCTGCACATCCCCTCCTACCCCGCAGCATGCTCCCTGTGCCAGAGGCCACGTACATGAGCCCTATGCTGCTCCTGCGCCGGGCACTGGGGGAATTCTCACCCAGCCTACAGCAGCCCCTATATATCTTTGGAGTGATGTGTAGGGGAAGGGGGCCAGTGTGTTTTATAGTCCAAGGCACCATTCTATTGGATTCTTATGGCCTAAAACCAGTTTAATTTAAAGTCATCTCAGGTGAAAAAGTTATCCCAGCCAGTAAGGGGGGGACTCACTCGCCCACTGCAACCCTCTCAGAACTGGAGCCACCTGGGAGGTGGCTGGATAGATGTATTTTCGCACATGCAGTAATCTGCTAATACAAACGTCTCAGCCCCAGCATCACCACTCAAGAACACTGTGGGCTGGGACATGCTGGGGAAGATTTTTAGCTCCGTAGAAGAAATTTGGCAGCTTGGGACAGATATAATCATCCTCCTCCCATATGCTTGATTCTATTTAAAAGGAAATTGTACCCATCTTCTTCCGACCAGCGCAGTGACATTTCCAAAGGAAGCTTAAATACGCTCCCAAGTAGAGTTAGAAATAAATTTGGCATCAGCTGCTGAAACTTCAGCTTGAGCACAGTACAGGTGATTTTTCGCGTAATGATCAGGTGAATGTCTTGCAGTTGACGAGCACCTTTCACACCGAAGGCTCCCAAATGCTGCACATACAAGGCTGGCTTCTCCAGTTGCTCTAACGCAGCTGCCTCTGGGGTGGGATGCAGCACTTGGGTGGCATGTTCGGCAGCACTCCACATGAGCAAGTGAAGAATGCCCTCTCTAGCTGACACCACAGGGCTAATGTGGATAGCGAGGATGTAATGACCTGTGTCAGGATATGGCTGGGACTCCAGGAACAACAGCCTTCCTTGCGACAATCAGTTGTGATGAAAAGACAGCAATGTCTGCAGCACAGCACCCAGCACCCTGCTGAGGCATTGGGCTTCAGCAGAAAGAGCGCCTCTTACAGACTCACAAGAACCACTTTTCCCGGCATGGCTCCCATCCAAACGCTGAGCCGGTCCAAGCCTGCGAGACCCCAAGCAGACCCAGACTGGTGGGAATATGATTGCAAGTCTTTACGCACCACATTTTCAAAGAAGTCTCTACTTTGCTTACCAGGCTGGTTGCCAGCTTGTGTCTGAGGCCCTGAGGTGACTCCCATTGAGACCAAAGGCCTGTCAGTTAATGGGGCTTGGATCTGGGCTCCCACCTGGGTGTTTACCTTTCCTGATCCTCCCACTCCGTTCCTTGCTGTCCCCATCCTCCAGGTCTCACTACCAGCTTCAGGCTGATTTAAACCAGTGTGTGGCGCTGAGATGGAAGAAGACAGGCACAAACTCTGCCACCTCTGCCTACGATATGATCATACATGTTTCATGGGAAGAGCTGGAATGGTCTCCTCTTTCCCAGGCACCAAACCCACCGCCAAACCCCTCCTCAAAGCATGCTGCTGCCAATCAGCCTTTCCAACAGCGGCTCCTTCAAGATTCCTGTCCCTCTCAGCCCCATATCAGCACCCCAGAGCCTAAACAGGCTACATCCTGCAGTCCCCTGGGCTCTCAGCTGTATGGCGAGCAGCCCAGGAGCAGATTACAGATGAAGGGCAGAGGGCTGGATACACTGGTGCCTTATGCATTCCAGAGGTGTGTTTGGGGACTGAGCCAAAGCCCATTGAAGTCTATGGAAAAACTCTCATTGACCAGCAGGCTTTCGATCAGGCTCCTGATATGTACCACTCCCCTGGAAGAGGAACATGGCCCACCTTGCTCCGTATCAGTGGCAGACAGAGCTGGTGTGAGCTAGACACAGGGCACCCAGCACACTCCTGGTGCTGTGTACACCATAGCTGATAGTCTCAGCTAGTAGCCCAACAATACCTGAGCATTTAGCACCTCTCAAGGATCAGGGCAGCACTGTGCTAGGTGCTGTACAGAGAAGTCCCTGGCCCAGATTACCTGCAATCTAGGTCTAGCATTCTCTTGGCCATGTATGTTCATTGGGTGTTTAACAAGGTTTCCCCTGAGTATTGGGGATGGGTGGGACCGGCTGCGGGGAGACGGGAGAGGATTCAAAAGGCAAAGTTGTTAGCAGGAGGAATTAAAATGGGGATGGTTTCCTGGCCTTTAGAGAGTTGGCAGCTTCACTTCCCATCCCAGACCTTGCGTGTATGTGTGTTCATCTCCAGCCAACCTCCCAGTCCCCCTGCAGCCACACCCCATTCATTACTTTTAGACCCTAGGCTG
The DNA here is from genome assembly GCF_016161935.1 of Mauremys reevesii. Classification (NCBI taxonomy): domain Eukaryota; kingdom Metazoa; phylum Chordata; order Testudines; family Geoemydidae; genus Mauremys; species Mauremys reevesii. Next base: position 24,996,148 of record NC_052635.1, on the reverse strand, counting down.
AGTCATCTCCCTGCCACAGATTCCTCTAGATCCCTGAGTTCTTAGTGAGACCTGGGGCAGGCCACCCCAACAAAAGGGAACCGCTGTGGGCCGTTGCCTGTGGGATTCACTGCCCCAGAGGGGAGAGATGCAAACACTGCAATTGTTTCATCCAAAGGTGGATATTTCTAGTTGTGTTTGCTAGATAAAGCGGTGCGGGGGAGGGGCAGTTCTCGCACCTCTGGGTGTAAACTGGTCACTGCAGGGCTGGTGGGATCCCATAGGAATCCACCTCTGCTCTCCCTGTTGTCCGCTTTGCACAAGCAGGCAAGTGCATGAGAGGGGGGACAGGTGGCTTTGTGGAGCACAGTCCTAGGTGCCAGGAGAGCTGGGTTCTGTTCCCAGCTCTGTCACTGACTCACGGGGTGACCTTGTGCAAGTCACTTTCCTGCTCTGTGCCACTGTGTTAAATGGGGACAAAGCCACCTACCTTACAGGGGTGTGGAGGCTTAATGAATTGATGCTGACAGGGCTCTTTGAGATCCACAGATGAAAGATGCTAAATGGGCAATGCCCCCCTGGCTATATGTCTGCACTGGGGAAGTCTCTGTATTAGGAACATTAACTAACACAGCTTAGGGTGGACAAACAGAGTCAGGTTTAAGAACACGTCAGCTAGCTGTGACTAGCCCTGTGGAGCAGCTGCTGGGCTTCCGGGGACACCAAACCAGCCAAGAGCGCCCCACTAAACTCAGGCAAAGTTGCAGCTTCATGTGGTGCTGCTTGGAAGTCATCACCCGTTTAGCGGCTGGACCTTCCCTTGTTGTCTCTGCCCACCATCCTGCACAGGCCATGGGCCATGCTGCTGCCACCCCTCCCCCCGAAAATGATGTGCTGATGTGACCAATAAACAAACAGCACCATGAAGGAGTGGTACTGGTTCCAGAGTCACGGGCCGATCACAAATGCACACGGAGGAATCTGCTTTGACCTCCTTTTCTTGGCACAGCATCTCCCTCTTTCCTTGTGCTCTTGAGAGACATTGGGGTGAGAGCCGAAGAAGAAAGCAGGTTGAACGCATATGGTAGGATTAGCACTTTATCTCTGCCTCCTAGCTATACATGTGTTCCGGCGCTGTCTGTGCCATTAGCTTCGTTAGAGCCGCCAGAGTGGTGGATTAAATCCAGTGAGCTGTGCAATGAACCTCATTGCTTGAGTCAGTTCTAAGGATTATTGCAAATTATGTAGATCAGAATCAAACTGCAATCCTGACAGGGCCCAGTGTCTCCAGGGAAAAACACTGTAACTTTGCCATTCTGGAGGTTTACTCTGATCTAATTAGATGCTCAAACAGAGTCTTGTTAGTCCCCCAGATGTCGGGCTGAAAACGCCCAGAGTTACTGCCTTGTTCTGTTGAGTCAGCTTTGAAGAGCCTATGTAAACAACCAGTCACAGATCAGGATTGGGGAGGAAAGGGAGCTGTGACGTGTCCTTTCTACTGCTGTGCTATCAAAGACTAGTAGCAAGGGATGGCTGGAGGACCAGGGAGACAAGGGAACCACTCACAGTGGTCTCACTGGCAGGAGGTATCTGGGCTTGCAGCTGTTAGACTCGCATTCTGCAGGAGCCAAAAGTGCCTCATTTAACTGATACATGGAGATTGTTTCCTCCCCCTGGTGAAATGCAGCCATCTCTGGGGAGGAAGGCAGCAGCGAATGGAAGTGTTAGGACAGGAAAGCAGAGGAGAACAACTTGTCCAGCTGGGACTGCTGGAGTTGGGGGTGGAGGGAATGGGATGCTGGAGCTTGGGCAAGAAATCAGGATTAACTTCCTGCCCTCTCTTAGGGTAAGTGGCCTGGGAGCATTAGTGATCACCAGTGACCCAGAGCTGTGTTGTGTCTCTCTGTAAAATGCTATTCTGTGCAGCTTCTTATATTGTGCCCATCCCCATTGTCTCTGGCCACCGACCTGCAGAGCACCCTGTAGCAGTATCCAGGCGCAGCATGGGAAGAGCACTCCCTTTGAAAAAAAATCTTTGAAAGAAACAAAAAAACCACCTGCTGCACACTGAGTTTTCTTCTGAGGTCTCCTTTCCATATATTGACTTAGCCTAACACTGCTTAGCTTGCAGTGTCTCAGAGGGTCACAGCATTAACGGTGGTATGACTGCAGGGGCTAATACAAAGCAGACCTGCAACCTGTCCAGGGTGCAGAAATGGGAGAAAAAATTGTTAGCTCCCTGTCTGGTCCAGTAAAAGGGATGGCCTGGCACATGAGTTGGTACCTTCCTGTTTGGTCCCATTCCAGAGCAAGGGATGGCCTGGCACATGAGTTGGTACCTTCCTGTCTGGTCCATTTCCAGGACTAGGGATGGCCTAGTGCATGAGTTGGTACCTTCCTGTCTGGTCCATTTCCAGGACGAGGGATGGCCTAGTGCATGAGTTGGTACCTTCCTGTCTGGTCCATTTCCAGAACGAGGGATGGCCTAGTGCATGAGTTGCAGAGACTGCGGTGGGACATCAGGGGCTGCTGCCTTTGCATGTGCTTAAAGCCAGTGCTGGATTGTACCTTCAGCACATCTCTCAAATCCTGGTTCACTGAGGAGCCCTTGGCAGGCGGATGGGCTGTCGTTCACTCACTGTCTCACCCTTTCCAGCTCTCACTGACATTTGACTCCACCATCACTCTCTTGTGCTTTTGCTGCAAAAAAAGAGAGGGGGGGAAGGGAGGGGGGAATTCTGAGTTTTATCTCTAAAGACATTTGTTGAAAGCTGCTCACATTTCACATTCTGCAGTCCCAGCTGCATGTATGTGCTATGCACTTTGAGGACTTTTCTATCAGGGCTTTGTTCTCCGTGTTTCCCTTGATGTGCTGGCCTGAGACAGGCACATGGGGATGGGAGCTTTCCCTGTGTGCATGAGTGCTGGTGTTCAAGTATATGAAGTTACCGTTTATAATAGCCGGAAGAGCAATGTGGGTGGGGCAAACTGGGGGTGTGATTTCCAGCTCGAATAGACATGCTCACGCTAGCGCTCATCAAGCTGGCATGCTAAACATAACAGCGTAGCCACAGTAGCGTGAGGAGCAGGCAGCAGCGGCACGGGCTAGCTGCCCTGGGTACAAACCCATCTGAGGGTATGTGCCCACGTGGCTGGCCTGAGTCACTGCCCATGCTATCCCCAGCTACACTGCTATTTTTAGCAGTCTAGCTGAAGCCGTACTAGTGTGTGTCTGTCTACCCGATCTGGGAAGCACAGTCCCAGGTGCAGCATAGAAGTACCCTAACACAGAAGAGGAAAGAGAGTGGTGGGGTAGACACACTGTAAGGTCATAAAGGGGTCAGGCTCTAAAGAAGACAGACCCCCTCCCAAAGACACACCACACATTCTCACTATATCTGCCAGGGCTGAAAGTGTGCTCCTTTATGTTGAAACCTCTCACATGCATGAAGCCGGTTGGTCTGAGTCCAGACAGTTCTGCCCTATATCTCTACGCCTGATTCCTTCTGCAGAGCACTTCTCAGGAACTGGGCCTGATGCAAAGTCCATTGAAGCCAATAGAAGGATGCCCATTAACTTCAGTGGACTCTGGATCAGGTCTCATGTCTTCCACCCAGTATCTGACTGGATCAGATTTCCATCTCCTCCACATTGGTGTAAATCCAGCAACCACGAGCAGCTACAAATGTCCCATTCCCTTCCCTGGCGATACCCCACTCTAGACCCAACAAACATATTTCCGGGGATCAGAATTTTGTTATTTTGCCACCACCAGGGAAGGCCACCAACCCACTGTCGTTCATCATTGACAAAGCAGCAGCTTCTCCCCTCCGGGTTATTTCTGAGAAGCGCTAGAAGGCAGTAAGCTGACATGTTCCCTTACTGCAGTTCAGCCCCACCTCCATCAGATACAAAAACCAGTTCATTATGGGGCTTGCTCATGGGTGCTGAGTTGTCTGTGCTGTTCTCTTGTTGTCAGGCTGCTCATGAAAGCTGGGCTGGGCACACTGCTATGTTACGCCATGAGTTCGGGGATGCACATCCTGCTGTGTTACCCTATGGTTGCCTGGGCAGGCTTAGCTGTACATACTAGTTTATTGTAGGTTTACTCAAGTTCACCGGCTGTACACACTGGTTTATTATTATAGGGTTGTTTGTAAGCTGTGCAAATGTTGTGTAGATTGTTTGTTATTGTAGGGTTGTGACTGCACATGGGGCTGTGCACGCTGCTCTGTTACTGTAGGGTTGCCTAGGAGATCTTTGCTGCATACACAAGTCTGTTATTACAGGGTTATTCATAAGTGTTGAGCCATGTGTGTTGGTTTGTCATTGTAAGGTGGCTCGCAAGTGCCTGGCTGCCAGCATTTACTGATTCTTTAATGAAATAAAAGATGCTGCAACACTGTGGTGTGGTAAAACAGCCACACCCGGAGATGAAGAACGACAAAGACTTTACTAACAGAGCAAGAAAAATGTCCTGGCTCAACAAGCTTGATTATATCCTTTTAAGAATCTAATTCACATTATACCTGGGTATTCCCAAACCATATGGAGAGCCATGCCAACTAATTATGCTCTCATGAGCCCCATTTTAAAAGTCTGCCTTCGTTGAGTCTAGTTTATAGGCACTTAAACTGGCCTTGAGTAAATGCTTAGAACAGGGCCAATTTAAATTTGGCTCTTAAAAAAAAAAGAGAGAAGACGGCAACTGGCACCCTGCCTGTAGTTGTTATATCCCCTTCAGGAACGGAATGAAATCGAGAGGGGTTGAGCTAGGGGCATTGTGCCACTTGGCACAGAAAGAGTTAAAGTCTCCTGTGGGAACCTGTAGTTGCAAAGTGGTGCTGTACTGAGTTGCAGCGAGTGCACTATCTCCCCCAACCCCCACTGCAGTGTTGCCCACAGAGAGCTCTGCCTCTGGGCTGGAAGTAAGAGCTTTAAGTGGCAAGAGCTGCTGAATCATAAAACCAAAGGTGTCTGAGTATTGCCCAGAGAAACCCAAACATGTTCATGACCCTTTTTATTCACTGCTTCACTGCAACAGATCCATCCAGATTAAATGAAGAGTGAAGCTTTCCCTGGTATTGTTTTGTTGTTGCTGATGTTCTTTCTAGTATCAGGCTATAAACTGCCTGCTGTAGCTAAGGGTTCAAGCTTTTTATTCCCTGTATCACTGAACAGTGTTGCTGTAAGGCAGCTGTTTGGAAACATATACAACACTTGGTGTTTCTGTGGCATCTTCCATCCAGGGATTTCAAAGAGCTTTACAGCTCTTCTGTTGTGTAGCTCAGTATTCTCATCCCCATTCTGCAGATGGGGAAACTGAGGCACAGTGAGGGGGAGGGGGAATGACTTGCCCAAGGTCACCCAGCAAATCTGTGGTACACCAAGGAATAGAACACAGGCCTCCTGCCTCTCCACCATTTGCGCTAGCCACAAAACTTTCTTTTGCACCTAGCTGTCGCTTGTTGTGTCACTGAGTAATCATAGAATCATAGAATCTCAGGGTTGGAAGGGACCTCAGGAGGTCATCTAGTCCAACCCCCTGCTCAAAGCAGGACCAAACCCAACTAAATCATCCCAGCCAGGGCTTTGTCAAGCCTGACCTTAAAAACCTCTAAGGAAGGAGATTCCACCACCTCCCTAGGTAACCCATTCCAGTGCTTCACCACCCTCCTAGTGAAAAAGTTTTTCCTAATAGCCAACCTAAACCTCCCCCACTGCTACTTGAGACCATTACTCCTTGTTCTGACATCAGGTACCACTGAGAACAGTCTAGATCCACCCTCTTTGGAACCCCCTTTCAGGTAGTTAAAACAGCTATCAAATCCCTCCTCATTCTTCTCTTCTGCAGACTAAACATTCCCAGTTCCCTCAGCCTCTCCTCATAAGTCATGTGCTCCAGCCCCCTAATCATTTTTGTTGCCCTCCACTGGACTCTTTCCAATTTTTCCACATCCTTCTTGTAGTGTGGGGCACCAAACTGGACACAGTACTCCAGGTGAGGTAATAATTGGAGATATACCAATCTCCTAGAACTGGAAGGGACCTTGAAAGGTCATTGAGTCCAGCCCCCTGCCTTCACTAGCAGGACCAATTTTTTACCCCAGATCCCTAAGTGGCCTCCTCAAGGATTGAACTCACAACCCTGGGTTTAGCAGGCCAATGCTCACACCACTGAGCTATCCCTCCCCAATGTTGGCCTCACCAATGTCCAATAGAGGGGAATATTCACATCCCTTGATCTGCTGCCAATGCCCCTAATTATACAGCCCAAAATGTCGTTTGCCTTCTTGGCAACAAGGACACATTGTTGACTCATATCCAGCTTTTCGTCCACTGTAACCCCTAGGTCCTTTTCTGCAGAACTGCTGCCCAGCCATTCGGTCCCTAGTCTGTAGCAGTGCATGGGATTCTTCCGTCCTAAGTGCAGGACTCTGCACTTGTCCTTGTTGAACCTCATCATATTTCTTTTGGCCCAATCCTCTAATTTGTCTAGGTCCCTCTGTATCCTATCCCTACCCTCCGGCGTATCAACCACTCCTCCCAGCTTAGTGTCATCTGCAAACTTGCTGAGGGTGCAGTCCACACCATCCTCCAAATCGTTAATGAAGATATTGAATAAAACCGGCCCCAGCACCGACCCTTGGGGCACTCCACTTGATACCGGCTGCCAACTAGACATGGAACCATTGATCACTACCCGTTGAGCCCGACCATCTAGCCAGTTTTCTATCCACCTTACCGTCCATTCATCCAGCCCATACTTCTTTAACTTGCTGGCAAGAATACTGTGGGAGACCGTATCAAAAGCTTTGCTAAAGTCAAGGAATAACACATCCACTGCTTTACCCTCATCCACAGACCCAGTTATCTCCTCATAGAAGGCAATTAGGTTAGTCAGGCATGACTTGCCCTTGGTGAATCCATGCTGACTGTTCCTGATCACTTTCCTCTCCTCTAAGAGCTTCAGAATTGATTCCTTGAGGACCTGCTCCATGATTTTTCCAGGGACTGAGGTGAGGCTGACTGGCCTGTAGTTCCCTGGACCCTCCTTCTTCCCTTTTTTAAAGATGGGCACTACATTAGCCTTTTTCCAGTCATCTGGGACCTCCCCCGTTTGCCATGAGTTTTCAAAGATAATGGCCAATGGCTGCAATCACATCTGCCAACTCCTTTAGCATCCTTGGATGCAGCGCATCCGGCCCCATGGACTTGTGCTCGTCCAGTTTTTCTAAATAGTCCCGAACCACTTCTTTCTCCACAGAGGGCTGGTCACCTTCTGCCCATATTGTGCTGCACAGTGCAGCGGTCCGGGAGCTGACCTTGTTTGGGAAGCAATGAGTCTTGGTACTGACACAGAGCATCACCACTCTCAGAATAAGAATTTTTGTCACTTCAGTAGCACCATCCATGGAAAGATGTCAAGGTGCCTTACTAAGGTTATAATGATATCCTGTCACCTCACTGTGCTGCTGTGAGCCATGGATTCAGGGTCCCACAGAAGATCCCGTGGTTAGTATTCAGTGAGCATCCAGGTCCCTGAGCAGAAGATGTAGAGGGAATCAATACAAGAGGCAATGGTACAAAAGCTCGGAATGAGGATGGAACACTTCTACTTGAGAATGGTTTCTTTGGCATCAGACACAGAAACGCTGGGCTTGGCTCTGCTCTCAGTTACACTGATGTCAATTCAGAGTAGCCTACTGTGGGGAGGGGTAGCTCAGTGGTTTGAGCATTGGCCTGCTAAACCCAGGCTTGTGAGTTCAATCCTTGAGGGGGCCACTTAGGAGTCTGGGGCAAAATCAGTACTTGGTCCTGCTAGTGAAGGCAGGGGGCTGGACTTGACTCGACCTTTCAGTTCTAGGAGATAGGTATAGCTCCATTTAAAAAAAATGAATGAGGGTAGCAGCTGGTACAGTATCTCTGTGTTTCTGGGCAGGACAAGGTTGTGTACAAAGAGGATGAGATTAAACCATGTTCCTGTTCAAAGCACCAAAAAATGTTGTGGCAAACCCAGGACAAATGGCTACAAAGGGAGGGGTAGGAATTAGTCCCAGGGGGGTTAAAAGGCCTCTCCCTATCCATTGAGGGGCAATAGCCATGGAGAAATTAGGTTCAGCTGGAACAGGGGTTACCAGGGAACTAATTAGGTTCCACTGGCCCCAATTGCTGGAGACCTTTTTAAACCCTCCCTGGCAGGGAAACAGGGGTGGGGGAGTGAGAGAAGCAGAGAAACTGCCAGTGAGTAGGTGCAGCAAGACTCTGACCTCTCCCAGCAAGGAAGGCTGCACTCTGTCCCCAGAAGGGGAGAGAAACAGCAAGGGACTGACAGAGAAAAGGATCAGCCAGACCCTGCGTGACCGGGAAGGACTTTGCTTAGCCAAGCCTGTGTCTCCAAGGCAAGAAGGGACTGAGCCAGCCGAGGAGAAGCAGGTACTTTGCCACAACGTCTATAGATTCACCCAGGCCAGATGTTGTGATGGGACTGATGCCTTATCCCAGACTCTGATATTGTCCTAAGCAAAGGCTCCAGTGTGGATCATGGTGACTGTGCCCATGTGCAGGCTGGACCTGCCTCCCTCAGTGTGGCAGTAGGATCTGTTCATCAAGGGGATTGTTAACTTCTGTACATAAAAAAGATAGGGGAAAACGAAACCCAGGACAGGCGTGCCACAGGGGAAAAAAGTCTCTGGTCTTGGTTAATTTGAAAAGGCCATGAACAAATGGGTGACAGATGTAATATCACCATGACAACCCCCACAGCTGGCTAGAAAGGAATGAAAGGGCAACACACTTCAATGAGGTGTCAGCACACTTGCTTTAATCTAGTGCTAGTAACTTGATAATTACAGATGCACATGAAAACGTTCAGATCCAAACATGTTCTCATTTTGAGCCCTTTGGAGAGAAACTAACGCAGAAATAATAATCCGAAAAGCTTTTCTTCCACTGGATCTCCTGGCTTCCTTCAGTTTGCTGCCCCATGATCATTTTTCTTCCATGAATTTTAATAGTGAAATCCTATCTGTATGTTCTTCAAAGGGTTTGGCTGGAGGAGGATACAGTCTGTCAAATTGGCACATGGGGCTTTTGTATCTGTTTGGTAAACTGGTGGTTTGCAAAGAATGCTCTGGGCACTGTTCCAAGTAAATTAGCTACGCTAGGTGTAAAACAATGAATGGCAGGTTTAAGTGAGCCCCATCTTGGAAAGGCTGTGATTTACAACATGGGCACGTCTTGTATTAAGGACCAGAGTCAGCTCTCAGATACCCTGGTGTAAATCCAGAGTAACTCCTTCCGCTTGAACGGGGCTACTCTAGATTTGCACCGGAGTAGTTCAGACCAGAATCTGGCCCTATTATCTTTACTTTTGGACTTTAATTGTTAAAGGGACATTGTGAGTGTTAAAAAAAAATCACCCTTTGGTCTGAAGATCTTTCATATGTTATTATTAAAAGAAAACTCAAGAGTCATGTATCTAAAAGGGCTTAAAAGAAAATCTATTCTCTCTCACTCGCTTTTTTTTTTCAGTAAGCTTCCTTTGTGCATTCGACTGCGCTTTGTGTCCTGCCAATAGTTAGTGGTGTTTGTGTGGGTTTTTCACAGGACAACGGGATAGAAATTATATATATATATATATATATATATATATATATATATATATATATATATATATATATAAGGCCCATGCATCTGTAAAACCATATAGGCCCATGCATCTGTAAAACCACCATGGCAGGTGTAGGGGTGGAAATTACTTTTAATTCCATTTTTTTTAATTGACTGGATTTCTTTTGCTGGTGTCCCTTCCAGGATCCTGGGATGGACATCTTATGGAGGCTTCCCTTGTTGCTCCAAGGAATCCCAAAAGAGGCCTGAGTGTGCTACAAGAGCTGCCCCAGGGGATTTAATATTGGCTGAGCCAGATGTCTGTGTACATGAGCCTTTTGGTTCTTGCAGGCTGGAGTTTTCAAAGGAGGTTTAGGGAGTTAAAGTGCTCCAGTTGTGTTGAAATCCAGTGTGATTTGGGTGCCTAAATCCCTTAGGATCCTTTGACAATCCCAGCCTTAGTAGCTAAACTGCTGGCAATGCAATTAGAAGGCTCCAGACTAAGGTGACTTTAGAAATGGGCTTGAAGCCCAAAATCTTTGGACTTTGGAAAAGTCCCAGTCCAGCACTATGTCTGGCCAGTAGCCATAGTCGATGTCTGACTTCACCAACTGAAAGGTGGGGAACACTGGCTGGGCCAGTCAGTCATTTCCTGCTACGTTGACACAGTAGCTGGACCCATCACCCTACACTATTCCTGCCCTAAATCTAGCTGACTGGGCTCTGAACTCTTCTGATGACTGTGCCATAATACACAGGCAAACTGTTCTGCTACCTCCTCAGCCCTATAGTAAAAGTCTCTCCTGATATTTAGGCAGATCTCTTCCCTCTCTCCACTCCGGCATCATCTCTCCTCGCTTTGCTGCTGGTGCCTAAATAACTCTTTCCCCTTCTTCATATGATTGCCCTTTAGATATTTATATAGTGTTATCCTGCGCCCCTTAGGCATATTTTTCTAGGCTACACAAATTAAATTCCCTTAGTCTCTCCTCATAAGTCATCCTCTCTAGTCCTTCCATCATTTCAGTTGCTCTGCTTTTTTCTGGCTGTGTGATGTCTATTTTTTTTTCTGTATGATACCAAGCTGAAAACCACATTGAGTATTCTAGGTGCATGCCTACAATCACACTATCAAAATGGCACTATAACGTGTCTTGTCCTTCTGTGTACATGCCTCTAGCTCAGCCTTAAAGGGGGCCAGCATCAGATTGTGAACTCATAGTCGCTTCATCATCCATCTGTGTGGCTGCTTTGTAAATAAAGGTCCATTCCCTCCCTCCCTCCACCTGCATCCACACCGTACATTATCCTTCCTGCACTGTAGGAGCTCTGCGTCAGTCCTTTGCGGGGTAAGGTGACAATAACCAATGCAATCCATTAGGGCTGTGGGAGTTTTCTTTCATATGGCGATTGTTTGGGTGTGAGAGAGCCTGCTGCCATGTGTGGCTGCGGAGTGATATCATCCTGGGGCGTGCAGACAGCTTTTGGACTGATCATTGCTCTCAGTTCAATCTCTTAGGGGGAAACACCCACCGCATTCCCCATAAAATCCTCGGTAAGATTGCTACAGCCATAGCAAAGTGCAGCAGCCCAGAGCCACTCTGTTTGCCCGCAATATGCTCCATGGCACTTCTTATTTCTGCCATGCATGCTCCCCAAAATGTCTGCTGCTGAGGGCACCATACACCCAAGATGGTCAGCTGCATTCCTGGGGCTGTGGAGCACCATGAGAGTAAGTGAGCCAGGCATCAGCCTAGCTCTCAAGGGAGAGCTAGTTCTATATCCTGCCCTGCTCCCATAGGAGTGTGCTGGGTTAGGAGGTGGCAGAGGAAGATGCTCTTGATGTCTTCCACCCACCCGTGGATCCTGGCAACACAGACACTGTTGCCAGGGATTATAATTAGAAAGAAGCCATCTGTCTTCTCTCTCCTTGTCTTTGTTCACATCCGTTAATCTTTAGCTGTGACGATTGCTGAGAAAACCTTCAAAACATGATCCAGATTTAACCAATTCAGCAATGTCTGCCTGAGTTTGCAGAGAGCCTGAAACAATAGCTCTGCAGTCTAAACTGCTCCATTCATATCCATGAGTGCTAACTCTGATGTCAATGATTGAATGTCAACATTGTTTAGCAAAGCACATAAGAAAAGGAGGGAATGATCATATTATGAAGATATACTCCAGTTTTTTCCAAAGGATGGGATGCCATGGGGCCGGGGGGCAGGGGGCATGAAGGACTAGCTGAGGGGGCTGTGAAAGGTGTTTAAATTAAGATGTGTCCATCTATGGTAGCATGTGGCAGGGCTATGGGGGGAAGGGGTGAGTGTATGTAATCGGTTTCTAAAGGGCGAGGGGCTGCTAAGCATTCAGGAAAGGCTGCTTTAGAGAATTCCCATGGGTGAGATTATACAGTGAGAGGCCAATGGAAACTGATTTGTCCAGAGCTTGTAAATGAACCAGTTACTAAAAATGACTATAATTAAAATACATGTTCTATCGGCTTAGACATCTGTAAGCCACCCACCCCTGTAGCAGGACTTGTTGTGCTAAGGACCTGGCTAGTGGGCTAGGAACGTGGAGGAAGGAAAGTTTGTTAATAATGAATCTTAATCTCTGTAATGTTATGTGGCAGGAGTGAAGGGACTGTCACTCTTGGTTGCGTTCTTAGCCTGGACAGTAACAAGCATCTAACAGAGACTAAACAGATGTATTGAGCAACAACATTTTGTTTTATTCATATTTTCCCCCATAAAATTAAATCCCAGTCCCAGCAATTCTTGCAGTTTTAAAGCTAACTTTATAATTCATGCTAATAATATCTCAGTGATCCTATAGGGTGGATTGGCTGGAATATATAATCAATCCTAAAACATAAAGGGCCATATGCAACCCTCAAATACACTGGTGCAGCTGCCAGTCTCACTTTGTGTCCAAGGGTCCAAAGAATATGCTATTGATGGAGGTTTGTTGCAACCCTTGGGCTTCTCTCATGCAGAATGGTTTCTGTAATCCAGTCTGCTACATTGTAAATTATCTGGAATCTCATGCTCTGGGATCTTTTATCATTATGGCTCTCCTGCCCATATACACATGTAGGCGTACACACACACTTTTTTTTTTTTTTTTTTTGGTATGTTTGCAAATAGGCTGCAGTGGGATTTCCGTAGGGACCTGTCCAAAGTACTGAAACAGTTTCTGGTGACATGTAAGGCGCTGTCTGTGGTCCTGCAAAGCTGAGGCAGGTGCTGCTCTGCTGATGAGGCCTGGTACAAGAGGAAATGCACTTAATCTCAGGCTGTTGGATTTGAAACTATCATGTTGACACTGAGTCATATGATTGGCAGTTTTCATTTTGTAGACATTTTGGATTGTGAAGGGATCAACAAACTTCTTTATTGACCTCCTTGGTGGTGGTTGTTGTTAAGTAGCACCTAGGAACCCAGTTAGGGACCAGGACCCCATTGTGAACAAAAAGATAGTCCCTGCCACACTGAGCTTACAAACTTGTGTAAATAAATAGAGATTTCCCTGTCACATGGAATAATTAAAGCCTCTGATGCCACTGTCCCCTCCTGTCCCCTTTAATTTGCTGTTACTTTTGAATGTTTCTAATATTCACAGGGGGCTCATTGGGTATCATCTACTGCTTGGATCAAGTGACTAGTTCAAGGACTTCTGGGTTATAGGCCCCTTCCACTGACTCACTATTGTGACCTCAGTCAGGTCGCTTAACGTCTCTTGTGCCTCAGTTTGCTCCTCTTTGACTCAGACAATAACAGTCCCCTGCGTCACAAGAGGTGGGACTCAGGGGTAATGAATTCATGCCTGTAACCTGTTCTGCACACCTGGGGTAGGTTGGTCAGATTTGTGCTGATTACCTTTCTAAGGACTATAATGCTAATGAGAGAGGCCAAGGCTTTCAAAAATTGGAGGCTAAAGTTAGGCCCTAAATCCATAATTGGGCACCTGGCTGATTTCCCAAGATGCTGAGCCCTTTACAGCTTCCTCTAAGGTCAAGAAGCCTCACCCACTTCACAGTTTCCCATCATCCTCTCTGTTTGAACTACAGTGCTTCTCAGTGATTTGCACCGCAAGTAATAAGCAATCAATCCTGCTGCACACACATGTGGGAGGAGCAGTGGGTGAATGTGCTGCACATCCGCCAGTCCAGAGGAGGAGCTTGGTTATCATGTCCTCAGTAATCACTGTCCTTCCCTCTCTGCTTCACAAGTACCTCATCTGGCCATAGAAAATGTAGTTTATATTCATATAAGAGACATTTTACAGCAAGGCAGGCTGTGTTGTATATTCAGTGCAGCCCCTTGTGGGCTGTAATGCTTAGGTCTGATTCTGGTTGTTGGACTTGATATGCGGGGGCTGGGTGGTGGGGGAGGCCGGTGATATACAGGGGGTCAGGTCAGATGACCTAGTGGGCCCTTCTGGCCTTAACCTCTGTGACAGGATTATAGTTGAGATGCAGGAAGACATTTAAACCCATGCTTAGTTTTAAGCTTATTTTGATGTCTGTGGAATCTCGGTGCATGGTGAAGTGCTCTGTTGACCTGGGGAAGATCCTACTGGAATTGTGAGACCAGGAAGCAATAGCTAGTGTCAGTGCATGGCACTGAGAGTGAGGACTTCTGGGTCCTACTTCTGGCTGCACCAATGACCTACCTCTCAGAGCAGATGGGAAGGTTCGTTGACCTTGAGCAAGTCAGTTCTCCTGTCTGAGCAAGTCAGTTCTCCTCTCTGAGCCTAGGTTTCCCTATCTGTACAACAGGGATCACCATACTGACCTACCTCTCAGAGCAGATGGGAAGGTTCGTTTGTCTGTAAAGAAGTTTGAGCTCCTCAGATGGACAGTACTAGAGAGATGTAAAGTATTAATGAGCTTAGACTGTAAACTCCTCAAGGCAGGGACTATCTCTTTGTTATATGTTTATACAGGGCCTACCACAATGGGCCGTGGTGTGTTACCATAATAAATTAATACTAATAATCTATTGATTTCCTCCTGCCCGGTATTTATGCTTTTTATATTTACATCTTGATGGGCTTGTCTCCTTTTAAGTCACATCAGGAAAAATACCCTGAATATCTGCTTTGCCTTAATGCTTATCTGGCATCCACTAGTTATTTGGTCACATCTTATTTGACATGTTCTCTTGATGGCTCTTTTAAAAATTCAATTATGTGAATCTGGGAGGGTGTTGACTGCTGGGAAGCAAAGAGTTACTTCTCTGAGGTCTGTGCAAGCCTTCTTCGGAAGTGGAGGGGGAAGAAGTGAGAGATTAATCTTGAAGCAAAAAAATTGCTGTTTGCATTGACAAGGTTGGCTGAAAAAGGAAATCAGTAAAACATTGGAAACCCAGCTGCTGAGGGGAAGATAGAGTATCAAAGTAGCACATGTAGGCTTTGGAATATAAGGGTTATTGGAAGATTAGACTATAGAATATGAAGGGATGTAGATGATACCTTTTAAAACTCATTTGGGCTGTTTCTGATCTCTGACACTGGGGTAATTCCACTGATTTCAGTAGAGCTACTGCTGATTTACACCAGAGCTCTGAGTCCGGTGCATTGGCTTTGGAGCTGACTGAGCTGGGGGGGTTGCAGTACAGCCTGCCTAGGTATTTATTTGGGCACTTGTAAGTTTCTGCTCAGTGGACAGGAGCGGAGGGATTTTTTTAAAGCTCTTGCAAAGCCCAAGGCATCAACAGGAGATGTACGTTATGAGAGCAACTGGGTTGAAGGTCGACAGAGCTCAGTTCCTCTCTGCGCTGATGCAGCTGAGGCAAGCTGAGAATAATCGGCCAGCTTGGGCTCTCTGCGGAGTGCAACATCAGCAGAAACTCTGCCTGAAGGGAAAAATCCCAGAGCAAGACAATTGGTCTCCAGCACTTTGAATAGCATGATTTCCCTTTCCCTGTCTTTATTCAGACATAAGGGGTTTCAGGAAAGGAGGAGAGAGTGCATTGCTAGGCGAGAGAGTGAGCAGATTTTCTGCAAGACTGGCAAAGGATAATTAGGAGTTTAGTTGCTATAATCTGATATCCTTCTTCCCCCCTCCCCCCAGTCTGTACAGTCACAGCAAATGAACATCTCTCTGCTCCCTGGGTGGATCATATCTCCCAGACCTCCGTGCAATGGTCTCTAGCCCCTTGCACAAAAGGAGTGGGGGGCTCAGATCACTTGGCTGCATTATCCCCCTTTCACGTGGATCCTGCCAAAGCCCCTCTGCTGCTCCAGGGATTGGGGATGAGAGGACAGAGATGGGGGAATTGGGCAGGTTAGTGGCCAGGCCAGGGGTGCAGAGGGGGTTGGGAAGAAATGCTTCTTCCTCCCTCTAACTACACATAGGGACTTGTATTATCTTATCCATTGCAATGGGGATTTGCCTTTAGAAGGGGTCTCTGCTATTAGTAACCAGATGGTGCCACCCAGAAGCAGAGCTGCTATGGGGTCCTGCAGCCTGTCCCATGGGAGGTCAGGCACTTCCTCCCAGTTCCTCCCCGAAACAGAATGAGCTGAGGGGCTCCCCTAATTCCTAGATCCCAAGACCAGAAGGAATCACTGTGATCATCTAGAGAGATCTCTGTATAGCACAGGCCACAGGAGAAAATCACTCCTGCTTGAACAAAAGCATCTCTCAAGAAAACATCCAGTCGTGATTTTAAAAATTGCCAGCAATGGCGAATCTACCCCAACCCTTGGCAATTTGTGCCAATGGTTAATTAGACTCACTGTTAAAACTTCACACCTTATTTCCCCTCTGAATTTGTCTAGCTTCATCTTCCAGCCTTGTGGGGCCTTTGCTAGAGTGAAGAGTCCATTATCAAATAGCAGTTCTCCGTGTAGGTATTTACAGACTGTGCTCACATCACCCCTTAACTGGCTCTTTGTTAAGCTAAATAGACTGAGCTGCTTGAGTCAAAGACTGGAAATGCTTTGAGATCCTCCTGCAAAAGGTGTTATATCAGAACAAATTTTAACAACCCTGAATACTTGGTATAGCCCCGTCTTATTGGGCCTGATTGACCCAGGTCCTGGGAATTCCTCGGCACTTTCTTTGTTCCTCTGCTTTCTGTTTGGGCTCAATATATACCATCACATAGTCTTAGGATCACATATTCAGCTCTTTTGCCAATCAATAGACAGCTGCCCCAGGACACCTGCACTAACAGCTTTTGCTATACAGTTGTTCGGTTGGGTTTTTTTATTCATTCATTTAGCTGGCTCTCTCATTTTTCATGTGCTGTTTTCTGTGCTAAAACCGATGCCACAACAACAGCACTGATGCATTTACATTCAAAGATAGAAAGATCAATTGTTTAAAAGGTTTGGGATGAATTAATTCGTGAGCAAGATTAAAGGTAAGAGAGGTTAATTTGTGAGAGATGCTAAAAGTGACTTTAAGAAAGCCAGGAATGAAAGTGTAAGAGGAATCATTTTCTCTGCACTAAGTAGCTTAATGCTGGTGTATTGCATTTGTTTATGTGCTTTGCTTTGCTTTGTAAAATTTCACCTGCCAGGCCTATAGGCACATGGACACTTCAACTGAAACTACATGCAAATTTCAAGTGACACGTGTCCATAACCTGATCCTTTTCATCCCACCCACACTGAAACTTTCCCATTGCTCTCTCCCACCTGCCCAAGCCACCTCCACTACAGAGAGCCTCAGGAGAGAGGTAGGCTTTACAGCGATGGGCCTCAACCCTGCTCTGATCACCATGCATAGACCTTGAAGATCCTGCAAGAGGCCAAGTACTCTGGCCCTGACCCAACAAAGCATTTAATTACTGGAATAGTCCTGCTGGCATCAGTGTCCCAGTGCGTTTGCTAAATCGTGGCCAGAGGGCTCAGCACTCTGCAGGGTCAAGCTCATCCAGGGCCCGCTGGACCTCAGATGAGTTCCATGTGGGTGCAGGTATCTCCCCACATAGATCAGACTGCAGGAGCAGAGACATAGATGGGTTTTGCAAATAGGCCCAATTCCCAGCCCCATACAAATCAATAGCTAAACCCCCCATTGACTTGAGCTGGGATTGTAGCTGCTTCAGTTGCACTGTGAAGGCTGTTGCTGCTGACAAAAGCAGGCAGATAGTATATCAGTCATCTAGTATGGCAACCCCATGATCAATTCAGAAAACTCCTATTCCAACACTCTCCCCAGGAGGTTTAGTGCCATGATTACATACTCTAATAATGAATGTCGATCATAATCTTTCATGAGATAAAAGGCCCTCCTGTCACCCTGCAGCATCTCTTCCATATTTGATGATGCTTCAGTCTGTGATTGCAGCACCTTGTTGTAAGGATGGACATGCCAAGGTGTTATAAGAGACAACTGAACAAACAGGGGGACTCACTGGCAACTCTAAGGACATATGCAGATCATCCAAGCTGAGGTAATGCTGATGGTATTGACCAGGGTATCCTTTGGAGATACAAACTATCATACACTGAAGCCAATTAAATTTTACAGGCATCAAAAATTTAATCTTTAATGTCCTCTGCAAAAACCATGAGTCTCTGTTAAATATTTTATTTCCCTCCAAGCAAAGACGGTTTGGAATATTTAAAGAGAATGCCGGCTCCGTCATTTGGTTCAAACCCAAGTTGGGGGCATCTGCGTTCAGCATAGAGCTCTCTCTCTCTCTCTCACTCACACTCACACTCACACTCACACACACACCCTCAGCATGGCAAGATGAGCACAAGACCAGCCAGCTTGTTTCTCTGCTCAATGTGCCTTATTGGATAATTTGTAGAAAATGCCTCTGTGGATAATGAGAGAGAGTTTTGCTGGATGCAGCAACATTTGCAGGGGATGAAGAAAAAGGCAGATGAGAAGGTCACTGCTCTTTGCAGAGTCTTTGTTTCTACCTAGAGGAAAGCAGCTGCTATTCTCTTGGTCATTTGGAGAGTATGTTTGCACCATTGATGCCTTGTTGTGTTCTGGGCACTTGGTTGATCCTTTCTGCTCCACTCAGACAGTGGACGCTTCAGAAAGAGGGTTTTGAAAACCCCATGTTAGTCGCTGTTTATGGGAAACCATTGGCAATTAGAAGTTCAATAAGTGGAAGTTTAGATAGGGGAGATCCCTTCTATGCTTGCTAAGGCAGGGGAAAAGTTATCAGTGGTTTCATAGTCCTCTGCTTCTTACCTGTGAAATGTTAGATCTGTGAAGATAAATGTAGAGGAAATTGATTTTAGAAAGCAGAAACAGGTCATCATTCCAGTGTGTTTTAGCTCAGTGAAGCTTTGCCATGTTATAATGGCTTTGCCATGAAGCTAAATGGTTGTGCAGCAGGAATGATATTGCTAAAAAATCTCAGCAGACAGCCCAGAAAAGTCCACACTGGGCACAAGGCAATTAAGAACATAAAAATGTCTCCACAGCCAATAAAGCAGGTAGACCAACAAGGTTTGTATTGGCTGAGAATAAGCCAGGAGGTCAGTGGAATCTCAGTATGTTTCATGTAGAATAATTCAAAGTCCAAGTGCCTTTAGCATTCCAGAGCCCCATGATCTTTGCGAGTCATGTAGGGCCAGTTTCCAATAGCCTTACTTATGCAGAATTGCACCTTCTCCAGATAGCACCTCCCTGCATGATGTCAGTGGAGTAAGGGACCATTAAACTGGAGTAAGGATATTCGCTCCAGCCCATCCCTTCAAAAAAACAAATTTGAAGTGAATTCATTGAAAGTAATTGACTTGACAGTCCTGGAGACAGAAGTCGGCCTAAATACAGGACAGGTAAGATGCATGGGTAGAAGCAGGGCAAGTTTCCCCCACTCTCTTAGCATCCTCCTGGAGAGGTCACCTCTAAGGAAGAAAGCTGAGTTCAGTTTCTATTATCCATGGCCTGTTTTCTGGGACTGCCGACAAGGGGGCTACTCAGTGCCAGTGGGTGATGGGGTTTCTTTGTGCTACAGGCTTCTGTCCCCTTAGAACTGGACATCAAACGCATTTCATACAGGCAGCCATCAGAAGGTAGTAGCCAAAAGCCATCACCACCTTTGGCTGGATTTCAGTAAGTGACCTAGTGCGAAAGACTCCATGGCTAGCCATCCCCATACAGGCCAAAATCCCTCATGTAAGGGGGGAAAAAGGGCACCAGCCTTCGTCACAGACTAAAGGATAGAACGGAATTTGCACAGGAGTTCCACAGCTTCTAAGACTAGATTTCTGTTCCGCTCCTGCCCCCAGGGCCCTCTGGAGCAAAACTCAGTCACTCCACTTAGTTTTCCAGCTGAATTATATAGCTCTAATAGTCTGAGTCCTCCCCATGTTCCAGACAGGCTCTCCTTGCCTTCCCTCCTGGCACTTGCAATCAGCAGGCGTGTGTCTGCTGACAGTCAGGGGTGCCAGTGGCCAGGTGTTCTCAGCAGAGTCCCTTGATTCTGGCACTCATCCACCCCCACCCTCACCCCCAGCTTATTCAACAAAGCCAGAGATGATCATGTGAAGCTGAACTGTTCACTCTGGCTTTTGTACGATCAGGATGGATCCTGCTGGGACTGGGCTGGAGCCTCTCCTTCAGTTGGTAACGTGGTCGTCTGAAGTTGGATGGGCTCCCAGAGGTTGAACTGGGTGCACTTTAATAAGCAAGGAGCAATGGGACTAATGAAATCAATCATCTAAACACATGGTTAGTGCCAAGTAGGTAGCACTAGTCAGTGCAACATGAATGTCAACCAATTGCATAGAACGTGTGGTTTCAGGTCACTCTCTAATTGGTAGATGACTGTGTCTGGGTTCTTAACCAAGTGAATGTAAACAGCAGGACATTCATTCTCCTGCCACAAAGCAATTGGCAGAGGCATTAAGCTTTGTGCATTGTTTATGATTTTTTTTTCTAGTAACTTATTTTTTGGCATGCTAGGATGGCGCTTGTGAAAACAGCTACACAGACGTTCAAAAGCAATGTGCTGGCTTGGAGGAGTCATTCAATATCCTTATTAAAAAGTTGAGGTACCAGAGCAATAATAATACTTGGCGCATGGAGAGTCCCTTTCATCTCCCAAGTTCAAGTCACTTTACAAGTGCTCATGAATTATGCCTCACAACCGCCGTGTGCAGAGCCAAGCAAACATTATTCACCTGGTCCCTCAATTCAAATGTTACACAATAATAACCATTGGGTTAATTTTGCTGCTGCTTCTGGCCAGGGAATACCTGTGATCTGATTGCAGTTTCCTTTGATTTATCCAGTGCTGAAGGTCAATATTTTTAATGCAGGAGGAATGGCGAACTGTTCTCTGTGAATATTCAATAGTCAAGCTGTGTTTGGGTCAGATAAGCCACATGGCATTGTTTCAGTTCCCTGGCTGGGGCTCTGATTCAGCAAAGCACTTAGGCTCAGATCCTCAAAGCTATTTTGGCACCTAACTCCCATTGAAATCATAGTTAGGTGCCTAAATGCCTTTGCAGATCTGGGCCTTAGACTCATATCCTGCAAAGTGCTGATCACTTTGACCCCACTCCTGCAAACCACTTAAGGACATGCTTAATTTTAAACACATGAGTAGTGCCGGTATTGTCAATGGGACTACTTACCTTCCTAAAAAGAATGCATGTGCTTAAGAGCACGGTCGGATCTGGGTTAGAATGCACTTTGCAGGCTTCAGCCCTAAAGCATATGATTAATTTTAACTACGTGAGCAGTCCCAAGTGATGACATCACATGCTTAAAGTTAAACATGCGTTTAAGTGCTTTGTTAAGTCAAGGTCTGGATGAGTCCACCGTTGCTTCTGGTGTCACCTCTCACTGAGAGAGAATATTTGCTTTCCAGGAAGCTTGGCACGTGCTTTTGAAATTCACTCTTCAGGAACACTCATACCATGGCTGAAACTCAGCGGCACAAATGTCTGCGGAAAGCAAACACAACCGGGGCACCAGAACAACCATAGCGAAATGGCCAATTTTTTACAGTGCAAAGGAGCATAGGAATTGCAAGCCTGTCTCTGACTCACTGTTTATCTAGCCCAATATCCTGGCTCAGATAATGCACAACACCAGATGCTTCAGAGGAAAGTGCAAGAACCCTGCTGTAGATAGAAATGGGATAATCTGCCCCCATAACGTTATCGTCCCAATCCTTAATAGTTGGAGATTGGCTTTAACCCTGAAGTGTGAGGGGGTTTTCCTTCCAAAACTCTGTTTTTGCATTAAATGTTACAACTCCAGATAGTCTAACATTTCCTCTTGCATGCTTACAAATATCATTAGAGCTGTTCAAAATACAGGAAATCAATTTTGCCAAAGAAATTCAAAATGGTTTCCATTTCACAGGGCTCGAAATGAACCCATTTTATACTTCTCCTGACCTTTCTGGTGATATTTCTTACCAAAGCTTTTACTGAAATCATTTTCTAAAGCCAGTTTACAGTTCAAAAATACAGTTTTAAATTCTTTTTTAATGATGATTTTGATCATGATTTTGGTAAAAAGAAAAAAAAAAGCCACACTGCAGTTTTGTGAAAAACGGATGTCAAATTTTTTTTGCAAAACGATTTTTTGTTTGTTTTGGGTTTTTTAAGGCCATTTTATGATGAAATCACTTTCCAGGTGAAAAATTTTGACCAACTCTAACAATTGTCCCTGTTTTACAGGGAAACCGAGGCATGGAAAAGTTATACAATTTGTGACAATTCACATCATAAGACAGGACACAGCTTGTAATAATACTAATGCCTAGCTTATGTAGCACTTTTCATCAGTAGATGACTCTGAGCCCTGCATGTCAAAATCAGGGGTATAAAAAAGGGGCTGGCCCAGGCAGCGCTGCTGCGCCGCCCCGCCTCCCTTCTCCTCGGTCCCGGCGGGTCCCGCGGGTCCCCCGCCCACGGGCAGCGGGAACAGCAGCCGGCCGCGCGGCGCGCGGGCGGCGCCGGCGTCGCGGCTCCGGCTGCCTGCCGCGCAGCCGCGGTGAGTGAGGGAGGTCAGCGCAGCCGGGGGGCGCCCCGCCGCCTGTGCCATGGCGCCGGTCGGTCCGTCCGTCCGGGCGGCCGTGGACCGCAGCGACTGAGGCAGGTCCACCGGCCCAGCCTGCCGCCCCCTAGATTTGGCCGCCCTAGGCAACAGCTTGGTTTGCTGGTGCCTAGAGCCACCCCTGGTCAAAATGCATAGGTAATAACCATCAACCTTCAAGGGCTGTACAGGACTCTAAACCCTATAAGGTCACCAGGAGTCGTGATTAGGAGCAACAAATATGGGGCTGTCAAAAATTCAACCAGGTCTGCCTGGCCTTACGGATAAAGGAGAGGACTGAGAGTCAAGAGAGCTGCGTTCTGGTCCTGCCCTGCCAGTGCCCCGCTATGTGACTGTAAGCAAGTCATTTAGCATCAGGTTCTTCATCTCCAAATAGGGATAATGGACCAAATTAATTCCTGCTGGAAGCCCATCTTTGCCAATGGTATCTTCCTACTTCACAGCAAGACTGAGAAGAGTTATTCATGAATGCTTGTAAAGGGCATTGAGAGCTGCAGTTGGAAGGCTCTATAGACATGCAAAAAATCATGGGCTAGGTTGGCCTGGCCCTTGTGTGCATGGCCAGTGTAGGCAGAGCTAGGAGCCTTATACCCTCTTTGTCCTAAGCCAGGCAGTGCCCCCTGCTGCACTCCTTGGAGCTTTGTGCCTGCTTGAGGTACACACCCTCCTAGAGCTTGTGGCAGGGCAGAGCAGCTTTAGTGGACGCCAGTAATGTCAAGACACAATCTGTCCTTGTGTTGTTGTTTATGAATATTTCAGTTCATCATCCTGTGCTGCATAGTGAGAACAGGCACCGGAGGGAGAGGCAGCTTGACTGGCTCATAGAGAGAGGACAGCTCAGTGGGGAGAACATGGGGGACTTTGCCCACTAGTGCAATGTCTGAACACTACCCTAAGGACTCCACCTCCTGGCCTGTGCTATTCTAGTCTGTATCCTTAAGACTTACCAGGCAATTGTGCTGGCTCTTTATTCCAGGCAATGGATGTTTGCTGGTCTCTTGGGTGGTCACTTTATACGGGCGTCACTGCAGTTACATGGCTGAAATATCCTTGGCTTTAAAGCCACATAGATCCAGAGATATTCTCCTTATCACAGAAGCTGGGGCTATGTCCTCAAATTGTGCCAGTCCCCAGCCACCATGGGGAAATTATCAGAGCTCCGAGATCTCTGCAGTTCCCAGATACTGGGCTTGGAGGCCTTCCTTCCCCTAATGGCGTTGCTCCTGCGGGAGCTGTGCTGCCACCAGAAGATGTGCATTAGAAGCTGTGGAGGGCACTGTGTGGGAATGAATATTGCCCATTGCAGCAGCACCTTCCATCCACATTTCTTCTGGGAATCCATGGGTCTTTTATGGGGATATGCCAGACAGCACAGCCAATCCTGATACTATTCCCTCCCACCACCCCATAGAGCTGGTGTGGGCACAGTCTTGAGGAAGGAAGGGAAGGGTGCTTCCTTTAGTTTTAGGGTATTTTTCCCCCTAATTCCTGCTTCTTATATCCCCTTTGGGCTGCATTATAGACCGGCTGTTGTCTGCATTGCGTGCTGTCCTTTGGAAAGAGTCAAGAGCCAATGCCAAAGGCGTTCAAAATGTATGTGGTCCCCTCCGCTCTCCCACCCTAAAACAGACACGGCAATCTCATATTGCACAGGGAGTTCCCCTTCATTCTGGTTTCCATGGTGCACATTTGGATAATAATTATAAGGATGCTGCAGATAAGCACATTGCTACACTGTATGTCTGAATGGGGAGGTCAGTGTGTTCAGTGCTACCAACAATCGCAGCGACAAATGCATAAAAATAAATCCGTTGCAGCATGAATCTAAGGAAAATCAGTCGCTGCCATTTTCTGCTTGCAAAAGGGGAAGATACATGGCTGCCCATGCATGGTAGCTGCCATTTTCTCTCCATGATCTTTAAAATGCAAGCACCCCAGAAAAGATTGCAGCACTGATAGCATTCTTGAAAAGTCTCCAAGAGAAATTGCTTGAGATGAGAAAGTTCAAATTACATCTGAGCTCCAGCTGCAAAACACCAACATTTAGATCTGGAAACAGTTCCTCCCGCACCCTCTTTCCTCCCATCAAAACTGGAAAGCAAGGTACATAAGATACCAGTTGGGTCGTCAGCTGCTATCCAAATACTTCTTGCATTTGCATAATTGCTTAGTCATAATAGTGATATCAGCACAGAGTCCGATTATTGCAATATAAACAGATAGAAGTTATGGAGGTATTAGCAAGGACCTCATAGCTAAGATACTTCTCTCATGCATATCCTAAATGCTGTGATCTCACCATATAAAATGATGATAATGCTTGCTGTGTGACCTTGGGCAAGACTCTGTGCCTCAGTTCTCCATCTGTAAAATAAGGATAATGATATTCACTTTGACTTTGTAAGGCACTTTGAGATCTACAGATGGGAATGCAGTATATGAAAATGGTAATATTGCTGTTAACAACAACACCCAGGACTCCTGCGGTCACAGAAGGTCAGAGTTAAGAACAACAAAGAATCCTGTGGCACCTTATAGACTAACAGACGTTTTGCAGCATGAGCTTTCGTGGGTGAATACCCACTTCTTCAGATGCAAGAAGAAGCACATTGCTACACATCTGAAGAAGTGGGTATTCACCCACGAAAGCTCATGCTGCAAAACGTCTGTTAGTCTATAAGGTGCCACAGGATTCTTTGTTGCTTTTACAGATCCAGACTAACACGGCTACCCCTCTGAGAGTTAAGAACGTGCACTTGAGTGAAATTGTGAGAAATGGAACACGCAAATCAGGGTGGATGTCTGTTGGAGCGGAAAGGGAGTGCGTGTGGAGATAGAGAATATGTGCATGCATGTCAGTGCGAGGGGCAGTGCAGTGGCGGGAGTTAGTGAGCGTGTCAGTGGGATGGGTGGTGAAAGGCAGGGTGTGAGGAGTTAGCGAGGGTGTCTGTGGGAGGATGGTGGGAGGCATGGCGTGAGGGGAGTTAGTGAGCATGTTGGTCAGATGGGCAATGTAAGGCAGGGTGTGAGGGAAGTTAGCAAGCGTGTCGATGGGAGGGATGGTGTAAGGCACGGTGTGAGGGGAGTTAGCGAGCATGTCAATGGGAGAGATGGTGTAAGGCAGGGTGTGAGGGGAGTTAGCGAGCGCGTTGGTGGGAGGAGGCAGGATGTGTGAGCAGTTAGCGAGTGTGTCGGTGGGAGGGGCAGTGGGAGACAGGTGGGAGGGAAGTTAGCAAGTGTGTTGGTGGGAGGCAGGGTGTGAGGGGAGTTAGCGAGTGTGTCAGTGGGAGGGGCAGTGTAAGGCACGGTGTGAGGAGAATTAGCGAGGGTGTCAATGGGAGGATGGTGTAAGGCAGCATATGAGGGGAGTTAACAAGCATGTTGGTGGGAGGGGTGGTGTAAGTCAGGGTGTGAGGGGAGTTAGCGAGCGCGTTGGTGTGGTGGGCAGTGTGAGGCAGGGTATATGGGGAGGTAGCGAGAGTGTCAGTTCGAGGGGTGTTGTAAGGTGGGTGTGAGGGGGATTAGCAAGGGTGTCGGTGGCAGGGGTGGTGTAAGGCAGGGTGTGAGGGGAGTTAGTGATCATGTTGGTGGGAGGGGCGGTGAGGGGCAGGGTGTGTGAGGAGTTAGCGAGTGTGTCAGTGGGAGAGGCAGTGGGAGACACGGTTTCACAAGCAATGGATCAGGTCCCATGCTGAGGCTGAATGATGTCTGTGTGGGGCCTGAAATTTTTTGTTCTACATTTTTACTTAATAAAGTTGAGTATAAAAATATGCCAATCACTGCACAGTGTTTCCTTTTACATTTCCTGACCCTTGGGACAGCTAGAGCTCTGGCGGTCTCTCCCACATGCCCACCAGAGGGCAGGGTCTGAGGTGGGCACACCCTATGGTACCTGCTACTTCCAGCCGGGGTCACCATGGCTCCAGCACTAAGAGCAGGCAATTGTCTCTCCTCCACTACCCTCCTGCGGGTACCCAGCTGGGGTGAAGACTTTGGGCAAGGAGGAGCAGCAGCCATGTGTCAGAAAGTCTTGTTGGTAGAGAAGGGGACAGAATGGTGATGGGGAGACCTCAAGGAGGAGGAAACCCAGAGGGAGACAGTCTCAGAAGTGGAAAGGCTGAGGGGAGCTCCTGTTATATCACTACCCCTCCCCACTCATTCTGCCTCTCCCGTGGACTCCCCGTGCCCTCGGGAATTTCACAACCTACTCTCCAGTTCCAGTTTGGGTCCATCAGCAAGTGCCACACACAGAAACAAGCTCCCCATCTTACTCAAACACATCAAGCTTAAGTTTGCTCTGTTCCATGAACAGTTGAGGTATATGAATATTGGACCAGAGCTTCAGTTCCATTGACTTCAGTAGAGTGATGCTACCTTACACCGGGTGAGGATCTGGCCCATTGCCATTAGCACATGGGAGAGTGGAGCTTGAGGCCATTTGCTTTGCAGAAATGAGGCCTGATGATAAAAAGTTTGAGACTCACTGGTGTACAGAATGATCTGGGTATTAGGGTTGCTTTATCTGGTGATTTCCAGGGTCACTTTTACTGATCGCGTTCAGGAAAAACAATTGAGAAACAGGAACTGCATGTTAACCAACATACATATGCATGCACTCATGGACACACATTAGGAGGGTGGCATAAGATTCATGACAGGAGAAAATACTGCAGGGGTTGATAGATCCACTTGGAGTAGGAAACTATCCTGGGTCCTGTAAGTATCGACCATTCTGAAGCTCAGATGAATGAATGGGCTAAATGTTTCCTGTATTCAAAAGCAATCATCAGGGAACAGCACATTACATTAGTCAGGTCACTGCTGGCAGGACCATTATAAAATATTATTATAAGCAGCTGGATGATTTCCACTCAGGCTCAGTGTCGATAGAACGAGATTTAGAGGGTGTGTGTTTTTGTCAATGTATAAAGAAAGAAAGACACCACGTACTAGTTTGTTTCCTAATGAGAAAAGACTTGGCAAAGAGGGATTATTTCACTTGTTAATGCACTTTTGAAATGAGTCATGTGTATAGCAGCACTGTTTCCAAAAACTTAATTGAAAGTTCTGGTATGTTGTTATAAGGAGAGAACCATATGCTATGGAAAGACATGAGTTGTTTTTTATAGTCCAAAAAGATTATAGCGGCATAAAACCCCAACTGTTCTGGTGCTGCCTTCAGACAGCATAAATAAATTTAAGAATTGCTACAGTAAGAAGGAAAAAAGGGGCTGATTATAAAAATATAAATTCAGCCTGTGGTTTGACATTATGGCACCTGATAACCCTTGCCTTCTAATATATTTAATATGCAGGTGTCTGCGGAAATCTTTCCCACTCTTGTGTTGTCTTTTGTAATTGAATTTGTGTTAAAAGTTAGCTGTTTCTGACATGCACTGAACCCCGGCAATCCTGATCGCTGCTCTGAAAATCCTATTTATTCATTATACTCCATTCATTGTCTTTTATTATTATTTGCAAAGCTATCACAGTGTTGGAGAATGAAGCCTATGAATAACACACTGGGAAACAAATCAGCGTAGAGACGCCAACCTAAGCCTGCTCTGTGAGGTTAGCAATGACTTGGAGGAGCCAGGTGCATGGGCTCCTGGGTTTCTAGGAGCTGTGTTTCCTCCATTGGACTTTGTTCTAAGATCATATCTAATTGGGCTAAAGAAGACTTGTTAAAAAATCATCTGGAAAATGGTTAACATGAGGCAAAATATCAAAATGATACCAATGGAAATAAAGCTTTAATTGTCAAAAAGAACAGTTTGGCTTGTCAGGAATCCTTGTGCAATGCCATTCAAAGTAGTCCTGTTTCATCCGCTCAAGGTGCCCCAAGGACAGTGTTTTCCAGAGAGTTAATGTCACTTTTATTGCAGTTATAGCAAAACTCATTTATTCAGCTATGAAATATTAGCCAAAATTATGTTTTTGGGGTGGGGGGAGTTTGGTCCTGGTGCATAGTTCACATACCCTTAGAAATGCAATCGTTTTATTGCAATCACACCTGTCTCTTCTGTTACTGTGGCCCCAAATCAACAATCCAGATCCCTATTTAGCAAAGCACTTAAGCATGTGCCTAAAGTTAAACATGTGCTTAAACCCCACTGATTTCCATGAGACTTGAGTATATTCAAGTTAAGTGTGCTTTGCTGAATATGAATGGACTTAGGGTTAAATGCTTTCCTGAACAGGGATTGTGCTGTGTATTGTCTAAATCCTAGATTCTGAGTTCTCAGGGGCAGTCTCGGTGTTGTTTGTTTGCTCAGTGCCTAGTACAAAATAGCCTGTTTGGAGTCCTTAAGCTCTAGTGCAATAGAAATAAGAATGAACTAATAGCCCACTTGAAAACTGATTTCTTCCAGAAACTCAGCCTTTCTGTAATTCTGCATCTTCATCATTTGCACATGCACCATATGCTACAGTGGCATGTGTCAAAAGATAAATTGTGTGTGGTGGGATAATGTACTATGTGTAACTTGGACACTGGCTTCCTGTTACCAATTTATATCTTTTATTTCCCTTTGTATTACTTATCGTTTAAGAAGAATCTCAGCTCCAAGAAAGATGGTTGAGAAGTTCAAAGAACTTAATCAGAGGTCTGCAAACAGAAATAA
The DNA here is from genome assembly GCF_016161935.1 of Mauremys reevesii. NCBI lineage: Eukaryota > Metazoa > Chordata > Testudines > Geoemydidae > Mauremys > Mauremys reevesii. The sequence goes on along the minus strand of NC_052635.1, from coordinate 24,966,934 downwards.
CATCAAAGGTTCAAATGGGAGTCTAAGTCAAGTGTATCAAATTTCAAGCGATGTGACAGAATGAGAGTCGCTGCTTTCAACACAGTGTAGATGTTAGCCTGGGGACAGAAACCCAAAGATAAAGACAAACAAATTTTCAGCAGCAACATGGAAATGTTTTACATTGAAAGAATGTTTCAAATGGCCTACTGGGCTAGACTGCTAAAGGAAAGGCACGGAGATCATTTGAGAAGCAGTTTGCTATTGTCCTAAGAGAATTTGTATGAAATCTGGTGGGATCCAAAAGTACGCTGTCATTTCCTTCTGTCACTACAATGGAGGGATCTAACTTGAAGAAAAATGTTGATTTTTCTCTAGTACCTTTTGCCTTTACAAAGCAACATCATGGGGCTAAAAGTTCATCTCAAGGGGACTGATCTTGCCAGATACTGAGTTGCTTCAATGCCCAGTGAAGTCAATGGGAATTGAGGGACCTCAGCACTTGACAGGATGTGCTCAGAAGCTTGTCAAATCAAATTCCAAGAGATGACCAGAGTCAATTAAAGGTTTGTGTAAGCAACTGAATTCTTTTCTTATCATAGTGCAGTCACTGCTGTGATCCAAGAAGCTATTATCAAGGCCTCAGAAATTTAGCTTTCTATTTAAACCTGCAATTATAGTGACTTCTACAGAAAGGGTCTTGCTCTTGCTCTGTTGATAAAGTGTGACTATCTCAGTCTTTGTTCACAGCCCAGAATCAGGAAAGGCATCTTTTATGTCATTAACCACCCAGAAAAGAGCTCAGTGCTGTGCATTAAATCACTAAAAACCACATTCAAGTAACATTGAAGCTATGGCATATCCACAGATGCAAGACAGTTCAGAACTGAAGCTGACACTGCAGGCTGCCATTCCATCCTTGAGATTTATCTATTATGCCTAGGTCTTACCTCAGTCACGGTAGTTAAGGCTGCATGTTGTCTTCCATTGCCTAGACTCAGCTAACAATGAAATACTTAGAGCAGCCTTTCCTAGTGCCAGGCATGAGGGGTTGGGGAGGTGAAGAGGAAGGGGGAGATCTGGGTGTCCTTCAATCTACTAGAGTATTTAAAATATTTACATTCTTTTGTATCTTGAAAATTGGAACCTTTTCCTCTCATCAGTTATGCTGGCAACTTTTGAACAGAGGAAAAACCTATTTTTCTGTACAATTGACACAATGATGCATGGGGACATGTCAGAGTGTCTCTGGGAGAGAGATTGGATTCACCATTGTACTCTGAACAACTGGAGAAACAATAACAACTTAAGGACCGTGTGCGAAATGCTGGTCCTCTGTTCCCAGACTGAATATTGTAAATCACTCGATGGGTCTTTTATTCCTATATATATATATATATATATATATATATATATATATATATATATATATATGTCATGAGTCATTACAGTGTGCAGGGATAGTATCATAATAATCATCCACAGGAGGATATCATGCTGAATGCATGCCCATTAGCTACCTTTGAGCTCTCACAATGGGATAAATGCTTTCAGTTCCTGAACACTTACAAGTCCCATCAACTACAGTGAGTTACAGGTGCTCAGCACCTCTTAAGATTTGGCCCTGTTTCTGCATTATTAAAACAGCTGTTTGAAAGTGCCCCCAAATACCTAATCTATGTTAAGGACTAAAGATCTACTTGCTACCTTCTGTTGTAATATGCAAAATTGATTAGAAGTAGCTGAAATGACTTGTGAAATGAAACAGTTCATTTAATCTGTCTCCTTCCAGGTGAAAGTCAGGCCTGTGAAGAGGGCTCATATCATTGCTATCTTTGTACCACTTAAATTTCAAGCCTGCTGCCTCCCCAGGTCTCTGACAGGACAGAACAATGAAAAGTCCCCTAGCAATCATTATTGTGGGATCCACCTAAACAAACATACGCTCTGCACTCCCTCTTCTGGCTAGGCACCAATTTGAAGACCAAGCCTTAGTTCCAGACCTAGGTGTAGCCTGGAAGACATGGGTTACACATATGTTAAAGGACACAAACAGAAAGAAGCCACATTGGCTTGGGCTCTGCTAGAAACTGGCATGGAAGCAAGATATAGGTGGTGCACAGGGATGAATGTCACCATAGAGACCTCAGCATAGGGGTGAATTTCACCATAGAATTAAGAACAAAAACTTTGTGCTTTTTCTGTTTTTTAAATCATTTTTAATAGTGTTAAAAAAATCACTGCTGTATCGAGTCAAATTCTACTCTGTTGTACAGATATAAAACTGGAGTAACTCTGACTCTTACACCAGACTTAAACCTGAGAGCAGAATGCTTCCCCTTTGTGTGCCACATTTCAGTGCTTGTTATTCCAGTGGCGTTATGAGCTCCATGCTTCTGTTTCGGAGGGGGTTGTGATTATGTGAATGAGAGGCTTTGAATTCTGAATTCTGCACCGTGTCTCCTCTGTTCTGTCAGCAACTGGAAAGACTCAGTTGAAATTATTGACCTAACATTTCTGGAGAGAAAGAAATCATTTACATTCATTATGGAGACACAAGTGTAGAGTTAACCTTAGCTTGCTGCTTTGAAGTAGAGTTTGCAGAGCTGTGTGATAGGTTAATGCTGTATTGAGAGCTGTCCGAGGTGCTGAAGGACAGCTCACTGTAATCCAAGAGTAAATTAATGACTTGGATAAGCTTTCACTCTGCTAAAGGGCTATTGCAAGGCTCCACTATACAGTTTTTAAATAGACCATTAAAAAGTTTGCTAGAGAATAATAATTTACCAGTGTTATCTTGCCTCTTTCTCCCTTGGCTTGGCTAGCACATACGCTTTCTGGAGTGCAAAAACGAATCATGGGTTCAGACACTTGAAGTAATATCTGATTTAAAGGATACTGTCAAGTTCATATTTTATAGTTTCTTGTGCCATTTATTATTTGTAATATCTCCCATATCAGCTTCAAAATAATATTACAAATACATTTCTGTTCTTACCATATTTTCCATCCTTCCACCTGTGTTACTTTCTGTTTTCTTACTTGTTTCCCTATGTGTGTGGTTGCAGTCAGCAAGAATGTCCATGACTCTGGGACTGAGGTTCATTGTTTAACTTTTACTTCCTAGATATAAGAGGAGTGTATAATTGTTTGGGTGACTTCCACAAAAGTGGATGCAACATGACTTTTAATTTATTTTGCCTTTGTTCTGTAGAAGACTTGAGAAGGGAATCTAACTAACTAGTGCCAGTGAAAAACATTTAGAAAATCTGTCAAATTCCAAACACTGATCAGATAGATAACAGGCTATGTATCGGTTCAACAGAGAGATAGATAAGCATAGGACATTTTTCTGAATTGCTGAGCTAGGAGTTGATTACCTGTGTAATATCATGCTGTTGGGTAATTTACAGCAAGAGCACACATTTATTCCAATATTGTAGAATATGCTAGCAGTAAATATAGAGTATAACACATTACCCTTAGCACCATCAGCATGGCAAACAGATGTCAATTACCATTGTACTGGGCCACAGTATCAGCATTTGTTAAAGCTGTGGGGCCACTTCCTCAGCTGTGTAAATCAGTGAAGCTTCATTGAAGTGATGGTATCTGTCAATTCTTTCACAGGATGAGGTGGCTCAGGAGACTGATAGTGGATACTGCACCATCTAACCTTTAGATCACTAGCTTGAACCTCATGCAGGCTGGGAATGATTGAAAAGCTTTGCTATCTAGTGGCTGTTCAATGGCTAGTGCGGGATGAGATACTTATGCCAGTCTAGTTCCCAGCAGACAGGACGCACATCACAAAGACCCCGATGACAAGTGACATTAATTGGTGTTCTCAGCAGAAATACCAAGTAATTATTGGGTTTGGAGAATGAACAGGTCTTTCCTCTCCAGATGCGGTGCCACAGCTAAGGGGTGAATTACAGTGGGAGGGGTGGGAGTGGAAACTATTCAGGCTGTGCCAGCCTCTGTGGATAAACTGCGGATACTGAGCTCCTTTGTAAAGCGCTTTGAGGTCTACTGGTGAAAAGTGCTAGATCAGAGCTAGGATACCTAGCTAATGTTTAATTATTATTATTATTGTTTTATTTTATTATTACCACCCTTACTTCATGTGCAGTTTGGTTGCACACATAAAAGGCCAGTTAGATATCTAGCTACCAATTTACATGCACAATTACCCAATTTATCTGTGTAGTTGGGTTGACTGCATGGCTCACCCCTTTTGGAAATGTACCTATATTTAATACATACATTTCCTCAAAACCGTGAGGAAAACACTAATATGGAACAATAAGCATTTCCACAGCTGGCCAGCCATTTACATCACTTGATCTTCATCAACACCTTTGTCAACGACATGTGCTTGTTCTTCCCTCTTCACAATCTGCTTGGTCTTGGAGGATTAATTAGTAGGTCTGGTGCCTGGGGAAAACTGCACGTGCTGCAGGAGAGTAACAGGAATTATTTTTAAGCCTCTTGAATTGTAAATGCGGCTCACTCTCCTTTGACATAATTAAATTCTAATAATCCTCCTAAAGTAATTAAATGTAACTTCCTTGTTTGAAGAAAAAATGCCAAAGAAACCCACCACAGTTAGTAGCATTTAACTTCAGAAAGGGGAAATGCACAAAAATGAGAGAGCTAGTTGAATGGAATTTAAATGGAATAGTCTCAAGGGTGCCTGCAAACTGCATGGAGACTATTAAAAACATCATAACAGAGGCTCAAACTAAATGTATACCCCAAATAAAAAAAACAGTAAGAGGTTCAAAAAAATGCCACCATGGCTAAACAGCAGAGTAAAATAGGTGGTTAGAAGTAAAAAGGCATCCTGTAAAAACTGGAATTCAAATATTTAGTGAGGAAAATAGAAAGGAGAATAAACTCAGGCAAATCAAGGGTAAAAGTGTAATGAGGCAGGCCAAGAAAGTTTTTGTGTCTTTCACTAGTTGCTCTTAAAATTCTAACAGCAATTTTTTTCAATACTTCAGAAGCAGGGCCCCTGTCAAACAGTCAGTAGGCCACTGGATGACTGAGGTGCTAAAGGAGCACTCACGGAAGCCTAGGCAATTGTAGGAAAGGTAATGAATCCTTTGCATTTGTCTTCACTGCAGAGGATGTGGGGGAAATTCCCACACCCGAGCCATTCTTTGTAGATGACAGATCTGAGGAACTGTCCCAGATTGAGGTGTCAATAGAGGAGGTTTTAGAACAAATTGATAAAGTAAAATCACCAGAACCAAATGGTATTCACCCAAGAGTTCTGAAGGAACTCAAATAGGAAGTTGCAGAACTACTAACTGTGGTATGCAAGAAGAACAGGAGTACTTGTGGCACCTTAGAGACTAACAAATTTATTTGAGCATAAGCTTTCGTGGGCTACAGCTCACTTCATCGGATGCACGAAAGCTTATGCTCAAATAAATTTGTTAGTCTCTATGGTGCCACAAGTACTCCTGTTCTTTTTGCAGATACAGACTAACACGGCTGCTACTCTGATAACTGTGGCATGTAACCTATTGCTTAAATCAGTCCCTGTATCAGATGACTGGAGAGTAGCGAATGTAAAGCTGTGTTTTTTTTTAAAAAGTCTCCAGAGGTGATCCAGGCAGTTACAGTCTGGTAAGCCTAATTTAAGTACCAAGCAAATTGTTTGAAACTATAGTAAAGAATAGAATTATCACACACATAGATGAACACAGTAGGTTGGGAAAGAGTCAACATGGCTTTTGTAAAGGGAAATCATGCCTCACCAATCTACTAGAATTCTTTGGCGGGGGGTCAACAAGTATGTGGACAAGGTTGATCCAGTGGATATGGTGTACTTGGTTTTTCAGAAAGCCTTTGACAAGGTCCCTCATCAAAGGCTCTTAAGCAAAGTCAGCTGTCATGGGATAATAGGAAAGGTCCTCTCATGGATCAGTAACTGGTTAAAATATAGGAAACAAAGGGTAGGAATAAATGGTCTTTTTTCACAAAGGAGAGAGGTAAATAGCAGTGTCCCCAAAAAATCTATACAGAGATGGGCACTGTTTAACATATTCATAAATGATCTGGAAAAGTGGGTAAACAGTGAAGTGGCAAAATTTGCAGATGATACAAAATTACTCAAAATAGTTAAGTCCAAAGTTGACTGTGAAGAGTTACAAATGGATCTCATTAAACTGGGTGAGCAATAAAAGGTTGGATAAAATTCAATGTTGAAAAGTGCAAACTAATGCACATTGGAAAACATAATCCCAACTAAATATATAAAATGATGGGGTCTAAATTAACTGTTACCACTCAAAGAGCTCTTGAAATCATTGTAGATAGTTCTCTGAAAATATCTGCTTAATGTGCAGTGGCAGTCAAAAAAGTTAACAAAGTTAGGAACCATTAGGAAAGGGTTAGTTTATAAGTTCAGTCTTCCCCTGACACAGTGACACTACCCTGTTTCTGCTGCCCGGGGAACCTCGGGGGCTGCAGTGGAAGGGGTTGGATTTGCCCCATAACACTTAGACTTGGTGAGGAACAGGATGATGACTAAACTAGCATGAGGAAGGACTAACCAGTAGGCCAGCTTGGTGAGCATTGGAGATAGAAGGCCAGAAGACTCATTTGCGAAGGGATAGAAGGGAGCTTTTGGCTAAGAATGCAATCCTGAACGTGCTTCCAACTTGACCAATAAGTAGAAGACCAGTGCTGCGAATCAGAAGATGGGTAAGAATAAAAGACAGATATAAGCAAATGGAAGGAGTATGGGAAATAAGCACGCTGGACTAGAAGTGATACTAAATGACTGAGTGTGATTCAGAGCAAAGAGATGAAACTTGAGGGAGTGACTCTCGCAACTAGAATGTCATCTTTGATGACAAAAGCAGAGCCGGGAGAGCTAGGAAGGGAAGAAATCCCCTTTCTATGTCAGAAATATTTACACAGCCTGTGAGATAGAGTCTAAATAATGGGGAAGGTCGTGTGGACAAGGATACAGGAAAAGTTCAAAAAAGAACTGGATAAATTCATAGAGAATAGGTTTGTCAATGGCTGTTAGCCAAGATGGTCAGGGATACGACCCCATGCTCAGGATGTCCCTAACTGTCTGACTACTGAAAGCCAGGGGTGGATCACTCCGTAACTGCCCTCTTCTGTACACTCCCCCACTATTGGAGACAGGATACTGGGCAAGATAGACCAGAGTCTGACCCAATATGGCAGCTCTTCTGTTCTAGATGACAAACAGCTGTGAAGCTAGAGTGAGCAGACTTTCTGGACCCACAAGACTGACAGATAGCATAGATAAAAAATCCAAGGAGCTTGAAACTGCAGGATACTGTAGCTGCGAGGACCCTAAGGGAATTAGATGCGCAGATCCCGATGAAATTAAATGGAAGTTGGTGCCTAATTCCCTTAGATTCCTTTGATAATCTCAATTTTTGTTCCTGGTGGGAATGTTAATTCACAAGGCATCACAAATACAGCTAAACCTGGATAATCAAAAGGTTCCAAAATTAGTTTATGATTTGGACAGCAGATAATTCAGCTAGAGTGGAAGTCATCCTGGGTCTATTTCTTACAAGTTAAGAGGATCTAATCGAGGAGACAAGCAAAGCAGGGAAGCTACATGCTAGTGGCCAAAAGCTTCTTGAACTCAAAATGGAAAAGAAGGGGTTTCTGAGAACTTTGTGGTTCAAAGTTGTTGGAGTTCAGGAAGACAATGACGAGGGAATTAAGAAACCTACTGGTCATGGTGCAATGGAACAGGCATTAGAACTAACCTGTGTGGAAGAAGAACGGGGAATACTAAAAAGCACCTCAATTAAGGCACAATGCAATACAAGTTCACTGAAAAAGCAAAGAGCAAAAGAACAAGAACTGGGCACAGCAGATCCCTGAGGGAGTGTTCTGAGATCTGAGGGGTAAATAATCTCTGTGTATTAGACATGAAAAAGTGAGGAGAGAAGCCACGGAGGAGAAAGATAAGGGTAGAGCGCAGAAAGTCAAATGGTTTAATGCTTGCCAACGGGCTATCAGTAATTAGAAGGGCTTTTACAAGCATATCAAGAGGAAAGAAATACAGCCTGTGCAATAGATTCCCAAAGAAAGAGGTGGAAGCCACATTACTTGACTCATTTGATGCTGAACAAGACAAAGCACTGGAGAATGTACTGTAGGGTTCAGTCCTGCATCAGGCCTTGGGGATGAGCTTAATAGGATGTAATAGACCTTTTCCATCTCTAGCTTCTGTGGGCCAAAATCTGCACTTAGGGCATGTCTACACATACAGCACTGCAGCAATGCCACTGCATCACGTCTGGTGGAGACGCTCTATACCGATGGAAAAGAGCTCTCCCATTAGCATAATAAAACCACCTCTGCGAGCAGCAGAAGCTATGTCAGCGGGAGAAGTTCTCCCGCCAACATGGTGCTCTGCATGTGAGCGCTTCTGTTGGTGTAACTGTTTCGCTCAGGAGGGTGGTTTATTCACACAGCCGAGTGATATAAGTTCTGCCAACATAAGCTGTAGTGTAGACATAGCTTGGCTTACACCCTCTGACGTCAGTGAGGTTGTGTGGGGTGGTTTTGGCCCCATGATTCTCAGAGAAGCAGTTACATAATAAGACACACCAGCCTGGGGATGGGGAAATATAGATTGAGAGGCAGCCAGAATACCAATGTGTCTGTCCCATTGATGAGGAGTCTGAGGGTAGCAAACTTTGGGATCCCCATCCCAGCTGGCTCTACCATCTTCACTGATGAGCCAGTGTGTGCTTCTTAAAAAGCACTGGGCCACACCCTGAGGTCTTCACATGGTCTTTATCCAGCCAAACTCTCATGGAAGCCAGTGAGAATTTGCACAGTCAGGATCTCAGATTTGGTCCATTGGCTTCCTTAGGGACCTGATCCAAAACCCACTGAAGTCCGTGGGAGTCTTTCCATTGGCTTAAATGAGCTGTGGATCAGACTCTAAAGCCAGCCACTGCATGGAGCCAAAAGTTACACATGGCAGGTCTTTGGGGGTGATCTACTCCCCTGAGTACAGTTCAGTCCATGTCCCCTGCATTTTCTCTGCCTCTTTGCACAATTAATCCATCGCTGTTACACAATACACAGAGTGAACAGAGCACTAATGCCTCTAATCAGGGCCGGCTCCACCATTTTTGCCGCCCCAAGCAAAAAACAAAAAAAAAACCCACCCAAACTGCTGAAGCAAAACAAACAAACAAAAAAATGCCGCCTGGACTGTGCCACCCCAAGAATGGACGGAATGCTGGCCCTTAGCATGTGCTCCCCAGGCACGTGCTTCCTCCGCTGGTGCCTGGAGCTGGCCCTGCCTCTAACCTGAGGTCTGCCACTAACCCTTTCATGTTTTATTTCACCTGTGGATCTGCATCACCCCCCTAGAACAACCAAACAAGTTCATAGGCACTGGCTTGCTTTTTAATAGGCACAGCTGGAAAAATTTGTATCCCAGCCTACAGGGGAGCCAAAAAATCCTCTAAGACCATCAAATCAGCCCCTGTATCTCGGCTAGCTTCACTCAAGCAGTTGATGGCTTTGCAGTAGCCCCATAAAAAGCAAGTGACTATGACTATGTCATTACCTTGTATGGCTTTGGCTTTCTGAGACATCTGAGGAACTGGCACTGCTGTTCTAGTGGAAGAATTTGAAAAGGCCTTCCTTTCCCGGCTGCACCCTGCATGGGAGTCCGAGGCAGTGGGCCTAATTCTCCCCCACTTTGCACCTTGTGTTGTCATCTGCACCTGTGTGATGAAAGAGGGAAAAGCTAGCACTCTGATCTGGTGGGATTTCACACCCTGGTGTAAGTGACAATCCACGATGGAGAGGCCTTACTTCAGCCCAGTACCGAACCATATGCTTAACTTAAAGCAGATGAGCCATCCCATCCCAGTTCAGCAAAGCACCACAGCACCTGCTTCAGTTTTACAATGTGCCCAGATCCTATTGACTCCAATGGGATTTAAGCATGTGCTATAAATTAAGGACTGGCTTAACTGCTTTGTTGAATAGGGATGGACTTAAGCATATACTTAAATGCTTTGCTGAATTGGCCTAGAGTCTGCCTGGTTAACAACTGCTTGTCAGGAGAGTTATTAACAGATCGTCTGGGCACTGCTGTAGGGAAGCTCACAACAGAGAGAGTCCCATGGTGAGAACAAAAGAAAAGTAGAAGCAGAGAACATGGTACAAGATGAGGGAAGGAGAAATATAAACCTAGTTTTAAACAGAGCCCCAGAAGTAGGAAAAGGATTTTAATTAAGCAGTTTATCTTTCTTAACAATCATCCCAATCACATCTGCGAGCCAGCCCCTCTCCAGAGACATCTGTCTTGGATCTCAGAGAGCTTTGCTTGCTTGTTTGTTTGTTTTGCCTTGCGTCATTAAATCAGTTGCCCAGACAGAAAAGATCCAGTGGAACAGAGCGTGGCTGGGAACTGACAGCAGTTGTTCTCGTCTGCGTGTTGAACAGTAGCTGCAGCGCCCAGTGACTCTCAGAGAGTGAGCAAAGTGGCCAGGGCTGCAGGGTCACCATTTAAGGGGGTAGGGGGCTCCTGCCCACTTCTCCCCGGACAAGTTTCGGGATGTCTGCTCACAGCACATGCACTAGCCCCTGCAGAGCTCAACTGCAAAACAGCTTGAGTTTGGAATGTGAGTTCTGTGCTGCTTCCGCCCTTGGGGCAGGGAGTTTGTTTATAAACAGAAAAAAAACAGAAGTACTTGTGGCACCTTAGAGACTAAAGCTCACTTGTTCGGATGCAAACAGAGGCAGGGTGATTAAGATAACAAAAGGCTTGTCATTAAATTTAAATTAAGGATTGTTAGATGATCATGAAAGCATTGCCAGGCACTCCAGTTAAAAGATAGGAAACAAAGGGTAGGAATAAATGGTCAGATTTCAGAATGGAGAGAAGTAAATAGTGGTGTCCCCCAGGAGACTGGGACCTGTGCTGTTCAACATACTCATAAATGATCTGGAAAAGGGTAAACAGTGAGGTAGCAAAATTTGCAGATGATACAATATTACTCAAGATCGTTAAGTCCAAAGCTGACTGCAAAGAGTTACAAAGGGATCTCACAAAACTGGGTGACGGGCCAACAAACTGGTAGAAGAAAATCAATGTTGACAAATGCAAAGTAATACACATGGCAAAATATAATCCCACCTATACATACAAAATGATGGGATCTAAATTAGCTGTTATTCGTCAAGAAAGAGATTTTGGAGTCATTGTAGATCTGCTCAATGTGCAGTGGCAATCAAAAACGCCAACAGAATACTGGGAATCATTAGGAAAGAGATAGATAATAAAACAGAAAATATCATTTTGCATCTATATAAATCCATGGTACGCCCACATCTTGAATACTGCATGCAAATCTGGTCACCCCATCTCAAAAGAGAGATACTGGATTTGGAAAAATACAGAGAAGGGCAACATAAATGATTAGGGGTATGGAACAGCTTCCATATGAGGAGAGATTAAAAAGACTGTGACTTTTCAGCTTGGAAAAGAGATGACTAAGGGGGATATGATAGAGGTCTATAAAATCATGAATGGTGTGGAGAAAATGAATAAGAAAATGTTATTTATTCCTTCACATAATACAAGAACTCAATGAAATTAATATGCTACAGATTTAAAACCAACAAAAGGAAGTATTTCTTCACACAGCGCACAGTCAACCTGTGGCATTCATTGTCATGTGATGTTATGGAGGCCAAAACTATAATAGGGTTCAAAAAAGAACTAGATAAGTTCATGGAGGATAGGTCCATCAATGGCTATTAGCCAGGATGGGCAGGGATGCAACAGCATGTTCTGCATGTCCCTAGCCTCTGTTTCCCAGAAACTGGGAGTGGGCAACAGGGGATGAACACAGTTTCCAACTTTCAGAATAAGGCAAAAACCAAGCGAATCCCATTTCAAAACAAGGCCAAAACAAGCCAATCCCTAAGAACCCCAAAACTCTATGTGACTAGATCCCCTGCCCCCACCGTGCAGTCTGGGACTGTGGTGGGTCCACTGTGTATCCCTGACTCTCTCCCCACCCTTGCCCCTGCTTGCCGGGAACCAATCAAAAAAAAGAAGCAACAAGCTACAATAAGCTACAAGCCAAAAACTAGCCAACAAGCAACTCACAAGCCAATTAAGCCAAAAACAAGCCCAATGTTTGCATTTTTTTCTGCACGTTTGGCATGTCTGGGGATGAATCACTTGATGATTCCCTGTTCTCTTCACCAGCCTCTGAAGCACCTGGCATTGACCACTGTTGGAAGACAGGACACCAGGTTCGATGGACCATTGGTCTTACCCAGTATGGCCATTCTGACGTTCTTATATATAACCCCGATATATCTTTCCCCTGCTGTAACCCACTAGACCCCAGTCTCCGCCCAGAGCTGAGATAGAACCAAGGAGTCCTGAGGGGGTCTCTCTCTCCACAGAGTTAGTAACAAAGTAAGAATATACATTAAAATTTTAAACCTAACTAGGGTCCCTTAAGTGACTTGCCACAAGATGTCAGAACATGTTAGTATTAGAACTGAGTGGGTCTAATATTTATTTAATTTTCTTTCTTTTATATAGGTATTAGATATAGTGCTCCTGTCAGCTAACTGATAAGTCATCTTCCAAAAACACAGTTTTCAGGTGCCTAAGTAGCCCCTGGAATCCCGGTTAAAGTTGCTCCCTCTCTTCTCCCCCTCCCCCGCCCCCGACACCAAAATCTGAAATGATGCCCCTGCAGGGCTGAGGAGGAATGTGTGGGTGTTGGAGGAGGGTGGGGCTACTAACTATCTGGAGTGTCAATCAGCCAGGGTGGTAGTAGAACAACCTGCTGGGTTGGCTCAAGTCTGAACCCTACAGATTCTTACCTGGGGCATTCTCAGCAGAGGGTGTTGAGCTAACCCACTTTTGAGGGTACGCTGACACTGCAGTCAGAGGTGTGACTGCAGCACCTGTAGAACTACCCAAGCTAGCCTTCCTCTAAGCAGCTCTAATAACAATAGCAGTCAAGCTACCGCAGCATGGGCTGCACAACCCTGCTTGGGGCCCTGGGTGTGTACTCAAGCCGCTAGCCCATACGCTGTTGTGCTGCTGTCACACCTCTGCCTGCAGTGTAGACAAACCCTGGGATGTGCATCCAACAGACACAAAAAAGCAAGGATGTGAAATTACAGCAACACGTTACCTAGTGTACAATATTACAGCTGGGATAGGGTTTGGTCCTTTGTATTCGTCAAGGAGGGATGAGCTAGACAGGGCCGGTGCAAGGATATTTTGCACCCTAGGCGAAACTTCCACCTTGCACACACCCCTCTGATGTCCAGCCCCCACCTTCCTATGGCCAAGTTCCCCCCAGGAGCCCAGATGTTCACAAAGTGCAGGGGGCATGGAGGGGGGGGTCTGCAAAGAGGAGGGTCATATGGGGGCTCTTCCAGGGGGTGAAGGTGGCAGAGAGGGGGGTGCACGGGATTGTTGCAGGGGATGGAGGCGGCAGGGGTGTAGTGGCAGGGAAGAGATTGTACAGAGGCAAAAAGGGCTCATTGCAGGGGATGCAGTGGCAGGGAGGGAGTGGCACAAGGGAGAAGTGAGCAGGAGGGGGTTGCTGCCAGGGGCTGGCAGGCGGGGGCGTGTCTGTGCCCAGGGTTTTTGCAGAGAGGTGAAGGTGGCAGGGAGGGGTTTGCATAAGGGAGGAGTGGACAGGAGTGAGATGGCGGGCGGGGTCCCGAGGTTGATGCAGGGGTGAAGGTGACCGTGGCTGGCTTGGGGGGTTGCCGGGTGGAGGTTGCCAAGAGGCAAAAGTGGCAGGACAGGGTGGGTTGTTGGGGCAGGGGGGGTGCACAGGAGAGAAGGTAACTGGTCGGTGGGGGTTGGAGGGGGTGGCGCTGGCTGAGGGAGGGGTGCCCAGGTTGCCCCCCCATACACCATTGCCCAGGCCAGGGACTGGACCTGCCCACCCCCTGGCACTCCGCGGGCCCGTGCGGCTCCCCGTGGCCCGGCTAGGTACCTTGCAGGCAGAGTAGACACCCAGCTTCTCCGCCTGAAGAGCAGAGCGCAGCTGCGCCTTCTTTCCTGTGCCGCAGGTCGAGCCGGGCTCCCCACCTCCCCTGGGGCTCTCAGCAGCAGCACAGCCAGCCAGCCCCCCCATGCCCGAGCTTGCTTCTGCCGCCGCTGAGAGCCCCGGGGGTGGCGGGGAGCCCGGCTCGGCCCGCGGCACGGGAAGAAGGTGCAGCTGCTAGCGCTAGACTCTCCCCTTCCTCGCTCCGCCACCGGCTGCTCCCCCAGGGAGAGGGACTGGCCGTGCCGTGGGCAGCCCCTCTGGAGCCGGGAGGCGGGGAGCAGCAGCAGCCTTGTGCTCCACTGTTTAAAAAATGGGGAGGGCACTCCTTTTTGGTGCCCCCAACCACTTAGCGCCCTAGGAGGCCGCCTAGTCCACCCAGTGGTTGCACCGGCCTTGGAGCTAGAAACGTAAGGCACAGTGAGGAATATGTAGTTTAATTACTGGGCAAAGCTCTATACTGTAACCATGGAACCAATCCTGAGAGGTGGTGAAATGAATGAGAGTTGCTGTTGCGCAGCTCCTCACAGGGTCAGGCCCCGTGTGGACAGCTAAGCAGGACAGAGTGGAATTACAATCTCTGGAGAAAGACCATGCCCAGGATAACTTGGGCACAGTGTGATCAGACTTGCCATACTGGTGAGGGGAAGACTAAGGGACCCATTCCCACTCAGATGACCACAGTCAGGGCCGGCTCCAGACCCCAGCGCGCCAAGCGCGTGCTTGGGGCGGCGTGCCGCGGGAGGGCAGCAGGCGGCTCCGGTGGACCTCCCACAGGCGTGCCTGCGGAGGGTCCGCTGGTCCCGCGGCTTCGGTGGAGCATCCGCAGGCATGACTGCGGGAGGTCCACTGGAGCCGCGGGACCAGCGGACCCTCCACAGGCACGTCTGCGGGAGGTCCACCGGAGCCGCGGGACTGGTGACCGCCAGAGCGCCCCCTGCAGCATGCCGCCCTGCTTGGGGCGGCGCAATTCCTAGAGCCGCTCCTGACCACAGTCAAGGTCCTGTAAGGTGCTGAGTGCCCTCCTGTTCAACTCCAATGAGAAATGAAGGTGCTGAGCACTTTACAGGATCAGGACCTCTGTGTCTAAATGGCAAATAATTATTGCTTCTCGAGACACTCGTTGCAAATCATGAAGTGACATCCTAACAGTAAGGGGGAGTGATCCTTTGACACTAGTGACTGCTAAAACTACCAGGGCCAGATTCTGCTCGGTTCCACTGGGGCACGTCTGGAGTAACTCCATTGATGTCAGTGGAATTACTCTTCATTAGCTGTGGGCCCTTATTTTTAATTTCATGGTCCATGTGTTCATGTGGAATTATGTGGGAATACTTATGGAAGCACATATGATTTTCCCATTAAGGTCAAATGAATTCATTAGGCACGGTGGTACTGCGACGCACACAGAACGAATTGGTAATGATGGGGCTCTTCAAATAAAGTGCTACCAAGCAAAGCTCCCTCACAGAGGGGAGTTCATTGACTCAGTGGGCCTGTACCATTGCCTCGCAAGCAGCAAACCTTTCAAAGCGCTGTGTTCTCGCTTTCTCTCTCTCTCTCTCTCTCCCCGCCTTGGCTTCTATTTTTTTACCAATTGTAATTGAAATATATTGAATGAAGGCTGCGTGGTCTGAACAGCTCCTCACTGAAGGCAGAAATTGCACCTTTTCTCTGTTCCCAAGCAGATGGGGAAATATATTGTGGAGGACATGTTGCAAGACGATAGTTATTAATTTTTTTTCTCTCTCCCAAGCTGTAGATGAAATGATAGTGGGAGAAAGAAATATAACGTCATCCAAGCAATCCATTTCTGCTTGAGATTTCTCCTCAATGGTCCTTTTTTCCCCAGGGGCTGTTTGACAATCAGGCTTATGGGGGTGATTCTCCTTTCACTTTGGGAGTTATGGGTCAGCTAGGACGTCTGGCTTTCCCACGCACCCTCCCTCCCCTGCTCCAGACTTTAGGGGGCTCTTGCAGGCTCCAGTGAAGTGGCATGTGGAATTGTGCTGCTAGGGAAATACTTTCCCCGTTGCCAACATGAGGAAATTTTCTAAACAAATTTGGGACTGGGGAGCTGCTGCTACTCAATGTTTGCAACACAAGCCAGGGGCTGAAACCAAGCCAGGTTTACCCTGGGTGGAACATTGCACTGACATAACTGGAGTTAGCCTAGGCAGGAATTTGGTCCATTGTTTTTTCATCTTCCATGGCATTGCAAAGCAGAGTTTGATGTCTCTGCTTCCTTTGTGACTGTCCTATGCCCTGGCTTGGAACATAGACTATTGTAGAGATGGAAGCAGACCCAAAGGGCCATGATTCTCAGCCCTGGAACTGGGCTCATTCCAAACTTTGAAAGGAGCTGGAACCCAAATCTGGATCCAGATCTGCTGCAGCTGTCCCCTCTGTAACAAGATGAATCAAAATCCCAGATCTGAGCACATTGGACATTTGAAATCCAGGTCCAGAGCTGAATCCGGACATTGTTGCTTCAACCCATCATTGTCTTTGACTTCCTAACTCACGCCCAAGCAGGGCTGGCCTTATCGTGGGGTGAACTGAGGCCGCCGCCTCAGGTGCCAGACTGTGGGAGGATGCCACTGGGACCTAGAGTGTCTGCTGCTGGTGCATATGTATTCTCTCTGCTCTAGATGCACAGAGATGGTGGAGTGCTGTGCTGGAGGAAGGAGGGTACAAGAGACATAACAGGCAGGCAGGAGGAAAGGTGAGAGGGAATAACAGAAAGCAGCAGGAGCTGCAGGGAGAGAGAGGAGAAGGAGCCTCTTATGTACCTCTCTAGATCCCACAGGAACCTGGACTGATTAACACCAGCTTCTCAGGGAGCTTCCTGTTTCCTGCTGCTTCCCTGAACCAACTTGAGGAGAACAGGCAGTCAGCTGAAGTAGTAGGAGCCAGTTAGGCCCTTAAGATGCCAGCCTGCTTATTTGTCCCCTTCAACTGAGTGTTGAGAGCCACTATAGCTGGCACAGAACAGCAGTCATGAGTGAAAGAAGACAACCCCACTCTGGGGCAGCATTCAGAAAAAGAAAGAAAGCAAAGGAAGCTTTTCTATCCAAGCAGGAAGGAGCTCTCCTGAGATACATAGACACAAATGTTCACATTGAGCCTTCCGGCCCCAGTGAGGATGTGAGTGGTGAGGAGATGCCTGATCTTCCAGTTAGTCAGAGTGCAGGTGACCTGGCAGCTACTGCAGCATCCATATCTCCACCTCAAATAGATGTAACCATGTACATTCCTGAAGAAAAGTGTAGATCGGAGAAGAGTGTGGTGGAGGCACAAGAAACAGCTGCTGCTGAGTTTAGTTCCTTAAGTCTAGATGATCCAGGACTGTGGCCCACTTCAGCAGTAGCCTGAGGGACTTCCTTGTACTGCATGGGCCACAGCAAGTGAAAAACTTCGTGTTCCCCAAAGACAAGTTTCCATCCAATACATTACTAGTGTGAAATCCCCAATGGTGACAAAGTGGAGAGGCCATGGCTTATGTACTCAAAAACTCAGAATGTTGCATACTGTTTTTGTTGCAAATTCTTCAAGTCTAATGTTGCAGCCACATTGGGTTCTACAGGAACAAAATACTGGAAAAATCTGGTTAGAAATCTGGCTTGCCATGAGAAGGCAGCAAATCACCAGAGAGCATTCCATAGGTGGAAAGAGCTTGAGATGAGACTAAGGTTAAAGGCCACCATAGATGATCACCATCAAGAGAAGATTGCATCAGAGTCTCTTTACTGGCAAAATGTTCTGTAAAGGCTCATTGCCATTGTGAGAATGCTTGCTATCCAAAACCTAGCAGTGCGTGGCACTTCAGATCAGCTGTATGTGCCAAACAATGGAAATGTCCTTAAAATTGTGAAGCTGATGGCTGAGTTTGATGCTGTACTCCAGGAGCATCTAAGAAGAGTCGCCACCCAAGAAATGTACACACACCACTACCTTGGAAAAACAATTCAAAATGAGATCATACAGTTACTGACAACAAAAGTCAAACAGAAGATTGCGGCAGATCTGAAGTCAGCAAGATATTACTCTGTTATTCTGAACTGCACACCTGACATCAGCCATACAGAACAAATGACTTTAATAGTGCGTTTTGTAACAACAGAATGTAGTGAAAATGTCCTTGCAATGGTGACTGTCAGAGAGCATTTTCTAGAATTTATTGACATTGATGATACTACAGGAGCTGGTATGATAAATGTGCTTCTTAAAAAGCTGAAAGATACGGAAACTGTGGTAGCTGACATGTGAGGCCAGGGCTACAATAATGGTGCCAACATGAGAGGAAAGAACAGAGGAGTGCAGTCACAGATCTGAGAGTTAAACCCTCGAGCGTTTTTTGTCCCATGCAGTTCTCATTCATTGAACTTGGTGGTCAGTGATGCAGCATCAGCTTCTAGTGAGGCTGCTGAATTTTTTTAATGTAATTCAAAGCATCTATGTATTTTTCTCTGCATCAACTCATTGATGGCAAATTTTGAAGCAACATCTGGGAACATCCTCTCTGACACTGAAACCGCCAAGTGCCACACGATGGGAAAGTCGAGTGGAGGCGATAAAGCCTATCTAACACCAAATTGGGAAGATAGATGATGCCATAGTTGCCATTATGGAGGATAATGCTATGACAGGAACTGTTCATGGGAGAACAGAGGCAGAGGGAAATGGAATCACCAGAAACATACATAACTTCAAATTTCTGTGTGGCTTAGTGTTGTGGCATGACATACTGTTTAAAATAAACGTTGTAAGCAAGGGGTTGACCTTGATATATCTGGAGCAATGGAACAACTGGACAAAGCAAAGTCATACTTACAGTCTTATCGGTCAGATGAGGGATTTCAAAACATTCTGAAGAGTGCGCAGAAGTTGGCAGAGGAACTTCACACTGAAGCTATTTTCCCACCCATTTGAGAATACAAGTCACCAAAGAAGAAGACATTTTGATTACGAAGATGGGATAATCCCATAAGAGATCCCAAACAAGAATTCAAAGTTGAATTCTTTAACCAGGTGCTAGATTGTGCAATACAGTCAGTTGAAGAATGTTTCATGCAGCTCAAGGAACACAGCAGTATATTTGGGATGTTGTATGATATTCCAAAACTCCTCACTATACCTGAAGAAGACCTGCACCAGCAATGCAGGGCACTAGAGGCAGTGTTGACACATGATGACATGTGCGATATTGATGCGAGTGATTTAGGTGATGAACTGAAAGCCCTTTCAAGATACATTTCAGCAGGATCAACTCCAAAGGCTGTTCTGGAATATATGTGCACAAATAAGATGGCCACCCGCTTTCCAAATGCTTTTGTTGCTCTGTGAATACTTCTAACGCTTCCTGTAACAGTTGCCAGTGGAGAAAGCAGCTTCTCCAAGCTGAAGTTAATAAAAACACATCTACGCTCCACAATGACACAGGAGAGGCTGGTCGGCCTTACAACCATCTCAACAGAGCATAAGCTGGCCCAGACTGTGGACCTTCAGGAAGCAGTTCAAATCTTTGCAACCAAGAAGGCACAGAAAGCACCACTTTGATTATTCAAACAGATAAAAATGCAAGTGTTTTACTATGCAGACAAGAAAAGTTACATTTGCTGTTCAGGCATTTGAAAGTGAAGTGTTAACTTAAAATGCCTTGTTCAAAAATTTTAAGTGTTAGTTCTCCTTTATTGGGGTAGGTAGCAGAGCAGTAGAACAAGAAGGCAGAATTGAGACCTTTCAAAGTTTTGGCCTAAGCGAGGGGGCATGGGGGCATCATTTAAACTCCCCCCTTGCTACTACCCAGTCCCTCTGGCTGCAATGTGGAATACGTCTGCCATGCTCTGATACTGAGCTACTGGTAGGCCAGGGACTGGAACTCAGGACCTTCGCCTCCTAAACACAGATCTCTACCAAACACAGCTAAGGGGGACTTCTGGGAATGCCTCTCTTGCCTATTCTTATTCCTTATTAGGACACAAGGTACATGTCAGGCTCCCAACTGGACTGACCCCGCTCTGCAGAACCAGTGCCTGCTGCTCTCTTCAGATCTGGCCCATATGATTTGAACAGAGCAGCCAACTTAGTCACAACGGAGAGACCAGCTGAAAGGCCAGGGGGATCACCCCCCAGGAGGGGCATGTTGGAGAGAAGGAGGTTACTTACTTGCCCTAATCAGAAGTTGTGCAAAGGCTGGGTTTGGCTTGGAGTCAGTGGTTATCTCCTGAGAACAGTTCTAGCCTTGACTACCCAGTGCACTAGCTGTTCACTTCCCAAGGACAAGCCTGCTTTGGCTCACAGCGAAGTGAACTTGGAAGTGCCAGACTGGATCCACCTGACCCCCACCACCACACAGTTCAGCACCGTTGGTTCTTCCTGCACTGGAGAGGGTGACGACTGGAACAACAGGTGGCAATGAAGCTCAGGGAAGACATGGATTGACAGGGCTGTTCAGGGGCTCAGGAATGAAATTGCAGGGGGATGCAGATTGAAACTGAGGTGCATTGCAGAGGTTGGTGGTGGCTGTGGAACAGGATAACGGGATGGTGCAGGTCAGATTGGCAGAGCTGAATAGCAGGGGAGCTGCAGAGCAAGAGTGAGCTGCACTGGCAGAGCTGATGGGGAAGGGAGCTTGGAGAGTCTCTCTCTCAAACTCTGTCTCTGGCCAGTGCTACTTGTCCCACACTTCCATGGAGATGAACATTTGGGAACAGTCATATGTTTGCTACCAGGCTCAGCAACTTGCTTGTGGAGCTACCTGTTTCCTAAGGATGAAAGTTGGAAGTGAAGTCAAGGTGTTGGCTGTGAGCATGCAGGGGGCATTTTCCCTTTTCTTCCCTATCCTCATCTGGGGCGAGAGAGCCTTTCAATGCCAGCCAGCATTGTTTGTGAGGAGATGTAGTGCCAAAGGCCAGGCCAGGCCTGGAGGGGGCAGCTTGCTTTTTTCTGCTTCTGATGAAGATAAATGAGCGTGGTTATTTCAGCATCAGAAAAGGAACATCTGCACCAGAGCCCTAATCAAAAGGCAGGTAGCAGCTAATGTGATTACTGTCTTCATTTGTCAACAGCAAATTAAAAATGGTTAGGCTGTATGCGCTCTTTCTCTGCTTTTTTCACATAGATAAGAAGGCAGATGGGCTCTTCGGGACACAGGGCTTGGCTGTCATATGGGAAACTCGTCACATTCAGAAGGATAAATTAGGTGGAGATTAAGGCCATGTCTACACTACAGAATTAAATTGACTTAAGCTTCTTTAATTTTATTGGTTGTGCGCGCACAACCAATGTTCCTTTTGTCGGTGGAGCGCACCCACAGTCGGTGATCTTGCATTGTCAGAGAGTGAGCATTGCATCATGGGTAGCTATCCCACTGTGCAACTCTCCACCCTCTGCCACTGGGAGCTCTGGGAACTCTTAAAAAACGAGACATTGTCAGGGCTTTGCTTCTCTCTCAGTCCCTGTAGCATCTAGTCTGCTGGCTCCTCTGGACAAAGGACACCCCCACCTCTTTATCCTGGAAAGGACATACAAGTCCAGTGTTCCAAATGGGCTAATACCACTGCGTGCTATTTTCCATGGCTGCTGGGTCTGCCCTCTGGCTTTGCTGAGTCAAAACTGTCCTGTGTGATGCTGTCTTCACTGAGAGTTGAGGGCACTCAGCAGCCTGCAGAAGATGGCACAAGCACATCCTGAGAGGTACTGAGAACCCCTCCACTCCCATTGAAGTCAGTGGCGTTGTAGGTGCTCGGAGCCTGTCTCACCTTCTCTAGCTCATCTTAACTCCATGTTTCACTCCTGTCTGAATCCAAAACCTCGTCCCTTGGAGGCTTCACCTGGGCTGCTTCCAGTGTTGTTCTTTTAGGAAGAGCTTGTATCGATCCCATTGACTGAGTGAGACATCCCCTCCCGCCTGTGTGCTGCAGAGCAGGGGGAAATGTGCTTTTCTCTGCTGTAGCCCCTCCTTTAGTCAGCCCCCGGAAAGGGCTGGCCAGGGTTGAAAGGAAGGTGATTAGAGGGGCGTGACATTGGATCCCTCTTCCTCTCACACGTGCACACTCATTCGTTTATTCATTCTGCTCCCGTGTTTCCGAGTCCCTTTTTTTGCCGTGCATGAAATTAACAGATGTTCTTAGATAAGCACAGATGTACAGGAAGTGAAGCCAGCTAACATCATTGTGTGTGTGTGTGTGTGTGTGTGTGTGTTTTCACCTTTTCTGCCTCCCTCCAAAATTATACGCTCAATTACTGACAGAAATATAGTAACAGAGGCGGTTGTTTAGGGCCAGGATCAGACAGCGTTGATGCAGTGTGGCCAGCTCTCTTGGTTTCATCATGATTCTCCTGTTGTTAGATATTTTTCCTAAAGCCTCAGCTCCTGGAGTCACGTGGCTAGGTGAGAATTTCAGCTTCCATTCTTGTTTTAAAAAAAATAAGCTTCTAGTTCTTGTGGTAGCAAAGAAAAGCTTGGAAATGTGACCTGAGTGCACCTGAAAGCATGAAAACGTGACCCGTAAATGGTGTAATCATGAGAAGGGAAATGAAAAGAACTCCAGATTTATTAATGTTTATAATCTCTTGATTATTAAGCCAGTCTTACGATTTTTGGGAGGGCTTTGTCACAGTTCCAGGGCAACTGCACCTCGGAGCCCTTTGTGGCCTCCTTGAGGGCACTGTGACTCAGGTCTCAGGCCTTGGGGCAGGAAATCATGTTCCTCTCCCTCCAGACCAGGGATTAGGCTGCAATTCTCTTTTGAATTCACTGTCTGTATCTCAGCGGGTCTGACCTTAGTCCAGTCCCTGCCGTTCTGCTCTCTCCCAGAAGTTGCGACAGTGTCTGCCAGTGACCAGCCTTCACAGAGCACAGTACATTTACTTAGGACAAGGCATTACAGAGAACCCATTGGGTAAAACAATGGGCAGTCTAGACACACACCTAGCTTACCAGGTGTCGCCCATCTTCCACATGGGGACCCTGGCAAGTCCCCAAAGTCCTTCAAACCCTGCCAGCAGAGTTTTGCGCTCTTGGTTAAAGTCTCATGCCAGTTTGTGGATCAAGTGAGGGTCTCCTGAGTCAGAGCTGGCTGACTCTGTATATCATTCTTCCTTCGTTGTTTGCTGGACCGTCTGAACCAGTCTATGCAATTCCCCACAATGGGTGGTGCGTCTCCCGAACTATTTACCTGGCCTAGCTTGTGCATTAATTATCCCCCACCTGATTTTAATTCCTGGGGAAAGCTCAGTATCCTGCTCCGTAGAACCAGAATACTATCCCTAGCTCCCAAAGGTACATATAACATTGTATCTAATTGTCTGGGGATATTCTATGAGCTCAAAGCGGCTGGCACATCTCAATATGATAGTCTTTGAAGAAGGCACCCCACTTCTAAGGTCTCATATTTGTCACATCTTCCTCACTGGAAGCGAAAGAAATTAACCCCTTCACACCCAGCGGTTAACAATACAATGTGAACAGGGAAACTGTGTCACGTGTATTCCTTCATAAAAAATTATTCAGATGTATCCATTCTCCTGAGGCCTGAATTCTGCTTTTGGAGCCCCTGAGGTTGACGATGCTACCGTGCCATTTTGTCTGGCATGCCTGCTTGGCTGAGTCAGGAGTGCTGCCGTGATGGGGTTGTGGTGCAACTGGGAAGCCCTTCAGTATGTCCCTGTTTGCTCTGAATGGGTAGATTTATGGGAGTGTTCCATGACAGGCAGAGGTGGGTGAGTAGAAATTTTACCAAAAATGCTTTGTTGGGGGCGGCTCTGAAACTATTTGTGAATTCAGGTTGAATTTGGCAAATAGTTTCAGCTTGGGAAAAAATACTGTGGGGGAAAAAAATCAGAACTGTCAGAGTGGTTCATTTCAACCTTTTTGACATATATTATTTCAACATTTTAGTTTTGAAACAACGTTTTCCAAATGAAATGCCAGTGCGAATTGACATTTCGTTTAGGAAATGTTGCTTCAAGTTGACATTTGAAACGTTTTTGTTTGTTTGTTTCGCCAAGAAAAAATGAAAAAATTCCATTTTGGTTTGAAATGAAACAACCTTCTGAGGAGGGTTTTTTTTTTTTTGGTTCGGACAACGAACTGGGCAAATCAATTCTTTGCTCACCTCTGACAATCAGTTTGGTCCTGGTCCATGATAGAACCAGGCTCTCCAGTTCTAAAATCATGAGCCTCTACAGCTCAAGCTGGGTGAGGGGAGGAAGCTCGCTGCAAATGGGGGGCAGAGGGATAGGATGGGGAATGAGAGATAGTACTGAGACTCAGCAGAGGGGCGGCTCCCGGCTGGGAAGGGCAGGGGCGGCTCTAGCAATTTCACCGCCCCAAGCAGAGCGGCACGCCGCGGGGGGCGCTCTGGTGGTCGCCGGTCCCGCAGCTCCAGTGGACCTCCCGCAGACGTGCCTGCGGAGGGTCCGCTGGTCCCGCGGCTCCAGTGGAGCATCCACAGGCACTCCTGCGGGAGGTCCACCGGAGCCGTGGGACCAGCGGACCCTCCACAGGCACACCTGCGGGAGGTCCACCGGAGCCGCAGGACCAGCGGACCCTCCGCAGGCACACCTGCGGGAGGTCCACCGGAGCCGCGGGACCAGCGGACCCTCCACTGGAGCCGCGGGACCAGCGGACCCTCCGCAGGCATGCCTGTGGGAGGTCCACCGAAGCCGCCTGCCGCCCTCCCAGCGACCGGCGGAGCGCCCCCCACGGCATGCCGCCCCAAGCACGAGCTTGGCATGCTGGGGCCTGGAGCCGGCCCTGGGGAAGGGAGAGTACCCAGGGTTTCTACTGGCTCAGAGGCAGATTCCAACCCCTCTGGATCCCACGGGGCACCAGGTTTGTATAATTTCTGGTGGTGCCCAGAACAGGTCCAAGCAGACCCCTCCTGTCCATAGGATGGACTGGGACAACTGCCTTGGACCCCGTGCTTTGCGGGGGGCATGCTTCAGGGGGACATGGGGTCCAGGGCAGCCTGCGGGGTTAGTGGCGAGCCTGGTGCCAGCAGCAGTGAGCGACCTGGCCCCAGCCCGCCCCGCTCCAATTTGCCCCGCCCCACCAGCTCCCGGCATCACTTGGGGAAGGGGGTGGAAGCCGGAAAGAGGTGGGGTGGGAGCTTGGGGGAAGGGGTGGAATGGGGGCGGGGCAGGGCAGGGTGGAGCAGGGGCGGGACATCTGCCATCCACAAGAGCTGGAAGATAGGACTTGATAAAAAGCATGTACAGCTGCTTGCATATTAAATAATTAGATTATACTCATGTGAAACCATTCCATGGAGGCCTAGGAATCAGGATCAACGATCAGGTAGACGTGTTCTAATTTTGCCAATATTATCCGATTTACTACAGATAGTAGTTTAATATTAATTGGATATTTCTTGGGAGCTGTGTTGGTAATAATAGGCCCCAACATTTGCTCTCAGCTCCGGGTAAGGGACAGTGCGTAGCTGCATCACACCAGAAGGAGCCTTGGGAAAGAACTGGGACCCAGAGAGCCACACTCCTTCCATGGGTCCCCTTTACTCCAGGGGGAAGTATGTTTTGGAGCTATTTGCATGGTGCAACTTCCCACTGTGCACCACTGCTCAGCTGGCCAAGGTCTGATTGGAACAGGCTAATGCACACTCATTATTTTACAAACATTTTTATAGAACTTAATTTTTTTTTTAAAATCCCACATTTCAGCCCAATGAATGTTTATGGCTTAGTCAGGAAAGCTTGAAAACAGTCACATGATGTGGGGAGCTTTGGATATTTCCAGAGGGAGCAAAATATTCTGGAAAGGAGCATTGAGTATGACCAAAGCAACCCCTTGGAAATCTGATAGTGGAGGTAGCTGAGTTTGAGGCTTGCTCTGGAAGTTGGAGTTTTGTTGCAGGAACTCAGGAAAGGGGAAGTTTGGGCATTTTAGGCAGCCATTTTGGAGTTAGAACTTCAATTCAGGAGAGAATCATGTTTGCAAGTGCAGATGACTTAGCACTGGAGGAATAAAAGAATAGGAGGCAAGTCTGTTAAGAAACTGCTGAATATCCAGGTTATTTGATTTATATATTAGGCACATGTGTCCTGAAAGGATTGTCAAATTGTTCTGTTACAATAGTTCATTTCTTAGCAATAAGGCCATTCCTATCCCGATTTCTAGGTGGAACGACACCTCTTTGCATCACACTAAAGAGTTCTGTTGCAGAAGTGTATGTACCAGGTATATGTGCCTAGCCTTGAATAGTAATAACTCAAACTGACACTGGTAGCAGTGGAGCAAGAAGACAGCATTTTATCAAGACTTATCTTCCAGCTCTTGTGGATGGGAGATGTCTGGGGGACTATAACCAGAATGGAAACACAAGCTTGACTATTGTGGACATAACAACAAGATGTTATGCATGCAAGGCCCTCCCTAGCAAGGAGTGGGGCCCGGGAAAACCCCACCTCTCCGCCCCAGGCCCTGCCCCCACTCCACCCCTTCCCCCAAGCCCAAACCCCCACCCTGCCTCTTTCCAGTTTCCGCTCCCTGGCCTGAGTGACACCAGGAGCTGGTGGGGAGGGCAGATTGGAGTGGGGTGGGCTGGGGCCAGGTCGCTTGCTGCTGCTGGTGCCAGGCTGCCCTGTCCCCGTGAAGCGCAGGGCCCCCCAAAGCACAGTAAGCTCTGGTGGAGACGGGCCCACGTGCACATATAAGTGGCCACCTATCCTGCCCCCCAAAATAAGCATAGACCCCCCCCCATAATATTTCCACAGTGTAGTGCTATCCCCCTCTCTCTCACCTCACACCATGTCCTTCACCCCTGGCTCAAGCTAAAGGAATGAATCTTAGAGCTGGTAATTATACCAGACACATCTCCTCTCAATTGGACACACTGCGGGACAGGTAACACACACAGACCAGTGGGTTACACATATGTGCATCTCTCTTTCTCTCTGCATGTGTGTATAAGAAAGAGTGTGTCTGTTCCCACTGGCCTGAGAGTGAGCACACAATTTTCCAGAGCTGGTTGGTGTATTAAGGAGTGGAATAGCTGGAATCCAAAGCAGCTTATCGTCTGCCTTCCCCGCTCCCTAAATGCAGTGCCAGAGTTTTGCATGACCATTAAAGGCCTTCTGAGCCTGAATGCCAGGATCAGGGTAGTTCCTGAGAGCCCCAATCCTCACTGACCCCAGATGTAATTATCCATTGGATTTGCAATGAAGCAGAAGCAGGAAGTAGTGTTGGTGACTGAGCAGATGGCATGCTTCCCTCTCCCTCATCAATGAATCAGTGGCCCATCTTGATGGTGGGGTGCTGTGCTGCCGGACATGCCATCTTTCAGAGGAGCTGTAAAACCCAGCTGCTGACCACTTGTAGCCATTAAAAACCCATGTTTTTCACAAAGAGAAACAATCAACCCCATTGTGCTGGGTAAATTCCATTGGCGTAACCCTGCCCACCTAAAATTCCCCCTGTAGCTCCAACTGAATCATTCTTTGCTTTCTGCCTGAACCGCTGTGTGCCATTGGTACAAGCACTTGTAAGTCTGTTGCCTTCCACCCCGGAGCTGGCTGCATTTCAGTGAAGGGGAAATTGATGTCTCCTTGTATCGTTTGTAGTTAGTTTGAACAGTATTTGGGGCTCAAGCTGTGCTAAAAATATTTTAAATTACCTTGTTTTGTATTATTAATATTTATTTTATGACCAAGTTCCTTACCTCCACTTTTATCACTCACCTCAGAGAAGGAGCGGGTGCTGTGAACTGGGTGAGAGCCGAAATGGCTCTGTGAAATTTAGAAGCAACATAGTCTTCTTAGTCAGGCAAATCTTCCACTGCTGTCAAAGCTCTTATGGACTAAGTCCCTTGTGCAGCAAAGCACAGGAGCATGTTTAAGCCCTTTGCTGAATCAGTTTCTATGTCAAAAAAGCAGAATTGGGCCCCAAATGAGTATATGGCTTCTAAATTCTTCCAGGTCCCTTGCATGTATTCTGTCTGTCACACACACATACACCCTCCGGTCAATACCGACATTCACCCACCTCTTTTAATTTTAGCCTCCATGGAAACATCTCTGGGCATCCACCCGCCAACCCTCGTGCCCTGTGCACAAACATCTGTTTGGATGTTGACTTTAAATCACGCTATCTGAGCCATTGACAGATGAAGGCCAGTGGGCACAGATGCCCAGGAGCCGAGAACTGAGGCAGCAGATCATTTCAGAGCCATCTACCAGCCTGCCCCCTTCCTCCCCTTTTAGCCTCCCTAATCAGCACGGAGCAGGCTGGCTGTCTTAACAGGCAGGCAGGCCCTGACGGGACTCGCAAGTGTGGGGGTGGGGAACCCTCTGAGGCAATTACACTACTCCGAATAACACCGAACCCTGCACTTCCGCTCAGGGTTAAAGGTACGACCAGAGAGTCCCCAAGCTAAGCCCTGGAGTGAGAGGAAGGATCTAGTGGGTAGGATGCTGGGACCCAGGGAGCTGAAGTTTAATTCCTAGTTCAGCCACAGCTTCCTGCATGACCTTGAGTAAGTCACTTCACCAGCCAGGTACCCCCCCTCCCCACCTGTAAAATGGGGTAACACTTCCTACCTCCCAGGGGTGTTGTGAGGGTAAAATCCACCAGGGAGTGTGAAGCGCTTAGCTACTCTGCAGAGGAGAACCAGAGTAATTCCTAGACAGGCAGATCTGGGCTCGGAGGTGTTTGAATTTGGGAACAGGCCTATTATTGAGATGGACACAAAAGACATAAGACTGGCCATATTGAGTCAGACCAATGGTCCATCTAGCCCAGTACCCTGTTTTCTGACAGTGGCCAATGCCAGATGCTTCAGAGGAAATGAACAGAACAGGGCAATAATGTCGACTGATCCATCCCCATCCATGTCGTCCAGTCCTAGATTCTGGCAGTCTGAGGTTTAGGGACACCCAGACCATGGGGTTTTGTCCCTGAGTATCTTGGCTAAAAGCCATTGATGGACCTGTTCTCCATGAACTTAGCTAATGCTTTTTTGAACCCAGTTATACTTTTGGCTTTCACAACATCCCCTGACAGTGAGTTCCACAGGTTGACTGTGCGTTGTGCTAAGAAGTTCTTCCTTATGTTTGTTTGAAACCTGCTGTCCATGTCAGGTGTGCAGTCAGCAGTCTCATCATGCAGCTTGTCTTCAGATGTGACCATGTGTTTCTAATAATACATCTTCAGCCCATGTTGGCTCAATTGATGATACTTTACACTCAACTGTCAGCAGCACAAAATGCCCCAGTGATGTGCAATTTCACAGACAGGGCTAAGCAGGGATAGATTTATTATCCTCACAACATGTGAGTCCATTAACAAATAACATCAGCTGCCAAAATCAGCTTCTCTGGTACTGTTTTCAGGGCGATTGTGCCAGTTCAGCCACTTGGCTTTAACTTTTACTACAAAATTTTATATATATATATATATATATACACACACACACTCACTCTCTCTCTCTCTCTCTCTCCCCCCTCTCAACCTGCCAACTAATAGTAATTTCACCACGGCACAACACAGATATTGTTGTTCTGAATGTCCTAAATCAAAACAACCACAAGAAAAAGCAATGAAAATGTAAGAGGTACACATTAAACCCAGCAGACTGTATCTCTTTTGCATGCATTATACGTTTTGTCTGGTGTAGTGCACTTGTATGTAATATATATATAGCCAGAAAGGTTTCTGCAGCATATTTCTGAACTAGAGATCGGTCTGAGCCCATCAGCAGAAACTACTATACCAATTAAGCAAAAGTGTGCAGTGTTTTTGCAATGTGAACAAATGTCTGTTAGGGACTAAGCTGAGACCAACAAACTCATTTCATGTGTGAGCATCTTAGAATTACACTTTGACCTTGAGATGAATGAGGAATATAATATCCCCACTGCACTCCCTTTTGGAACAGTAGAGAACTCATTTTATACAGTGTCACATTGATCTGATCTGTATGTGTGGTGATTTATTGTAGTGACTCTCAACCTTTTCAGAATACTGTATCCCTTTCAGGAGTCTGTTTTGTCTTGCGTACTCCAAGTTTCACCTCACATAAAAACTACTTGCTTACAAAATCGGACATAAAAATTCAAAAGTGTCCCAGCACACAGGTACTGAACAATTGCTGACTTTCTCAATTTGTATGAAATTTTAGTTTGTACTGACTTCACTAGGCTTTTTATGTAGCCTGTTGTAACACTAGGGAAATATCTAGATGAATTGATATACCCTGAGGAAGACCTCTGCATACCCTCAGGGGTATACATATCCCTGGTTGAGAAAGACTGATTTATTGTAATAGCCCCTAGAAATGCCAACCAGGATCAGGTCCCCGTTGTATCAGGCCCTGTACAATCCATAGTAAGAGACAGTTCCTATCCCAAAGTTCCTACAGTCTATCCCGACCAAACAGACCAAGGAAGTATTATGATGTTCAGTTTACAGCTGGAGTGCTGAGGCTCAGAGAGATGAAGTGACTTACCCAAGATCTTACAGATGCTCTCCTGACTCCCAGTCCAGTGCTTTGACTACATAACCATCCTGCTGTGCTGTATCAAGCCTGTAAAAGATACACAGCGTGTGGGAAATGGGACTTGGCCATACAAAGGGAATGGCGTTGATGTAAGTGGGTGTACCACTCTTTTCCAGAGCTAGTGTCTAACACCATGTTCCTTCTGCAGACACCACTCTTGTTGACTTCAAAGGAAACCTTCTCTGCATGAGGCACGCAGGACTAGTCCCACTGTAGATAACTGCCTAGGGGACTCTGACCTACTGACACACACTAGAATCTCCACCTGTTTTGTGTCTCGTCTCTCTGGTCATTTCTGAATCATTCACCATTAGAGAGTGCTCCCTCACCCCCTCCCCGCACACTCGCAGTCAATAACTACTCGCAGAGCCAGCGCCGCACCATTGAGCAGCAGCCCTGCGAGTGGATGAGCAGCCGTGTAAATGGAAAGTGACAGTGGCACAGAGTTGACCCCAAGGTTAGAAAAATAGGTTACCATCCAGCACTAACAAAGCTCATTAATGCGGCTGGTATCTCCAGGCATACGCCTTGGGTTTCTTTTAAGGGTACGAGGATGGCTCTAAATGCTGAAAAGAAGTTTTGTTATCAAGTGCCTTGGAGCATTTCCTTCAGCGGAGGAGAAGTCTCACTTCGCCAGTCCGCCTCTTTCCCTCTCTGGGTCCCCTCTGTGGATTCCTGGCTTTGTGCTCTCTCTTTCTTGGTTCCGCTTTCTCTCGTGCCCTCTCTCTCGGTTTCCTCTCAGGGAGACGTGCCAGCCTTCTCAGCATCTCTGTGTAGGTGTAAAAGGACGAGCTAATAGAATGTCTTGTGAAGTGTTGTGGATGGACTGCACCCAAGACAAGGGGCTGGATCCCAAGCCTTTGGATCACGCCCTAGTTGAACAGAGCAGGTGTGAATGTGTGCTGGGCATACGTCAGCACACTAGAAGGTGCTGGGTGGGGAGGGAGAGAGGAGAATGACAAACGGGTGGCACTGTGACAGCTGGTGAATTAGCATGCGGGTTATTTTCTCCAGCCACAAAAAGCAGCTAGACACTTTTGGTCCTGACAGCCTT
Organism: Mauremys reevesii; assembly: GCF_016161935.1. Classification (NCBI taxonomy): domain Eukaryota; kingdom Metazoa; phylum Chordata; order Testudines; family Geoemydidae; genus Mauremys; species Mauremys reevesii. The sequence goes on along the minus strand of NC_052635.1, from coordinate 24,935,306 downwards.
TTTTGGATTAAGGGAAAACAGGGAAAACAAGAAAGGACAAATGTCCAGCATTCGTTCAGTATTGCCAGCTCCAGGTGTTCCAAAATCATGAGGCAGGTCCCCAAGCATCATGAGATTAGCTTCAAAATGATGAGGTTTTTCAAATAAATAAATGTAGGGTTCTTTTTGTCTGCCTTTGGGGTTTTGAGCCTTTTGGGGTCACACTTTCCAGTTTTACTCTCCAACCATGAGTCCTGGAACTGTACTATATTTTTAAATGAAAGCTAAGATGCTCATGTAACCACCTGACTCCAGGAGATGGGGCTTTATAAACCCACCTAAAGGTCTACTGTAAAGTTAAGGGTTATTAAGGTGAATTAACCTCACAGTGAAGAAACACCTGAGGAAAGGAGAAACAAAAAACACAGAGACAAGAGTTCCGCTTCCAAGTTTTTCAAATTTCTTTCCTTCTTTGTCCTCTTGTCCCCTTGTCCTGAGTGGGTTCCTGAGATGGGGGGGTGATGACCGGTCCCCCCCCCCCCACCTCCCCCACCCCCACCCCTCCTTGCCTCAGGTCAGGCGCTGCGTGTTCACGCCTGTGCCCCCCTGTCCCCCTCCCCCCATTCAACCCCCTTCCAATTCCAAACACAGGAAGCAGCTACACACACCTCACCCTTCCCTCCTCTCTCCTCTCTCTCTGCTCTCTCTCTCTGACAACTCTCCTTGTCTTTCTTCTCCTCCTTCCACCTTTCTTCAGGTAAGGAGGAAAGGAACTTAAAAAGTTTATTAGAGTTAAAAAAAGAAGAAAAGAAAAAAAAAAAAGACAGAAAAAAATACTATGAAGATAAGATTTCATATCATAATCTCTTTAATCCCTAAAGAAAATTCTTTTCTTTTTTCCTCAAAATACACACACAAAATACAAACAAATGCAAACACACAGAATTGCACACACAAGACACACACATGCAATATATTAGTTCTTCTTATTTTTTCTTCTTTCTTTCTAGACTGACTAGAAGAAATTAGAGAAGAAGAGCAGACAGAAGTCTGGTCTCTGTCTGGTCTGGTGTCCAGACGGCTAAGAACTCAGAGAGAGAACACAGAGAGCCAAGTTCCCGTTCGCTCTGGGATTTTCATTCTTTCTCTTCCCTGATTGGTCCTTTGGTCAGGTGTTTCACCAGGTCTGTGTTAACCCTTTACAGGTAGACCTTAACCCTTAACTAACTACTTATGACACCACCAAATACCATGAGATGATAAAATTGTGAGAGTTGGCAGTGCTGTCTCTTCTGACAGTCTGTGCTGAGCACGGAGAACAAAATGGCTGCTGAACACTGCGCCCAGGGAAAGTGCTTGGAAATTTCCTGGGGAAGTATGCAGAAAGCAAGAGGCCCCAAAACTTCATTGCAATGCTGCAAGCTTGAATAGCGAACTCTGTGAGATCCTACTGAGTCCCTCCTTACTTCCGCCAAAAGACAAGAGACTTAAACTGAACTGGTCACGACGGCTCCTGCAATTTGAGATGACTAAAGTGTGGTTTGTTACCCAGTGGATAACATTTAACCTGATTTACGTAAACCAATTGATAATGTGACCAGTAAGAGACAGGTGGAGGATCCCATCTTGATCATGAACCCTGTAATAGCTCATCCGGCATATTTAAAAGACCCTTAGGCCCAGATCCACAAGAGTATTTTGGAGCCTAAGTCCCAGTGATTCCTTGGGATTTACCCCTTCCTTGGCTGTGTGACGTACATGGCAACTCCATGGCTCGAGACTAGGTGAGTCACTCCAGCCAGTTCGCACCCGCTGAGGATACAGTGCTTTTATTTGCAAAAATATTGGTGAATCCATTTATTGTTCTCTTTTTTTAAAGTATTCAACGTGCTTTGCTTGCAGTCAGTTTAGTGCCATGTGGGGACTGCACAGTGTTCTAGAAATCTTTTGTAAGCCCCTAAGGCAAGCAGGTATTTTTTAATTTAAACGCTGGATCAGAAGGAGCATGAGAAAGAGAGAGTGAGCTGCTTTTCTGGGAGAAGTTCGGGAGAAGGGAGATAGATGGCTTGTAATCTTCTTACCCTGCTTTGGAGTTCGGTGCCTTGGGCTTGTTTCAGCAGAATGTAATGTCCCTTGTTCTCTCAGGATCTAGTGTTGCTTAGGATAATCCTCCTTTATGGCTGTAAGAGTTTCTTTGGCACTGTGTGATTGTTTGTGGCTATCCATAAATATTAAATACTGTTACTGGATGTCTGTTCTCTGGTTTGGATGGGGGCTCAGCTAATACCTGGCAGCTTACCCAGCCCCAGAGAGAGAATCCCTGGTGGAAAAGCCCAAATCTGCAGGTCTGTGGGCCTACAAATCACACTGTCCTAGTGCCTGGAAACAGGCCTCTTCAGGTCCATGGCATGTGAGCCAAGGGTGGGATTTTGAAGTGCTCAGCATTGACCTGGTCCTACTCCCACCAAGGCCAGTGGGAGCAGAGACAGGCCAAGGCTGTGGGCTGGCACTGGGCAGGATGTGGATCTGCGACACTGAAAACTAGTCTTGATGAAGCATGTAGCACAGTGCAGTAGGGAAGCGTCCTGCGTTGGCCCCAGGCAGATTGACTGGATGGGCCCTAATGAGTTCCTTTTTCTCTTTCTAACTTCACAAGGCTATGCCAGTCACCTATGCAGCTACTATACCTAGATCCACTGGCCCTGTGTGAGCTAGTGCACTGGTTCCCCATTAGTTCAGGCAACTGTACCAATTTCCCAGGCTAAGACCCACTGCCAACCATCAGCTCTCCCCCCTCTAACCCCTCATGAAGCTTGGGCTGCTCTGGATACCAGCTTCTGATTGCCAGGGACAGCGTGCACAAAGGAACAAAGGAGGGGGGGTGCTGGGACCTGTGTCCCCTTTCTGAATGTAGTCCTGACCAAGTGGGTGACCTTGGGCAAATCGCTCCACCTTTCTGTGCCTCAGTTTCCCTCTCTGTAAAAGGGGATACTGGTTGTTACTCACTTGTGTGAAGTGCTTTAAGCACTCCAGGTGACAAGGGCTGAGACCTCGTGTAACAATCAGAAGTAGCTACTAGAATTTGGATTGTTAGGAGCTAAGAGTCCCAGTCGCGCAACAGGATGCCATTGTGCTAGGTGCTGTACAAACATGGAGAGGGAGAAAGTCCCTGCCCCAAAGAAGTCAGCTACTGAGCTGGGAGGAGACGACACCGCAGGCATGGGCACAGTGGGTTGTGGGGCGCTCCTGGTTAGTGTGGAAATCCTCATTCCACGTCACCAAGCAAACTGTAGCTTTGGCAGCCTTAACCATCCCTTACTCAAGATGAGTCACCATTCTGTTAAGAGACTGTGATAATGGACTGAATTGCTTAAAGGTTACCAGGGAAGGAGAACATTGTTACCTCTGTGGCTTTCCAGTGCCATAGAGAAAGCCTGAAAAGTTGTGCCGCGTCTGTTTAAAACAAAAGCTGGGTTTTCTTTCTGCTTGGGTTTTTTCTTTAGAAATAGCAGGAATGTTGAGTCTCATCTTCCCTGTTTTTGTGAAGGGATTCCCTGGAGGCCCAGAAAATTGGGGATTTATCAGCCATTAACTGAAAGAGCAGCGACACTGAGTCTTTCCCAAAGAGCTTTGCCCAGGGAGTTTGCCAGGAGTTGGAATTAAATAGCTATTGACAAAAACAAACAAAAAAGCCTTTTAAATGATCTGACTCAAAATTTCTCGCCTTCTCAATGGCTCAGATCACCTCCTGATGTCATAATCCCACTAATTCTCCAGTCACCCACAGAGCCTTTCAGTCAAATAGCCTATATGAGCCCTGATATTCTTAATGCTTTAAAAATACAAGAGTAAAGAGAACACTAATGCCATAGAAACCCATTCTGGTCACTACGTCTCATTTGGAAAAAAAGGAAATCCCAAGAACAGGTATTTTGCAGTTGTTTAAATATAACAACGGAGCATGATTAACAAACAGCAGCAAACTGCCAGTTTGCGAGTCCAGAGTAGAACTTGCCATTCATAGGCATCGGGAAGTCAAAACCGCTTGTGAAGTAAGATCTTTTACCAAAGATCCATTCATGCAACAGCAGCAAAGAGTCCTGTGGCACCTTATAGACTAATAGACGTATTGGAGCATGAGCTTTCGTGGGTGAATACCCATTTCCTTGGATGCATGTCGTATTCACCCACGAAAGCTCATGCTCCAATACGTCTGTTAGTCTATAAGGTGCCACAGGACTCTTTGCAGCTTTTACAGATCCAGACTAACACGGCTACCCCTCTGATACTTGATTCATGCAACAGTGGGTTTAAACACCGCTGAGTTAGAAAACACTTTTTTTAAAATAGTATTTTCCTTACAGCTTGGAAACTGTCTGGTTTCCCATTGTCGGTTGCAGTGTTGTTGTAGCCGGGTAGGTCCCAAGATATTAGAGAGATGAGGTGGGTGAGGTAATAACTTGTATTGGACCAGCTTCTGTTGGTGAAAGAGACAAACTTTTGAGCTCACAGAGAGCTCTTGCTCAGGTCTTCTGAAGCCTTGTGTCGCTCGAAAGCTTGTCCCTCTCACCAACAGAAGTTGGACCCATAAAAGATATTACCTTGCTCACCTGGTCTCACTGGTTTCCCATGCATCCAGAGCTGCATTCCCTTAGTCCTACACTCTGGGTGCCCGGTTGGGAAGCACTGTTACCAGCTCTGAAACCCCTCATTGCTGGGTCAACGTGTTCTTAGGGCCCGATCCTGTGACTCTCGCTCCCGGATAGCATCACGTACTCAGTGACTTTAATGGGACCGTTCACCTGAGGAAGGGGCGCAGAATCAGGCTCTTTGATAGTGATCTGAGCACCAAATCACATAAGTCCTCTCACTGGCAAGCTGAGTTTGATGCAATCCCACTGAATCCAGATTTGGCCCTGGAGTGTTTGAGCTGTTCACTGCATCTCCCTGTCGCCTACTGGGTGTTTGTAGTGTTTGTTTCTCCATTTCTCAATGGGCAGCCCAGAGTAACTGCATTTCCTGATGAACAGGATGAAACATCAAGGGCCATCTGCAGCCCTGGAGCTTGGTATATTTTTGCTCTCACAAGAGCTATGGCTTTTTGTCTGCTCGAGCATCACGCAAAGACTCCTGTCCCAGAGGCTGGTGTTCTGTAGTGGAGTGGGGGCCTGGGAAGACCCCTTCAGCATTTTAGAATGCTCTGGGTTCTCTGTTTCCACATGCTGGATCCAGCATCTCATCACCTGGCAACGGTCCTTTCCTAGCAACAGAGGAAAGAAGCAAGGGGGTGAGAAAGAAAGAGAGAGGGTTGCAGCTGAGGAACAGAAAGAGTAGGCGGCTCTCACTGCACAGGCATCAATATGGACCCAAAGGTATGTGTGACTTGTGGACAAAGCTGTGTACATTTTTCTATATGTTCTTCAGAGGAAAGGCAGGTTAATTGTATTTATTGCTGGAAAATACCCATGCCCTAAAACCGATGCCCATTTCCCATGACAGTAAAGGAACATACACTAGGATGGAGAAGCAGCATCACCAACCCTGTGAGCAGACTTGCAACGGTGTCTGTGCTAGAACTTGCATACAGCCTGGCACCTGTGTGCACAGCGCTGGCTCCGTATGCTCTCAGCATCGTGTGTCCTGTCTCCCAGGGAACCGGCCAGCCAGCCAGAGGCTGGGGTGAAGTGGGAGGAAGCTAGAGAGTGAAATGCCAGTGCTCACTTCTAAAGCACCCACTCTACAGAATGGAATGGCAGAGGCTTGGAGCTGGAGGGCCACAACTGCTGGGGGGACGTGGATGTGGTAGGGGAATGGTAGCTAGGTAGCTGCTGGAGATGGGGGAAATGCAGCACCATGTACTGCAGAGCTGGGGAGTTTTCAGCAGGAAGGGTGGGCGGATGGAGTCGTCTGTAAAATCCGGCTGAGAGAGGGGGCCAAAATGCTGTCTGAAGCTTAGTCACTGGTGATGATTGCATGAAGGGGAGGGAGGAGCCGTATCCCAGTGATGAATGGTTTCACTATGGCTCAGCCTGCGCTGAAGTTTGCAGTGATGAAGCGCTCAAACCTGTCACAGTGACAATGCAAACAACAGCATCGGATTTCCTGCTGGAGCCTGGCGGGCATGGCTGCTTCTCCCGGACGGAGTTGCCAGCAAGCCCAGGCCGGTGATGACATTCTGCTTTGCAGGGAATGGCCTGAAATGACACAGAATATTTTGGTGCAAAGTTTAATGGCAACATGTGCATTGCCCCAGCCTGGGAAGCACAGGGACTATGTGGCTGGTATGCACCTCGTGCCCAGGTGGGATTTCCTCACTGAGATCCCTCAGGAATGTCTCATCTCATTAGATTTGATACAGCTGAGCCAAGGGATCTGCATACATGATCAGTACGACCTCTGATGGGCCCATCCAACTCTCCTCCTTGCCACATCTCTTTAAGGAAGGCTGATGCCCACTACTCCTTCTCTCACTGTGGGCAGCTGAGTGCAAAGATCCCACCAGATTCAACAGCAGCTCCCCTGACACTGATTGGTGCTCGAGGTTCATGCTCCCTCTGATGTTTGTGCTTTAACGTCTAATGTGCCTAGACTGGTTACCGTGGGTATTTGCCTGCTGAAGTGTAAGTGAGTCACCCCACACACACAGCATCACCTTGGCTTGTCTCTGCCCTTGTTCTATTTTGAGCTGCTTTGCTTTGTGTTTCCAGTTACATTTTCCTTGTCTTAGTGATGGCTGAACCTGTTGACTGCAGGCTCCTGGGCTGGGCCACAGTATTTTAAGCTGTGAGCCTTTAGCTGTGAGTGAGATGCCCTCTGAGTCTCTTCAAAACCCATCGCGAGCATATTCCCCCACCCTGTGTTGAGGACACCTTTCGAGCTAGCTCAGGAATATCAAATTCATTGGGAGCAGAGGGCTGAATTCCATGTTTAAGGATGCCGTGTGGGCCGGATATAAACCCAGGGTAACATACCTCTCCTAATACCTAGCAATACACTGATGTCAGTGGGAGCATTGCACTGAGATCAAGGGAGGGTCACAGCCTTCGTGTAGCAACTAAGCTTTTTCTTCTTTATTATTGGTCACATTCAGAAAATACTCTCCCCCACCCCCCATCGGGCAACTGCTACTTCTGCCCTGTGTTTCTCTCCCTTCTCCACAACTTCCTTTCTGTCTCCTGTCCCCCTGCTTTTCCTTCCCTACAGCAGCTCCTCCTCCCTTTCCTCCTTCCTTGCTATAAAATGGTCAGCAATGAAATAGTTAATGTTTACTCCAGTGCGATCAAGAGGGGACTGGAGAATTTCCACCTCTGAGTCATTGTTCCAGGCAGGCTGCAGACTCAGGCAGACCTCTGTGCATAGGGTGTCACTCAGATCACGTTCAGAAGGTTCTCTCTGCAGCCATGAGGGCTGGATGCCTACTTTTGAATGAAAGCTGAGATCTGTCCCAACCTGAGCTTGTCCCATGAGCCACACAAATACAACACGTGGGCTGGATGTTTAATATGTCTGAGCCAGACACAGGAACACTAGATAAACAGTGAGGGTAGAGAAATGGAGTGGGATGCCCAACCTGGTGGCAGGGTGGGTGGCTCCGGGGACTGGTAATAGTGTGTGAAAGTGTTGGAGAGGCAACCTGGTCCAGTGGGTAAAGCACTGGTCTGGGATTCAGGAGAACTGTCTCTGCTGGTTTCACCACTGATCTGCTGTGTCGCTTGGACAAGATACCCCACTGTTTGCCCTCCCACCCTGGGTCTGTCTCATCTATTTAGTTTGCATGCTCTCTGGGGCAGGGACTGAGTCTAACTATGTGAATAAGCAGCCCCAGTTTGGGTGGTTCTGAGATCAGGCCCTAGCAGGCAAGTGTCTCCATCACAAGAACCACTGTGTCAATTGATGGCGTTGGCCCCTCTAAGGTCATACCAGGGAGGGTATGGACCGAGCAGTCCTGGAGATGGAACCATTGCACATCCTTGGCGGGGGGCCAGGTTGGGTCTGATGCGTTTCATCAGGGCAGCAGGTGGGAAGCTTGCTTTATGGCTGAACAAAGGACTTCAGTTGGCAGCACCATCAAACTGGCATCTTCCATCAGCATGAAATTCCCCTAAAAAAAACAAAAAACACAGCCTGGACGGTCCAATAAGAGACCCAGTGTGTGACTCTGGGGCCTCTCGAAAATAATGAGCAATCCCCAAGTTCTCAGACCATTTCCTGCAGTGTCCAGCCTTTGATCCACTGGGCACTCACAGAATTAACAGATCTGTTTTTCCCAAAGGAACAGTACAGACCAGCCTGTAAGAGTCAACTCAGGACCAGCATTTTGCTTAACATCACAGCACAGAAATATTTATATTGACAACAAGAATAAGTTTATTATCAAAGATTCAAGAGATAGTGAGTAATAATATTGGAAACAAATGGTTACATGTGAAACAAAATCATAACACGCTTTCTAGAGTCTGAACTTAACTAACAGGTTAACCTCCTAGCTAATAAAAAAATTATCTCAGCACCGAAGTCCTCTGCGGTGTTTTCAACCAAGGTTGGCTGAGACTCCGCTTTCACGGATGCAAATGTGCTCTGTATACTTCCTAGGTACAGGGTTCCAGGGCTTCGTCTTTGCCTTCTAGAAATACCTGCAAAGTTCATTGTCTTTCCTCAGAAACAGGATACCCCCTCAGGGCTTGTTTTTTTCCTATGTGCGCCATTCCTGTTGACTTCACATCTCTTCATCAGTGTTTGACTTTGTATGTAAATGGGCATCCATTGTGGTAGCTTACACTGCTTAACTTACATCCCAACAGAGAGAGACAGTTTCTTACCTCCTGGCTGGAGGAGAATCTGGTTTTCACCTTTGCTGGTGACTAATACCTTGATGCAGATGTTAAGAACGTGTTTATAGGCATAATTCCTTACATAGTATCTGTACATACATCTCACAATGATCTGAACGACCAGTGTGACACCAACTTTCTTTTGAGACTTCCCAGAACATACTTTGGTGAACTTGAATGTACTTACCAGACTCAGGAGTTTTCTGTAACTCCTCTGCGTCCCCCCCCCACCCCCGATCAGTTGGCATGATGAGTTTCTGGGGTCATGGGAACAAAGAATTTAGGTCATACAAGATGGAGGACTGTATCCAGGGACGCAGTAACACTGAAAAGGACTTAGGTGTCTGTAGATAACCAGTTGAACATGAGCTTCCTTTGCGATGCTCTAGCTAAGAGGGTGAACACAGTGCTTGGTTGTGTAAGCAGGGGAATAATGAGTCAGAGGAGGGAGGTAGTGTTACCTCTGTGTAAGACGTTTACTGGATGCTGTCCACTTCTGATGGCCACATTTTAAAAAAGAATGTTAAAAAATGGGAAAGGGTCAGTAAGAAGCTAAGAGAATGATTAGAGATCTGGAAAATATGCCTTTGGTAGAATTCTCTTCTTTTTATATCATTTTGACAGATAATATCAATGTTTATTTTTAAGCATTTTTTTTCTATTTTCATCTATTTAAATTTTCACACTTGTGGTAAATTACAGGGGGCACACAATGAGGTCAAACAATAATTATTTCATGACAGTAGCCGTTGAGATTCTAAAAGTTAAAGCTTTATAAACTGTTAAAGCACAAACTGTCAACATCACATGTCAAAATATACAAAGTAAATATCCTTAAGTCAAATGCTAATAAGTTCTCAAGCAGCATTTTTCGTACTTTGCTTATCTGTACATTTCAATTATCATCACTGGAAATATTGTTTTGTTGGTTTCTGTGCGTGCAGTGAAATTGACATTTACCACCATCAACCAAGAAAAATATAATTTTTCCAAGCCTCGTTATAGAGAGAGCCTTAAGAAGTTCCGTTTATTTACTTTAGCCAAGAGAAGGTTAAGAAGTGTCTTGATCGCAGTCTACAGGCACCTACACAGGGAAAAGATTTCTTGAGAGTAGATGGCTCTTTAATCTAGCAAAAAAGGCATAATGAGATCCAGTGGTTGGAGTCTGAAGCTGGACCCATTCAGATGAGAAATAAGATGCATTTTTTAATCATGAGGGTAATTAACCATTGGAACTACTTCCTGAGAGACGTAGTAGAGTCTCCCACACTCACAGTCTTTAAATGAGGACTGGATGTCTTTCTAAAAGATGGTCTAGTGCAAACAGACATTACGGGCTTGATGCAGAAATTACTGGGTGGGTTTTCTGGCCTGTGTTATGTGGCAGGTCAGACTAGGTGGTCACGATGATCCCTTCTCGCCTTACAATCTATGAACCTATGAAAAACTTGTGGAACTCACCACGACAGTACATTCTTCTGGAAAATGACTTAGCACATTTCAAAGACGATTAAACAGTTATACAACTAGCAGCAGCTGCTGCAGTTACAGTTGCTGGAATAAAATTACAAGGGCTATTAATCCTCATGCTTCAGGACATAAGATGATCACCAGGAAGACATCCCCTTCACACGCACAGCGTGAGATTGCACAATTAGATGATTATGGGAGCTTTATGTCTTCGTTGGCAGCATCTAGCATTGGTCACAGTCAGAGATAGGAAACGGGACACCGAGCTAGATGGCCCATTGATCTGTTCTGGTGCAGCAAAGCCTGTGTTGGGGGAATGTCGGTGATTAAAATGACCCTTCAAAGGCTCAGAGGCCATGTTATGTTATTGCTACATGAATCTTACAGTTACATTATGACTGTGAGAGAGTAATAATAAATTGTAGCAATAATGAGATGTAATTACAATTATGATTATTATGTTCTAATTAGGGTGTTTGTTATAAAATGGCAGGGAAGACAGGGCAGTAATAACATTGGTAAATTTATTCGCTGTGTATCCGGCAGAAATAAGGCAGCAAAAGGGCCAGACCAGAACCCCCTTTTTTTCATTTGTTAGGCATAAAAGGGTTTCAAGACTCAGCAGGCTCCCCTTGATGCTGGAACCATCGACATTAGAGCTGAAAGTGATCTGCTAGATCTTCTGGCCCAGTTCCTGTCTTCGCAGGGCATCCATCCATGACTTGGAGCTCACTCCCTTTCTGGTTTTAGAAACCTAAGTCCCTTGCTACAGGTGTCAGACCACGATGCTTTTCCTTGAAGAAAACCAATGATGAACCAAAGCCAATTAGCAGCCACTGCCACAGAGGGTGCCACAAAACCTTTCTGATAGGAGCACAAAATGTGCCACCTCAGATCAACCCATTGTCCTGTCCAGTCCAGGGTCTCTGGCACCTCAGAACCAGGCAAATAAACCCTCCTAATGCTCCCACCCAGCTATGCCACGCTATGCATGGTAGGAAATTTCTTCCCTGTCACCTGGGGGCAATTAACCTCAGCTCCAGAGAATGGGATCTCAATGCCATCTCCTTGGCTTGTGTAAGTAGAGATCACACTGATGGTCGTCCCGTGGGCCAGCCCTTTGACAAACCCAGTGTTCGACTCACCTGGTATCTGGGTTATATCTGTAATTACCCCTGGAGCTTGACACACACACCTACGGTCCCTACCCGGGTGGGATCATGCTGCATCACGAGAAGAGAGAGAGCAAGACGATGCATGGTCAGACTGCTCCAGGCCTTCTCCCGGAGGAGGACTGACCAGGCCCATTTCTGCCACAGGCACGAGACACATCTGTGCTCCAAGTGGGCCTGCCATGCATCGATCCAGCTCAGACCTGTAGCCTGAGTCTTTGCCTACAGGGGAGATGCCCCGTCCTGGTGTAAGTGTGAAGCCAAAAGCACTGCAGTCCATTGCATTGTGCCTGAATCCGGCCCTGAACCTTTTAGGGCTCACATCGTCCCTGTGCCTGAGCTCCACTCCATGCAGGGGACAGGGAGAGCTGGCAGGAAGCTGTTTACAAGTCCCTGACTCTGCACTGGCCCAGTCCTGGCATCTGGTACAACAGCCCAGGAGCTAATGGGCCTTTTCCCCATGAAGGGCTAACCTTCAACATACCCTCACTGTGTCCCTCAGCCTCCCCCTCACATGCCCCCTACATTGGGTGAGGAGTGGCTGGTGCAGGAACTGCCACTGCCAGGTTTAGAGCATTCTTTGCTGGCTGCTTATGGCTGAAATCCAGCTCCTTGGCATGGCCTGAGTGGCACAAAGGGGCTGAATCATACCGGAGAATCTGGCCCATCTTTATTTCACAAACACAGAGTTTGGATTCTTTAGAAAGTATTAATTAAAATAACAGAGAGTGGTTTATTACCTGTTGCAGGGCATGCTCTGGCCATCTTCTGGCTGGTGGGGGTGGGGGTGGTCATCTCTTGTGAACTCTGCATAGCAAAACTGCACCCCGGCTTTGCAGTTCTCAGCTCTCTTGGTTACGCAGCAGGTGCTGAGGGCAACCCCTGTACCTGAGCAGAGCCTGCCACCAAAGGGACAAGCTCCTGATTAAATACACAGTCACAATTATACTTAAGAAACAAACTCCCTTGTTTATATGGTTCCCTGTTTCCTGCCACCAGCTTAATACAATGCTAAGCAAACCCAGCAAAGTAAATTAGGAAGTCAGATCCTTGTGAGGAAAGTAGGAAGGAGCACAAACTCTGGCAGGCAGAATATAACATTATACTAAGCAGGCCAAGAGAGAATTTGAGAAGAAACTTGCTAAAGATGCAAAAACTAACTAAATTATTTTAAGTACATCAGAAGCAGGAAGCCTGCCATACAGGCAGAGGGGCTAATATGTGACAGCAGTGTTAAAGGAGCATTCAGGGAAAAGAAGGCCATTGCAGAGAAGTTAATGAATTCTTTTATCAGTCTTTACTGCAAAGCATGGGGCTGAAGGAGAGTCCCATATCACAGCTATCCTTTTGGGGCAACAAATCTGTCTCAAACTGATGTCAGTAGATGTTTTAGAACAAATTGATAAACTAAAAAGTAATAAGACACCCAGACCAGATGGTATTCACTCAAGAGTTCTGAAGGAACTCAAATACAAAATTGCAAAACTCCTAACTACAGTATGCAACCTTATCACTGAAATCAGCCTCTGTACCAGATGACTGAAGGGTAGCTAATGTAATGCCGATCTTTAAAAAGGTCTCCAGAAGTGATTCTGGCAATGACAGGCCAGTAAGCCTAGCTTCAGTATTAGGTAAATTGGTAGAAACGAAGGTAAAGAACAGAATTATCACACATGTAGATTCATACAATATGTTGGGGCAAAGTCAACACAGCTTTTATAAAAGGAAATCATGCCTCACCAATCTATTAGAATTCTTTGAGGGAGTCAACAAGCATGTGGATAAGGGTGATCCAGTCAATATAGTGTACTTAGATTTTTCAGAAAGCTTGTGACAAGGTCCCTCACCAAAGGATCTTAAGGAAACTAAGTAGCCATGGTATAGGAGGTTCAGTAACTCATGGTTCAGTAACTGGTTGAAGGGTAAGAAACAAAGGGTAGGAATAAATGGCCATTTTTCACAATGGAGAGGAGGAAATAGTGGTGTTCCCCAGGGTCTGTAGTGGGACCAGTGTTGTTCAACATATTCATAACAGGAAAAGGGGTAAACAATGAGGTGGCAAAGTTTGCATATGATACAAAATCATTCAAGATAGTTAAGTCCAAAGCTGACTGTGAGGCGTTACAGAGGTGGGTGACCGGACAACAAAATGGCAAATGAAATTCAATATTGATAAAGGCAAAGTAATGCACATTGGTAAACATAATCCCAACTATACATGTACAATGATGGGTTCTAAATTAGCTGTTACCACTCAAGAAAGAGATCTTGGAGACTGTGGATACTTCTCTGAAAATGTCTACTCCATGCACAGTAGTGGTCAAAAAGGTTAAGCACTATTTAGAAACTATTAAGAAAAGAATAGAAAAGAACACAGAAAATATCATAATGCCACTATATAAATACATTGTGAGCCCACATCTTGAATACTGTGTCCAGTTCTAGTCACTCCATCTCATAAAGAATATAGTGGAACTGGAAAAGGTTCAGAAGAGAACAACAAAGATGATCAAGTGTATAGAATAGCTTCCATATGAGTGGGGACTAAAAAGCTTATGGTTGTTCATCTTAGAAAAGAGAAAACTAAAGGGGGATTTGAGAGAGGTCTATAAAATCATGAATGATGTGGGAAAAGTGACCAGAGAAGTGTTATTTATCCTTTCACACAATACAAAAATGGGGGGGGGGGTGATCCAATGAAATGAATATGCAGCAGGTTTAATACAAACAAGAAGTGCTCTTTCACACCTTGCACAATTATCCTGTGGAATTCATTCATGGGGTGCTCTGATGGCAAAAAGTATAACTGGGTTCAGAGAAGAACTGGATACGTTCATGGAGGATAGGTCCACCAATGGCTATTGGCCAAATGGGTCAGGGATACTCCCCCATGCTTGGGGGGACCCTGAACCTCTGACTGCCAGAAGCTGGGGGTGGATCATTTCATAATTACCCTGTTCTGGACACTCCCACTGAAACTCTGGTACAGGCCACTGTCAGAAAACAGAACACAGGATTAGATGGACCATGATCTGACCCAGTATGGCAGCTCTTATGTTCTTAAAGGGAATTTTATAAGGGAGACTCATGTCTGTACTGGTGCAGTGTGCACTTTTATCTAGCCAGGGCTTATGAGAGCCAGTGCAGCCGCAGAACAAGCTAAGGCAGCCCAAGTTGGGGTCTGGTTTCAATGACTCCTGTAGAACTTTGCCAGGTCTGGCCTGGCCATGCTCCTAGCCAACCCGTCCTTCCTCTGGCCCACTCCCAGAATTGCCCTGTTCCTCATCTGACCTGCCCCCAGAACACCCTAGCTCAGCACCTGCGTGGAGAGATCCTGTGCGCCAACTTATTCCCAGAGGGTGTGACTTATGGCTGCCCTATGGTCCCTAGCCGGAGTAAAAGAGCCACATGTCAGCAATTAATAGGCCCTACGTCTGCCTTCTGTGTGACCAGTAGCACCAGAACCTCGTGCAAGGATCTATTGCATACCTGCAAAATTCCAGTGCCTCACCGCCTGAGGGCCAGGTATCTTACAGACCTGCAGGAGCCAGCCCACACAGGATAGCCTAATAGTCCAGAGCAGTGGAATAGGTATCAGGACTCCTGGGCTCTGTTCCCAGCTCTCAGTGGCTCATTCTCTGATTTTGGGCAACGTCCTTCCCATCTCTGGGTATGTCTACACTGTAATCAGAGGTGTGACTGCAGTTCGTGTACACACGCGTGAGCCAGCCTTGATCTAGCTGAGCTTGAAGAACCATAGCAGTGAAGCTATTGTGGCCTGGTTGGCAGCATGGACCAGCCACTTAAGTACCCATCCAGGGTCCTGGGTGGGGTCGTACAGCCCATGCTGCTGCCGTTTCACTAGTGTTGTTAATCGAGCTAGTTAGAGCAAAGCTTGCACAGGTATGTCTACATGTGCAGTTAGACATACTCTGACTGCAGTATGGATGCACCCTCCGTGAAATGGGACACGAAGGGGAGCTTGTGAGGCTTCATTAATTAAAGTTGGTAAAATGCTTTGAGAGCCTTGAATGAAAGGTGCACTGTAAGTGCAAAGTAGTAGTTGTGGTATACCAGATATCCTCCCAGCTTGACTAGCCATCAGACAGCAGGAGCCTTCTCTTTGCACACTGCCTGGTTTGGAATGTCAGAACATGCCTGCTGGATATCTGTCTAATTTATCTGTCTAATCTAGCTATCCTATCACTCTGGTACCTCAGTGCCTTACAGATTTATTCATGTGAACACTGAAAGAAATTTGGATTCTGTCATCATTCTGCAAGAAGCTGTGTTCCACCTGCAATGCTTCCTCCATAACAACGCTGCCTTTTATTTCTATAATGATACGACTTCCTACTCGAACCATAGCAGGTTTCTACTCTAGTTCTGCAGTTTTAGAAAGCTGGGAACAGAATGCTTCTCCTCATTTTAACTAGATGGGGAAAAGAAGCACAGAGAGCTGAAATGGCTTGCCCAAGGTCACAGAGCGAGTCAAGGCAGAGATAGATACCAAGTCTCCTCACCCACAGCCCAGAGCTGTCTCTCCTGGACAGGTTGCCTCTTAAAGTCAAGGTGGGCCTAGCAAAATATAATTAAAACCACAGACTGCAAGCTCTCTTAAGGAGGGACTGTCTTTAGGTCTGTGTTCGTACAGCCCCTTGCACAATGGTCCCTGACTGGGCCTCCTAGACACTGCTGCAATACAAATTATAATAATTAATAATTATTAACTGGAAGGAGGGAACAGGTGACAAACACCCACACAGCAGCCACCCGGCCTCCAGAAGAATTTATCTCTAGTATTTTCAGATATAGGGAGTCTATGCAGATCACCAGCATTTCTGGGTCTGGCCAACAGAGCACAAATCTGGCAGTTGTGCAGGGGACCCGTTTGGGGCTATGTAGATAACTCGTTCCGCTGTGCTCAAGGGCTGGTGGCAACAGGGACTAAAATTGTTTCCACTCCCCAATGACATCATCCCATGCTCTGTACTTCCACCAGCATTCCTGACCAGTGTCAGAGCAGGCAGCCAACAATCGCGACAGGACAGCGGGCAAGAACCTACGCAGATGGGGGAGCGAGGAGAGAGAAAGGAGGACCCTGCTTCTCACCATAGTGCAGAAGCCACATAAATGGCCTTTGGCAGGTGTTTTGAGGGCTGTTGTGGCGGCGCTGTCTCCCTTTGTTTCCCATGGATCTACCCAGACTGGGGGGACCTGCAGCAGGTCCTGAGGTGAGGAGCAGTTAACATCGAGAAAGGCCAACCGGTGCAACTCGCTAAGGAGTCTTGTGACCACTCACAACAGAGAAGCTGTTTCCGTTCCACGCTGGGTGTTGTGCTGCTGCTATTCCGGACTGGGGGGGGACCAGTTGTCTCCTTTGGGAAAGTGGCACGCGGCAAACACATTTGAAAGGGCAGGGGGCTCCTAACACACAAATACCAGGGGCCTGATTCTCCCCACCACAGCCTATGGGTGACTCTCTTGAAGCCAGTGGTGCCTACACCCCTGATTCTCGGTTACTCTGTTCCTGTGCTTGGGACAGGGATTGAAGAGGGGTGGAGAGAGAGCAAAGGGGACTTTAAGCTATGCTAATACTGCCTGGGCCTGCCCCTTGAGGAGTCATCTACACTGTGCAAAGTGGGTGTAAAACACTCTGGTGTGAATGGCTCTGCTAGGGGTTGGGCAACAGAGAATCAGACCCCTTGTATTCTGGGGCCATGCAGGACTTGCCCAGCCCCCAGCATAAGAGCAGCCTCAGGGCTGCTCTAACCTACACTCTGCTTCCCATGGCCCCTTATGGACCCTGGAAAACAGAGAAAGCAGGGCGTAGCTATGTCTCAGAGCACCCATCCATGGCCCTCATCCGCCCCTTACAGCAGAAGCTGGCTGTGGGGCTGGCATAGAACCCTCCCACCAGCTTCTCACTAGCCAGGGAGACCCCTGTGCCAGGGGGCATTCTCAGAGGTCTCCTTTTGATCCCTTCATGTTGCCAGAGCAGCATAACAGGGCCTTTGTGTAACTCAGGGTCCAGGCTGAGATGCTCAGAGGTGATCATGAAACAGTTTCTCTGACCTTGCCTTGGTCAGCCCCTGTTGGGGTGGTGTCTGAGCAAACAGTGGGGCGTCGTGCACCATCCGTGATCTGCAGACACAGCAGGCAGGGTCGGGAGGCAGAACAATTGGCTGAAGCAGTGCAGAGCCTACCCACTCCCTGATAGTCCAGGGGAAGAGCTAGAATGCGCACCTGATGGTTGATCTCTGCAGTGTACCCACCAGTCCATTGTATGACTGCTGAATCCAGGCCAGGATTTACAAAAGACACTGGGCAGTGCAGTCGGTCCAGGCACTAGGGAGCCCAGAAGAGAGAACTGTAGGGTCCTGGCTGTGTCCAGCAGCCTCAATAGCACATCCCCTTTATAGGCCTGATCCAAAGCCTGGTGCAACTGGAGTCTTTCTCCTGACTTCAATGGGTGTTGGATCAGGCCCCGTCACCGTTACACCAGAGCCTGGCTCTCCTCTCCTGCAAGAGACACCCCAGTCTGCAGGCTGAGCCGGGCCTGTCAGCTTTGTTAGCAGCGTCTTGCTGGGGCTCTTCAAGCTGATAAAGATCTGGGAGACAAGCCCTTTGGTGAAGCCCGCTTGGCTCTTGGATCACGCTGGCCGACTCCACCCACTTCAGTATATCTCTCTGCATCACAAAATACTGTTCTGCTAACAGTCATCAAGTCTGTACTGAGGGACGGCTCTGGGGCGGGCGAGCAGGGCGGCTGGCCTGGGTGCCAGCTTCCAGGGGGCGCCGAACTGCAGTGCTGCTCGTTTGCGGGGTTTTTTTCTTTGCTCGGGTTGGCTGGCTGCTTTTGCTCTGCTGATTGGCTATGGGGGGTTGGGTTTTTTTGGATTTCTTGGCTCAGCTGCTTGGGGGAGGGCACTCAAAACATTTTTTGCCCTAGCCAGCAAAATGGCTAAGGCTGTTCCTGCTTGTACATACATTCTGCTGATTAGAAACTAACGGGTGCCATGGACCAGCTGCTGCATTCTAACAACTCTCTCCCCTCTCCTCTCCACACAGCGGACATATCCAATGAGAACTCAGCACTCCTCTGGCACTTTTGGGATGGGGGTTACTGACCTGACTTGTATTCCACTACTGGATCCGACCTGTAGACCTGTCTATCTGACTCGTCTGTCTTTCTAATCCATCCATCCCACCTATCTGTTCTGTCTAAACTACCTATCCAGTCTATCCATTTCATCTACTTAGTCTATCTGATCTATTTACCCATCCAATCTATCTGCTTTAGCTATTCATCCTGTCTGTCTGTTCCCTCCAACCTGTTCTATTTCATTTCAAGTATAAGGGTAATTGGCCTGGGCACTTTTACAATATTTAAAAACCCGCAGTCTGAAGTACAGAACTATCATAAAGATCTCACCTCTGTGTATGTATGTATCTATCAAGCCATCTATCATTCATATTGGTTCCTAAAATGGGAGTTGTAATTCTTCTCTTCCTCCCAGAGGGTTTTGGGAGGATTAATTAGTTAATGTTTGTACAGTGCTTTGAAGATAAGTGCTAAGTATAATTATTATAGTAGTGGGAATGGATTCTTTCATCTCGTCTCCATTCTTTTTGCTCAGCCTACTTTTAACAATGTACCCCTCTGCCATCACATGTGGTGTAGTGTGTGGGTGCGCTGGTGGAGAGTACGGTATGCCATGCTGAAGAGCCTGGTGGAGATCTGATAATAGAGCTCTGTTGGCAAGCCTCAGTTTGAATAAACCATGGAGGCTGACTTCTGCTTCTCCAGATCCTGACATACTTGCTGCCTGATTGATGAGGACAGTGAGGCACACCCAGATGGATCAGGGAGCTGGATGGAGACATTGAACAGGCACTCACATTGAGTCTAAGTACCGGCAGCATTAAAGAGGAAATAAAACTTGACAGGGTGTGAGGTTGCGCTGAGGTTGCAATGAGATGTGTTCGCTCCTCATCTGCTTTGTAAAGCATGAACTCGGAGCACGTCCAGCACCAAACGTGTGCATCCTAGCAAGAATGTACACCATGTTAATAGACTTTCTAAACAAACTCGGTGAGTGGATTTGTGCTAACAACGGAGCAATGTTCCATATAGCATCAAGCTAAGTCGAGAGAGAGGTACAGGAGAGGGATAGTCTGGATGCAGTATCTTCATGGCTAGCACTGAAAATGCCTCTCTGTCTAAATGCCGCCTCACACAATATTCCTTAACTGTCTCTCTTTCTTTCCCAGCCCTGTTTATGCCCAGCAATACTCACTGTGCTAAGGAAATGTGTGTACTTCATAGAGACGATCAAACTATTTGCTATGTGCAAGGTGCATTAGGAATTTTGCCCCGTTTAGGTTAATGAATCATCTGTGAACTGATCCCAGTTTCCTTTTAACTGATCTAGGCTTGTATAGGGTCACCTGTCACTGTGGCTGTGATGCTGGCAGACCAGGTGCCAGCTCATGCCAAGGTCCCCATGTCTTAACTGAACACAGCCTGGCTCCCCTGTGTGTAGCATTGTTAAAATAGGGATTAGAACAATAAGAGCATGTTTAGTGTTTAGACTTTAGTTAATGTTTGTGAGTTGCTGCCTGCATTAATCTCACTTATAGTGTCTGTATCCCATATTGTAAGGTAAGATTTAAGCATTATTAGCCTCTGTGACATTGCAACTCACCAGGCAGGAGAGAGACATTAACTAGTGTGAAGTGCTGATCTCCAACAGAAGGCATTATGTCCTGGCTAGCAAGGAAGGCCCATCGACACCAGACGGACTATTGTGGAACATTAAAGAGGGCAAAAGACTTTGTAGCTCTGCTCTTCCCCTCATGAAGATGAGTCGTGCACGTGGATTCCTCCATCAGCTGAGTTTGCAGCTTAGAGCATGGGAGGGGGATAAAACCTCCTAACAAGAAGGAACTGGATCGCTGTGCTGCTTGGCTTTCTAGGCATAAGCAATGGATCCCCAATCTTGAGTCATTGCAGGACACCTTGACAATGGCGTCAGAGTAGAACTGTCTGCTCAATAGTTGAATAAATCATTCTGGGCCCATAGGATATTTGTAAACTGTTTTGAGCCTTTGTTGTTGATCACCTAAATTAGGAAAGTCATTTTCTACTCATATAATTACACTGGTACAACCCCTAGTATGGATGCAGCTATTCTGTGTTACAGCTTAGTCCCCTTCCCATATGGGAATAAGATAAGCACTTTTATACCAGCATTAACTGCTTCCACACTAGAGAGTTTGTACCACTTTAACTACATCTCTATGGTTAAAGCAGTGAAACTTTTATGTATAAGCAAGGCCTTATTCTG
Organism: Mauremys reevesii; assembly: GCF_016161935.1. Classification (NCBI taxonomy): domain Eukaryota; kingdom Metazoa; phylum Chordata; order Testudines; family Geoemydidae; genus Mauremys; species Mauremys reevesii. The sequence continues at coordinate 24,914,504 of NC_052635.1, read as the reverse complement.
TGCCTTGATTGGATGCATGGCAGGAGACATGGGAACATGGCCTTTTGTGGCATGAGTTTTCATGCTGAAATGCATATTACATGGAGGATTTGGGAATGTGGTGCCCAAATCTGAATAATCTGACCCCACGAATCAGAGTGAACCAAACTATTCTGTTGCGGAAAATATTCACCCAGCAACTTGTTTCCTGATCATTATGATACACACACAAAATGGATCGATCAGAGATTGATTTGCTTTGTATTGAGAGGGGCCTAGTCCAAGAAGCTGGAGATGAAACACTCCAGTCTGGGGAGAAGTTGGGAACGTCTGGTTCTGAATCCCGCTCTGAACTTTGTGGCTTAGGCTCAGGTCCTGCAGTTATAGGTGCCAATATAAGAATGCAGATAGTCTGGTAGATCTCTGTGATTGTATTGTATTTTCTGGATTATTTATCCCCACAGGAAAACTTCCCTTTCACTTGAGGTTTAACAGTCATTGCAACTGACATTTGCGTGTGAAGTAATGCAATGAGGTCCAGAGTTCAGATCTCATCCTGGCTTTGACTTTCCCCAGAGATCCAGGGGGTGGTATCTGGATTTTGATGTGGGCTCGTGCAAAGGATTTGGCCTTTCTGTCAGGCCTTTCTGTCAGGCCGTAATCTGGAGACAGGCCAGACCTGGTACTTCACATCTGTACACTTCTGGAATGTGAGTGGCTGGAGTGGGCATTGGATCCACACCAGGATGGGACTTCATTTCTGGTCTGCTATTCGGACCTGGTTCAATGCTATCAACCGTAGTCACTCAGGTTTCTCAATAGACTATGGGCATTTGATGATGTTGGTGACTCAGATGTGGATGGAATCTTGGGAAATTTCAACTCCCGGCAGTGGGAATTTCATGAGAACAGCTGATCTCACGGGGTCTCAGGCATTTGGAGCTGCGGTCTCAAGAAAGCAGCTCATGAGGTTTCACTGTCTTTGGGTCTGATGCTGAACTCTGATTCATTCTCATACCTAAACAGCCCTGGTCTGCACCTTGTACAGATCTGAATCTAGACTATGGCCCCTCAACCCATCTGTGCTGAGAATGGAGATTTCCCATCTCTGAGCCTCCTGTAGAGGGTTGGGGGCTTCATTGTATTTGGTTTTAGTGCATTGTCTTTGAAAGGGTCCTAGCATATATGATAAGTTATATATCCAGGAATCACTCAAGCCATCACTAGAGTGGGTCGAATTTTGTCACACAAAAGGGTTTTGTGTTGGAAATGGCTCTTTTTTTTCTCCAAAGAATAGAAAAATTATCAACATTTTCAGGTTTTTGTGGCGTTTTCTGCAATATTTTTACTATAGTGTTTATCAGTCATTGTCCCCAATTATCTAAACTTTTTATTTGCTGAGAACTGCATTTCTAAGTAAAAAACTGAGCACTGATTCCTTACAGAGTCAGTGAACAAAAGATTTTTTTTAAAAATTGATTAAAATGTAGTGGAAAATTTCACACAAAACCCAGAAAAAGCTTCATTTCAAACCCTGCAAAATGGAAACACCTGTCAAATTCCAAAATCCTTCACAAAACCAATTTCTGATTGACACTACCCACCACTGAAATGCAGCCAACTCTGGGGTGGAACATGGCAGCTGTTTATATTTCCAACTGGAAATAAAGGACCCATTTATCATAAATGGGCAGAACTTAATCACCTGAACTAGAATTTGTCCAGGGCTCTGAGAAGGGAGGCGACCCCAGCTTGGAGGCAAGAGAGTGTTCTTTCTGACAGTGCCAGCACCTCCAGTTGACTGGGTGGGAAGTCAGCAACAGATGAGCTCCAACTTTGTGAAGGCCTAGAAATATTTATCGTAGCTAATAATATTAATTAAGGAGTAATCGGGCTGGCAGAGATTATTCACAGGCTGTTAGCTAGAAACTGGTTTTACACAGCTGGGAAATTGAAAATTGGCCTCCTTGTTCATTTCCTCTCAGCTCTAAAGGGATCAATAATTATTGCACTAACCTGAATGAAATACCAGGCAAGCTGTCACCTCAGTGAGCGCCCCCATCCTAGCCTGTCCCTCCCTGCCAGGACAGGGATTATCTCTGCCAGTCAGAACATCATAGGGCCTGATCCTCCACTCCCCTGCGCTGCGTCCGTCAGGAGTAACTCCGGTGACCTGACTTACAACCAATGGGAGGGGGAATCCAGACTGAAAAGGCTGATTAGACCATCCAGTCTTTTTCCTGGGCCAGTGCAGGACTGCTCTTCACAGTTTGAGCCGGTGGGGAGGGAGGTGATGTGGCCAGAGCGATGGGCACGGGAGATGAGCTATGCTTGAATGCACAAGAGGCTCAGGTGGCAATGTGGGTATGAGGGAGGCAGAGGTCACTGTCATCAAGGCATGAAATGAGGGGGCCTGGATGAGAGAGTTAGCTCTAGGGACAGAAAGGAAATGAAGGATCTTAGGTCAGGAAGGAAGACGTGGCAGGATTTGGATGCAGTCTGGATGCACAGAGCAAGGGAGAGCAAGTGAAGCACATGTTGTAAAAGACAGCCCATGGTACTGTGTATTAGTGAGATCCATCAGGCAAGGGGGAGAGGGAGGGAAGCTCCGTCATGTGGGACTTTTAAAACTGGGCTGGCCAAAGCACTCAACGAGGTACTGCAGGGGACAGATTCGATGTCTTAAGGCCAAACCTGGGTTTCTTGTGTGGTCGAGATGCCTGTGGGAGATCTGGGTGCACAAGGAAAGCAGGACTGGAGCCCTGAGAGCGAGGTTCTATTCCTGTCTGTGCTACTGAGCTGCTAAATCACTTCCCTGCTCTGTGCCTCGGTTTCCCAGCCTGTACACTTGGGATAGTGGTACCTTCCCTTGAGAACTGTGTGAGTTGAGTGGTGTTGTTATTGGCTCCAGAGCGTGTTGTATAGAGTGCTCTTTTCCCAGCCCCGTACACACCCTAATGACCTGATGGCATATTGTCTTCATTCTGAATTCACAAAGAGTCTCTGTCTCTCTCCCCCCCACCCCCACATTTCGCCCATCTGACCTGGATCCGGAGCTGTCGGTGGCTTTCGGAGCTCCTCCTGAGCCAAATGGTCCCACCAGGGCAACCCCAGTTGTTGTCCCTTTCTAAGAGCTTGCATCCTCCCCGGCAGTGAGCTGCTGCGAGCCCAGGATTAAACTGTGCCCCTTCCCCTCTCCTCTCCTCTCCCTATGTTCAGTAGCACTGCGGACGCAGGAAGGCAGGCTGTGCAAAAGGAGTTCAGGCTCTGGTGGAAGCAGCAGATGTTTGGAACAGGACCAGGGGGATGTACATGATGTCTGGCCTAACACTGAGGGCAGCCCGTTCCATCTGCTTCACAAGTCAGCAAGCTGATTGGATGGCAGCAGAGTACTGCAGGGGAGGGACGCAGGAGCATGCTGGCTTTTGGGGGCCTGTTACGTTACCCCTTTATGTGTAGGGGGCCTGCAAACCGACTCCATGGTGCAGTGCACGAAAATCCTCTGCCTAGTGCCAGAGGAGGACGCAGCCCTGCAGAAGTCTGGCCTGCTCTTGTCTACATGCCAATCTGCTTTCTTTAGAAGGCTGCTCCTGTTAGAAAGGGGAGAGAGGCATGGTTAATTTTCATGAGTGTTATAAATAGGATACTTCTTTTCATGGATCTTGCCTTCTAACCAGGGGTCAGGTTCTAGGACCCTGCATTAAGAGGCAGAGCTTTGCTACTGACTCACTCTGGGGGTCCTGCTAGCTCCAAGCCAGGAGTATAAAAGGGTTTTAATGTCTCTGTGAGGTAGAAGAGAACCAGAGGTGGGGTAAAGATACTGCAGAGATAAAAACCCCGGAGGAAACTTGGGCTGAACTTTATATTTTGTTGTTGGTTAAGTCCCAGGCAGACAAATCCCAAGAAGGCAATAAGTTTGGATCAGATCCCGAAGTATTTCTGTCAGACATTTGTCATTAAAAATAGAACCACACTGGTAACCTTGGGGAGAGAAGGTTGAGCTAAAGATTCGGCTTAAATGAAATGGTTTGGGGCCCCAATATTTTCAGAGGATCTTCCTGAGCTGTGGAGCGTTTAAAATCTGTCAGCTCCCCAGTGAATCAGTTGCCTCCCAAGGAAGTGAAGGGAGTCCCATCCCTTGAACCTTTGAAAAACAGAATGAATCAACCCCTAGAAAATAGTACTGTATCAGCCCCTGCATGATGGACTGGATGGGACCTAACAGGTCTCTTCAACCTGTAATATCTGTGACTCTATCTTCCATTTGTTCCCAAAGAGCTGATTCAGCACTGCAGGTTTGTGTGGTTGTTCCTGAGATCAAAGGAGCTCTGTCTCCATCATACTGGAGTAACACAGTGGTGACGCAGAGCAGACCCCAGGCTTCCAGAACTTGCAGTGGTCACCCCTGTAACAGGAGTTTGCTAATAGGGATCCATCATTCAGTGAGTCCTCTTTAGAGTTAGTAGATCCTCAGTGGCTTCATTCCATGGGTCCTTTCCTTCAATGAAGGCTAGGTACACTCAGGTTGATTTAAAACACGATCCTTTTAATAGCACATCCCGTTTCACAGCCATCTTTTCCCCCATTTCCTTTCCCAGTGTTTGTGCACAGATGGAAGTTGTCTCCCTTCGGCTGCCTCCTCCTCCCTCAGTCCATCGTTTCAGACATCCGGGTTGGTCCCCAGGAGAGGGGTGGGGTTGTTTTCCAACACACAGCAGTTGGGTCTCGACACCAAGAGGAGGCTGCTGAGACATGGGAGGGTTTTACCTGGTGAATGAAAACTTCAGTGAGAAAATGAGGAAGGAAACACTGAAGCTGTGAAGATGCCATTTAAATATTAGGCCAGATCTTATGTGATTATTTCTTGGAAGCCTAGTTTGTATCTGGTCACACGCTTCCTGGGACAGTAGCTCCTCACTGGAGACAGCTCACAGGACATTCAGCACCAAATAAGGAACTTCTCTCAGAAGGACAGGTAGGGTGGTGACTTCACACTTCTCATCAGTTGGTCTCAAAGTGCTTTACAAAGCAGGTCAGTGTCATTTCCCGCATTTTACAGATGGGGAAACTGAGACACAGAGGCAGTGCTATGACTTGCCGGAGAGCACCCAGCAGACCAGTGGCAGAGCCAGGAATGGAACCCAAATACTGGGTACTCAAGGCTCTTTCATCTAGCAGCAAAAGGCAGAAGATCCACCAATGGCTGGAAGCCAAAGCCAGTCAAATTCAGAGTAGAAGTAAGGCGCACGTTTCCATAGTCAGGGCGATCAACCTTGGAACAAATTACCAAGGGAAGTGAGGGATACTCCAACCCATGAAGTCTTCCAGTCCAGATTAGCTGCCGTCCAGGCAGATCTGTTTTAGCCAAGCACAAATTGTTGGACTCCATCCAGCGGTAACTGGGTGACATTTCTTGGCCTATGATATACAAGAGGTCAGAGTAGATGATCTGATGACCCCTTCTGGCCTTAAACTCTATGAATCTATACCTGGGTCCCCTGAGTCCCAGTCCAGTGCTCTATCCACTAGGAACTTTTAGGACAGCTGATGAAAATTATGGGTGAAATCCAGGTCCCACAGAAGTCAATGGCAAAAATCCCATTAACTTCAATGGAGTTACACCAGCTGAGGATCTGGCCCTATATTTTTTATAAATATGTGTGAAATGGAGGCTCCTTAGTAAGTTACCTTCCCCCGCTTCAGCTGAGTGACCAGATAGGGTGAAACCTTGGCCCCATTGAAGTCAATGGGAGCTTTGCCGCTGACTTTGATGGGGCCAGGATTTCACCCATAATCTTTGTCAGAAGCCTTCAAGGTCACCAAGCTTGAAGTCCGCTGGGATAAGGAAGCGATCACGTTCCAGAGTCAAAGGTCTCCACTGAGAATTTCCTGCCGGTCGCTCGCATGAACTGAGCTACGGGCTATTGCTTGAGCTCTCCAGCGGCTGAGTCAGAGGAGAAGGGGCTCCCGGGACCCAAACCACAGAGATCAGCAAACCCCTTGACAGCACGATACCTGCCTGTTGTTTGCTCACAGAAATGGGCGTTTGCATATGCAGGATGGGTATTTGCACAGACGAGTACCTGACTGGCAGGGCGATGGTCCAGAGCAGTACTGGTGCAAATGAGGACTGTGCACATCCAGCAGGTGCAGGTGCAGGTGTAGTTTAGCTGCCAGTCTTTGAAAATGTGGCTTTGAGGAACTGAGGGCCTGATTCTTCTCTCTCACCCGTTTTTGCTGGCCTGACAGCATCTATTACACAGGTGCTACTCCTGATTGACACCACCATGAGACAGATCAGCATGAGGCCCCCTAACCACAGGGCTAAGAGGAGCACAGCAGATGAGTTTGTTGATGCCATGCAAATATAAAATCCCCATCTCTCCAAGAACTCTCCACTGAATCTGAGTCAGTGGAGAGCCCCCAGTGAATAGAGCTTTGATCTGATAATGGTTCTGTGCATTACTCCTCTCTGCAACTAATCTGATAGCCGAGCAAAGAGGAATCTGACCAGCACTACCCCAGTGGGCACTTATCTATTGCATGTTTAACAAAGGCCTGTCAATACACCCTGCTGTGCTGAGTGAGTGCTATACAATGATGTACATTCACTGCAAAGTGCTGATTGCTGAGAGGTCACTAATATATCACCCACATGGGGAAAAAACTATCATGACATACGACTCTATTATTTTCTATACATTTGCTTTTCGGAGCTTGTCACATACTCGTTTGCTGGCAGGGTCTGATCACACATTCCTTGTGCACCCCAAAGCCCCTGCTGACATTGGGGTGTTTGGAGCCAGGCTCTTGGTCCAGCCCAAAGTGCAGATCGAGTTAAGATGGCCTTGTATGTATCCGGGAAATAAAGGAGCATTGTATGAAAGAGACAGGACACAGCTTGAGCACCTGATTTCTGTGCAGATCGGTATAAGAGAGATTATGAAGGGCCACTACCCCATAATGTTTTGCTAAATTTGTGTCACCCCATGTGCAATTATTTCTTGGAAACGTGCTTTTTATCTGATCACATGCATCCTAGGGCAGTTCTCACGGGATGCAGATCACAGGACATTCGGAACCAAAGAAGAGTCTTCTCTCAAAAGAATAGATGGGGTGGTCGCTTTGGTAGGAGTCAGTGGCAAAGTCTGGAGCCAGTTCCAGATCTGTTTTTCCAGAGTGTAGGAGCTTTCAGGAAAAAGCCTCTGGTTTCACATAGCAGCTCATTGAGAAGCACTACTCAGCATGCAGTAACATTCCAACAAGACAGACGGGAGCAGAAGGAATGAAATGGAGAACTGTACTGAAAAAATGATAATGCCATTGTATAATCCACACCTGGAATATGGCACGCCTCTGTGGTCACTGCGTCTCAAAATAGAGAGAGCAGGAATGGGGGTGGGGGTCAGAGATGAGCGATGGAGGTGATTGGCCCATGGAAAGTTTCCCACATAAAGGCTGGGATTGGTTAGTTTAGCGAGCAGACAAATGAGACGGGGGTATAGGAGAGTCTGTGGAACCATGAATGGCCCAGAGGAGTAAATCAGGCTCCTTGGTTTACTCTGTCTCAGAGTACAAGAACAAGGGGGTCTCGGCTTACACTGAAAGAGGAAGAAAGGCAAACTGATAAAGAGAAATCCGGGTTTTATACAACGGATAATTAATCTGTGGGACTCAGAGCCACAGGATATCACAAGAGCTTAGTAGGGTTCCAAAAAGCATCAGATGGTTATATGGAAAAAAAGAACATTCGCAGTGCGGGAGGGAATATCTTTTATTGGATTAACTTCTGTTGGTGAGAGAGATACGCTCATCCTCTTTAAGCAGCCTTTGTGTGACGAATATTTCCAGTCTTATGCTAGTGGGGATGGGTGTGCCATGCGCAGTGGGGATGGGTGCTATGCACAGTGGCAATGGATGCAGTAGCCAGAGGGGAGGGACACTGTGGGCAGTGGAGAGAGATGCTGTGTCCAGTGGGGTTGGACACTGCATGGTGAAGAGGGGTTCAATGGGGATAGATGCTGTGAGCAGTGGGCAGCAAGGTTGGACGCTGTGTGCAGTGGGCAGTGGAACTGGACGCTGTGTGCAATGGGGATGAACACTGTGTGCAGTGGGATGGACACTGTGCTCAGTGGGCAGTGGGAGTGGATGCTGCATGCAGTGGGGAGAGATGCTGAGTGCAGTGAGATGGACACTGTGCTCAGTGGGCAGTGGGAGTGGATGCTGCACGCAGTGGGGATGAACACTGTGCAGTGGGATGGACACTGTGCTCAGTGGGCAGTGGGAGTGGATGCTGCACGCAGTAGGGATGAACACTGTGCAGTGGGATGGACACTGTGCTCAGTGGGCAGTGGGAGTGGATGCTGCACGCAGTGGGGAGGGATGCTGTGTGCAGTGGGATGGACACTGTGCTCAGTGGGCAGTGGGAGTGGATGCTGCACGCAGTGGGGAGGGATGCTGTGTGCAGTGGGATGGACACTCTTCCCAGTGGGACTGGATGCTGCATGCAGTGGGGATGGATGCTGTGCATGTTTCCATTACTGTACAATGGAGACACATCGCTCCCAGTCAACACATGGATTTGTGCCCAAGAACACACATGAAGCCTTCCTCCCTTGTGCCCCCTGTATAAGGACCAAGGACAATGCCTCTGCCTGTGCTTAGGGAGTGCAAGGACTGCTCCAACCCAGCCCCCCAAGAAGCACATGCCACCGCAAAGCAGAAAGGGAGGAACCTGGCCAGGACCCCAGCCACCCTCCCTGCTACACAGTATTGCCGGATGGCTGAGTAAGGGAACGCATGCAGCACCCTTTGGAGGGACAGCACAGTGTGTACACTCCCCTGGGTTATGTGAGCTCAGGGATACAGTCCCAAGCTCCAAGTGTCTCTAAACCTCTGACTGTCAGAAGCTGGGCCTGGAGGACAAATCAGCTCCCATGAGTTGGCCCTTTCCTAAGAGTTCCAGGATCCAGGTGGGCTAGATACAGCCAGGGAACAGGCTTTCGTGCTGTGTTTTGGCCCTTCCCCTCCTGAGACCCTCCTGAAGTCAGTAGGATGGTAGGATCAGGCACCTGGCTGGATGACACGCTATTTCCATGCGTACATTTTATGGATTCCATCCCAGAGATACAAGAGCAGAAAGCTTGGTTCCCTTGACATTTATCCTTTGCTTATTGCGTCTGCAGAAATTTGGATCCAAAGTCCAGATGGCTGGCCTGAGTCCCAAAAAACAGCTTCCCAGCATCTTCAGCGTGTTTTGACTTCCCCACAGAGTCCACTTAAATAAATTCCTGATAAAGACCTAAGATGTAGCCCCTCAGGGTACTAGTTTCATACCAAACTGGCAAATGCAGCAAAAATCCCTTCTCCAAAGAGTTGTTCACCAAAGAAAACAATTGTTACACTAATTAAAAGCAGCTGATTAAAGGAGTGAAAGGGAATTACTCATCTTGTTAAAGACTGACACCTGCAGAACTGCTGTTGCTATCAGAGGAATGGTGTCCTATACCACAGAATGAAGATTGCACCTGCTCATCAGCGGAATAGATGCAAATGCCATACGAAGCCCTGCAATGCAATTCTAATCAATGCAACACAAAGCACTGCAAAACAATGAACAACGACGCAAGGCCAGTTGATATAACACAGCACAGCACAAATCAATGAACTACAATACAACACAACACAAATCAGTGAAACACAACACACTGCCAAATAATGAACTACCAAAGAAGGCAAAGTGATATAACACAGCACCAGTCAGAGCCATGCAACACCCCACAAACCAATTGGCTGCAATACAAACCAAGTACAGCAGAAGGCAGTTGAGAATCAGACCCTTATTTTTTGTCACTAGAGTCAACGGATCTGACACTGAATATACACACACACACACGTGCACACACACGTTTGCAGGGTAGCAATGCACTTTAAGAGTGGACATTTTGGCCTAACCTTGTAGATTGTGCATTCGCTCCAGTCACGTCATCACAGATGGCCTCACGGTGCTGTTAGCCTCTGGCCTCCTCGCACCCTTGTGAAGAAGCAGCTGGGATCCTCATGAGATCAAAGACTGGGCTGGAAGCACAGAAGAGAGAGGTGCCTCCAAGTGTCTCAAGTGCTGCCTAGCTCCATACATCTCCCTGATTGGAGGAGAAGGGGATTATCCCATGTGTCATTCAGGGGACTTTGGTGTCTCCAAGGCTTCTGCAACACACTGCGAGGTTAATTTGCCTCTTAACAGTGCAGCTGGTCCCTGGGGAGGGAGGGAAAAGGCAGAGGATGTGGAAAGAGAGTAAAGAGATTCTCTAGGGGAAACAGCTTTTGTGAGCCGGGGCAGTGAGCCGCTTCCTGACACACTGAACTCAGGAGCTGCTGCTGGTGGAGGGAGGGAAATGCTAATATGGACGTGGGCCCGCGGCCTCTTTGCTGTGAGGAAGGGTGAGCATATTTCCCAAAGGGAAAACAGGACACTGTGATGGGCTAGTCCAAGCTCCCAGGGCTGGCCCAAGCCCCACCTCCTCCCCCAGCGCAGGGCTGGCCCAAGCCCCCCTTCCTGTGTGGGGCTGGCATCGCCGCTCGCCCCACGCACACATGTTCCACCACACCCCGCCTTTTTGATAAAAATGGACATTTGTCCTGTTTGCTCTTGCCAGCTGATCAAGCTGTCAAGAGCAAATGGGACAAATGCCCACTTTTGCCAAAAAAGTTGGGATGGCCGGGACAGGGCTTATAAAAGGGACTGTCCTGGCCAAAAAGGGACATGTGGTCACCCTACTCTGAGGCGACCTGTGAGTTGAAATGGTCCCCCCTGCTTCTCACCATGGCCCAGCTGCAGAGTGGGAGGCCAGACACTTGCCTGTTTCTAGCAGGTGAGTGGCAGAGCAGCAGGGAAATGAGGTAGGAACTAGAGATGAGAAACAACAGGAAGGAGACCGACACCTAGGGCTTTTCTGCACTAAGGAGAATAGCACCCTCTTGCTGCAGGGATGCTGCCGCACTTGCTCCCAATGGGTGCAGCACTAGTATAGACAGGGCCCTGTGCCATGAAAATCTGCATGGAGTCCCTGCACAGCTGCTGAAAAGTGGGGACTAATTATCCTAGTGTCAATACTCCAAAGGAGGGGGCAGGCAATGGTGGGAAGGGAGACTATGGGGAGCAGAGCAAGGCTTTGGCAGACACAGGAGAGAGGAGAGAGGAGTCTGTTCCCTGGGAGGAGGTTCCCATTCAGACCCCCCCAGATGCAGCTACACGTGACTTTGCAGTTATGTTTCAGCAAGTGCTAACTCACCCCACTGTAAATTCTAACCTGGACAGCACACCAGTGTTCGGTCCTGAGCAGCCTAGGGTTAAACCAGCCGGGAACAAACACTTGTGACAGACACCTCCGTGTCTCCCCTTTCTGCACTGCTCAGAGGTTCTCCAGGGAAAGAGTAAAGTGCTTCCCTGTGCAAACTTTCTGATCATTGCAGAGAGCAAAAAACAAGGTGCAGGTGTCTTACAAGAATCTCAGTGAAAGAGTAACCCCAGACACATTCAAAACAAGGCATTCCCATGCACTGCCCATCTGCTTTCCCTTGTGATGCCCCCGTCATGGTAGTGTCAACATCCATAGAATCATAGAATCTCAGGGTTGGAAGGGACCTCAGGAGGTCATCTAGTCCAACCCCCTGCTCAAAGCAGGACCAATCCCAAGTAAATCATCCCAGCCAGGGCTTTGTCAAGCCTGACCTTAAAAACCTCTAAGGAAGGAGATTCCACTACCTCCCTAGGTAACCCATTCCAGTTCTTAACCACCCTACTAGTGAAAAAGGTTTTCCTAATGTCCAACCTAAACCTCCCCCTCTGCAACTTGAGACCATTACTCCTTGTTCTGTCATCTTCTACCACTGAGAACAGTCTAGATCCATCCTCTTTGGAACCCCCTTTCAGGTAGTTGAAAGCAGCTATCAAATCCCCCCTCATTCTTCTCTTCTGCAGACTAAACAATCCCAGTTCCCTCAGCCTCTCCTCATAAGTCATGTGCTCCAGCCCCCTAATCATTTTTGTTGCCCTCCGCTGGACTCTCTCCAATTTGTCCACATCCTTCTTGTAGTGTGGGGCCCAAAACTGGACACAGTACTCCAAATGAGGCCTCACCAGTGCTGAGTAGAGGGGAATGATCACATCCCTCAATCTGCTGGAAATGCCCCTACTTATACAACCCAAAATGCCATTAGCCTTCTTGGCAACAAGGGCACACTGTTGACTCATATTCAGCTTTTCGTCCACCGTAACCCCTAGGTCCTTTTCTGCAGAACTGCTGCCCAGCCATTCGGTCCCTAGTCTGTAGCAGTGCATGGGATTCTTCCGTCCTAAGTGCAGGACTCTGCACTTGTCCTTGTTGAACCTCATCATATTTCTTTTGGCCCAATCCTCTAATTTGTCTAGGTCCCTCTGTATCCTATCCCTACCCTCCAGCGTATCAACCACTCCTCCCAGTTTAGTGTCATCTGCAAACTTGCTAAGGGTGCAGTCCACACCATCCTCCAGATCGTTAATGAAGATATTGAATAAAACCGGCCCCAGCACCGACCCTTGGGGCACTCCACTTGATACCGGCTGCCAACTAGACATGGAACCATTGATCACTACCCGCTGAGCCTGACCGTCTAGCCAGTTTTCTATCCACCTTACCGTCCATTCATCCAGCCCATACTTCTTTAACTTGCTGGCAAGAATACTGTGGGAGACTGTATCAAAAGCTTTGCTAAAGTCCAGAAATAGCACATCCACTGCTTTCCCCTCATCCACAGAGCCGGTTATCTCATCATAGAAGGCAATTAGGGTAGTCAGGTATGACTTGCCTTTGGTGAATCAATGCTGACTGTTCCTGATCACTTTCCCCTCCTTTAAGTGGTTCAGGATTGATTCCTTGAGGACCTGTTCCATGATTTTTCCAGAGACTGAAGTGAGACTGACTGGCCTGTAGTTCCCTGGATCTTCCTTCTTCCCTTTTTTAAAGATGGGCACTACATTCGCTTTTTTCCAGTCGTCCGGGACCTCCCCCGATCGCCATGATTTTTCAAAAATAATGGCCAATGGCTCTGCAATCTCATCGGCCAACTCCTTTAGCACCCTCAGATGCAGCGCATCCGGCCCCATGGACTTGTGCTCGTCCAGCTTTCCTAAATAGTCCCGAACTACTACTTTCTCCACAGAGAGCTGGTCACCTCCTCCCCATACCGTGCTGCAGAGTGCAGCTGTCCGGGGCTGACCTTGTCTGTGAAGACAGAGGCAAAAAAAGCATTGAGTACACTGGCTTTCTCCACATCCTCCGTCACTAGGTTCCCTCCCTCATTCAGCAAGGGGCCCACACTTTTCTTGACTTTCTTCCTGTTGCTAACATACCTAAAGAAACCCTTCTTGTTACTCCTAACATCTCCGGCTAGCTGCAACTCCAAGTGTGATTTGGCCTTCCTGATTTCACACCTGCATGCCTGAGCAATACTTTTATACTCCTCCCTGGTTATTTGTCCAATCTTCCACTTCTTGTAAGCTGTTTTTTTGTGTGTTTAAGACGAGCAAGGATTCCACTTGCTTGAGACCCCAGGAGAGCTGAAGGGAGTGTCTGATCATGAGGATATGACCACATTATCGATAATGCTTTGGCACCTATTCATCATCCAGGGATCTCAACGTTCTCACCCAGCAGCAGTGTAACAGAGTTAGAAGGAAGGTGTGTCCTACCCGGTTGCCTGATGCTGAGAGTTACAGCCATACAGCCAGGTGACAGAAGCATGCCTCTCAGTTTGAACTCGTGTGTTTAAAGTGAAGATGTGCTGAAGAGCTTTGCTGGACTGGGTTCTCAATCCTGTTGTATTTTAGTTTCTAAAACCCCAGGAGAATGTTTAGATCCAGAAAGGAAGTAATAGTGAAAGCTACCATAGATTTTTGGGAATCCCATTTCTATACAAAATCTAAAGTTGAGAGCCTAAACTACCCAACGCCTACCCCTTCATAATCACCATGTGTAGGGTGACCATATTTTCCCAAAGGGAAAAATGGGACACCCCCAGCCCCTCTGCCCCTCCGCCGATACCCCTGCCACCCCCCACACGCGGGGCCGCCCGAGTCCTCCCTGCCTCCTGCCCACGTGGGGCCAGACTGAGATCCCTCTCCCCACTGCCCCCTTTCCCCACCCCCCACTGCCTGATTACAGGGCTGGTCCTCTGAGCACTCCCACTGCCTGCTTGTGACTCCCCTCCCCCCTGTGGCCTGCTTCCTCCCCACATGCAGGGCTGGTCCAAGGTCCCCCTTCCCCTCCTTCGTGTGCAGGGTTGGTCCTCCAAGCTTGCCCAGTGGCCCCTTTTCCCCGCTCCGTATGCGGGGCTGGTCCTCCAAGCCCCTCTGTCACCAGCCCGCGTGTGGGGATGGTCCTCTGAGGCTGCCCACCCAGGGGGCTGGTGGTCCTTTCCCCTCGCCGCATGTCCATACGCAGGGCTGCCAGAGGCCCCCATCTCCTCCCTGCATGCGGGGCAGGCCTGCCAGCCCAAATCGCTCTCCCTAGCCCTCTCTCCATGCAGGGCTGGCGTTGCCACTCCCGCCCATACACACGTTCCTCCACGCCCTGCTAGGGGTCCCACCCCACTTTTTTGACACAAAATGGGACATATGCTCAGCTTTGTCAAAAACGTCAGGGCGGCTGGGACAGGACCTAAAAAAGGAACTGTCCCAGCCAAAACAGGACATATGGTCACCCTAACCATGTGTGAGTTTCCTGTCAGCAGCTACCACGAGAATGGATCTCTTCTGGGACTCAGGAAGTCGGGGAGTCCAATGGAAGGGACTGTGTCAACCATATATGGTCTGAGATCAGAAGTGCACATGTAATGTTTACTGTTGTAACATAGGAGTTCTCAGCTTGGGGCACCGAACACCGAGGGGGGGGTCACAAACAGGTGTCAGAAGTCATGACTCCCCTGGCCTTCCTATATGACTAAATGGGAAGGGGGTCCCAGCTTGATGGGAGCAGGGTCCCGGAAAGGAAAAGGGGCCATAGTATGGAAAAAACTGAGAACCACTGAAAGCTTCCTGTTAATATGACCATACGCTCCTGCTACTAGATGTGCATGAAAGCAGAGTGCACCCTGGTCTAAAATCTCTGGCTATGGGCTCTCACACTGTTATGTTGGAAATGTGACTCTTGCTGGGTGAGGCTGGGAGCTATGATTTAAAAAAATAAAAACCCCCTAATACTTCTATACCATTCTCTGCACTGAGGCCAACAGGAATTGGTGTAATTGTGAGCTCCCCGCTACTCCCCAGCAGCCTGTGCTCCGACAGCATTTCCTACAGAAATATAGGAATGCTGCAATGGAGAACTATAGCACAATTGCCCCAGAGCCAGTGCCCCTGCACCATTCCCCGCCGGGGACAGCTGCTGAGATTAGCCAGGGGCAGGGGAGTTCTCACACTCTTCTTTATAGTACTTTGTTTCTTGGCACCAGGGTATTGGCTTTCATTCCCCTTCTGTCCACGGGGCCTGGCTGTGCGGGGCTGTTGTTGCTGTTTTGTATTGCTCTTTATTTGTGACACTCTGAATGCTATTTTAAGAAAATGAATCATGTCTTTATGATGCCATAAATCTGGACTGTCTCCTGGAAGACGTAGTCAAGAAATCAAGGGACCTGCATTTCAGTCTGATTGTGCAACTCTGGTGCATTAATATCCCAGGGAAGAGAAGCGAATTGGTTTCAGGACCCCAACAGGCCTCGGCCCCCCAGCCTTCCCTAGAGGCAGGTTTTGGAGAGACAGCTGGCTGCATTACTCCGATTACCTTCTCAGGGGTAATGTTCCAGGCGTTGTCAGATACCCCAACAGTGGCCAGAGCTGGGATTTCATTGAGACTGTTTGTCACTATAGAGCTCAAAGCAGGTCTCCAGAGGCCTCCCCTGTGACACAGTCTTCAGACTAAAGCACTGGAGAAAGTAAATACCATTTTTCAGCAATCAGGCACAAAAATGCTACCCTGTATTTGTCCTTTATTCCTTTCTCTTATAATCAATAGCAGAGTCATTCAGAGGGGACAATATTTGCTTTATAGGAGACTTAGTAAATAGCTTTACCCTTTATTGCTGTAATGATTCCCACTGGGAGAGGCAGGGACGGGATTAGCTGAGACCTCTCTGGAGCTAATGCTGTTGCAGCACAGCCTGTTGTGATTTCTCCTACGGAAGTCTGGGACCAGAGATACCTGTGAGCTCCTCCAGAGCCTAGCTAACTCCGACCTCTTTCCCTGCCGTGCGAGTCCAGCCTCGTCACAACTTCCATTTCCTAGAACACCTCCAGCAACCAGCACTCCTGCACTGATTCGTACAGCGACACTGTCTGGGAGAGGCTGGAACTGGATTAGCTGTGAGCTCCCCTCCAGCCAGTGCTCCTGTACCATTACCTGCAGTTGGGGAATCTCATAAGAATCGTCTAGCATTAGCATGGGGGCTCCCCAAGTGCCTCTCTTCAGTGATTGCTGTCCCACGATACAACCTACCATAAGTAAAACAACTATTTAAAAGATGGTGGCAAACTGGAAAGGTTACAGCAAAGAGCTGCGAGAGTGATTCACAGTCTGGAAAACTGCTTTCCAGAGAGACTCAAGAACCTCAACCTATTTAGTTTCTCCGAAAGAAGGTTAAAAGGTGACTTGATTACAGTCTATCTACGTGAGGTG
This sequence comes from Mauremys reevesii, assembly GCF_016161935.1. Classification (NCBI taxonomy): domain Eukaryota; kingdom Metazoa; phylum Chordata; order Testudines; family Geoemydidae; genus Mauremys; species Mauremys reevesii. The sequence continues at coordinate 24,897,816 of NC_052635.1, read as the reverse complement.
AATTTTTCTGTTTAATAGAGCTTGACAGGAAATGGTTTTCCTGAGCCCCCAAAATATTTGAGATTTTGGAAACATTTCCCATCCCGAATTAGGTTGAAAGTTCAAAAGTGTTTATGAACTGAAAATCCTAAAAAAAATTTGTTCCTGGACAAGCAAAATGTTTTGTTTTGATAATTTCAGAATGTTTCATTTCAATTTTGATGCATTTTCATTTTAAATGTATTATAGTTAGCTTAAATTTCTAAATGAAAAGTCATTCTGAACTGGGTAGCCAACATTTTTAATTTTGAAAATATCATAGTGGGTCATTTCAACAATTTTGAAAAAAAATTACCCAAATATTTTCCAAGCCAAGAAATTCACCAAAATTGACCTTTTCCAGCAAAAAGTTTTGGATTAGACAAATCTCTATTTTTCCCCTAACAATCATTTAATTACAAAATTCCTGATGAATTCTACAATTTAATCTAGTAGACAAAGGTTATGGGCTTGATGCTGGAATTACTGGTCTGTGTTATGCAGGAGGTCAGACTAGATGATTGTAACAGTTCCTTCCGGCCTTAACATCACATGAATCTGTGAATAGTCATAGATTATTAGGGTTGGAAGGGACCTCAGGAGATCATCTAGTCCAACCCCCTGCTCAAAGCAGGACCAATCCCCAAATGGCCCCCTCAAAGCTTGAACTCTCAGCCGTGGGTTTAACAGGCCAATGCTCAAACCACTGAGCTATCCCTCCCCCCAATCTAAGTGCTAGAAGCTACTTTAGTTATTGTGACAGGAGGGTGGTGCTGCTGGGTTCTGGGAAGTGGGCAGGCTTATCCTCTCCCAGCCTATGGGGAGGATCCACTGAGCCCAGGACACAAGTATAGGACACAACAGAAAAAATAACAAGGACAGGTGTGAAGATCAGAGGGTCAAAGTAGGGAACCTGAAGGGGACACTGAGCAGAGAACCCTGGACAGCACCCACTGCTCCTCGAAGGTGTCAAGGGAGCCGGCAGATGCCGTCCAGAGGAACTCTGCCCATATGCATGAGTGAAGAGTGGAACGGAAATAGGCCTCACAGTCACAAAGAACCCCCTCAGCCAACGTCCTCTCCCTTGCGGGAGGGTAGTGGAGGGCCGATATGTTAGCCCAGTGGTTCTCAAACTGGGGGTCATGACCCCTCAGGGGGTCGCGAGGTTATTACGTGGCGGGTTGCGAGGTGTCAGCCTCCACTCCCAGCCCTGCTTCACCGCCAGCATTTATAATAGTGTTAAATATAAAAAAGTGGTTTTAATGTATAAGGGGGGGTGGCACTCAGAGGCTTGCAGTGTGAAAGGGTCACCAGTACAAACATTTGAGAACCACTCTCCTGGAATGTTGAAGGCTCTTTTTGCCCCACAAGCTGAGAAGGGGTTACCTCAGGTCAATTAGGGACACCTGCATCCAATTAAGGGCTGCCTGAGCCCTTTTAAAACCCCTCCTCTGGTGAGAGAAAAGAAAGAGAGAGAGAGAGAAGCTGCTGCTGCTAGGCTAATGGCAGTAGGGAAACAAGCTGCTGCTGGGTGAGAGGCTGTGCTCATTCCCATAGGGAAACAGCCAAACCTGAGTGTCTGCTAGGGGAAGGACTGACACCCCCGGGGCAAACAACAGGACAACACCCTGCCCCAGTGAGGAGGCAGGGAAAGGTATCCCTCTTTGTTATTGTGTTTCTGAGACTCTTTCTTTTTGGTTAGTGGAGGATCACCCCTGAGGCCAGGGCCAGCTCAGGCCAAGTGGCAAAGGAGAAAAAAAAAAAGCTGCGATCGGCAGCACTTCAGCGGCTGCTCTATGACGCCACTTCATTCCTCAGCGGCAATTCGGTGGTGGGTACTTCGCTCGGAGAGGGACTGAGGGACCCACTGCCAAATTGCCACCGAAGACCCGGACGTGCCGCCCCTTCCTATTGGCCACCCCAAGCACTTGCTTCGTTCGCTGGTGCCTGGAGCCGGCCCTGCCTGAGGCCAGCCCTGAAAATACAGAGGAGCACACAGGGGGGAAGGCCAACACTGCCCAGAGTGGGGCTGATTTACCCCAGGCCCGCCACCACCAGAGGGGGAAGCGCTAAGTGTGGCGAGATGAAGGAGGTGCCTTGACACATTATGTATGGACAGACGGGAGAGGTGAATGTGCATTTTGAACTGAACCCACTGTAGGTCTAAGCTCCCACCCACAGTGTCTGTTCCTAACCCATTTCATACCAGGCATAGCCACTTGTCTTCTCTCTGCATGGTTACCTTACTCCCAGATTGTTCCAACACCAGCTCAAAGACATTTTTCACATATTGAAATGGCTTAATGACTTAATTCAGTTGCTTTCTTTCATTTCTTCCCATTACAGCCATGGCTAGCATGGGTCTGATTGTGAAAAATTGATGAACGGCAGGTTGCTTTGCTTGATTCTCCGGCATGACGAACTCTGTTTTTCTTTCACATTTAATGAGAAGCAGAGATAGGGAATTTGCCGAGGTTCTTTTGAAGTTTGGAGAAGAAGCACGGAAGTCTCCAGCTACTCCTTAGCTGGTTGTTTTTTCCTTCCTCCGAGGCTCTCTGGACTGAAATCTGCCTCTCGAGCCATTAAAATTTCATGGCACTTTCACCAGCCCACTTGCTTCATACAGCACAGTAGGCGTGCATGGTTCTCATAGACAGCACGTTTCTTGTGGCGTCTTTCAGCCCAAAAGATCTCAAAGCACTTTGCAAACTTTGGGATAAGTCATGGCCTAAGCCAGAGCCTAGCAGGAAAGGGCAGCGGCTGACTGGGCACAACTAAAGCCTTTATAAAGGCAGAAGCCCCTTCACCTACCACTTAGGTGCAGCCACCTCTGAGGCAGAACTCCTGGTGATGTAACGCCTAACAGGGGAATGGTGATTGTCTTCCACTGGTTAGTCCAGGGGTTGGCAACCTTTCAGCAGTGCTGTGCCAAGTCTTCATTTATTCACTCTAATTTAAGGTTTCGCGTGCCAGTAATACATTTTAATGTTTTTAGAAGGTCTCTTTCTATAAGTCTATAATATATAACTAAACTATTGTATGTGAAGTAAATAAGGTTTTTAAAATGTTTAAGAAGCTTCATTTAAAATTAAATTAAAATGCAGAGCCCCCGGACCGGTGGCCAGGACCCGGGCAGCGTGAGTGCCACTGAAAATCAGCTCGCGTGCCGCCTTCGGCACCTGTGCCATAGGTTGCCTACCCCTGGGTTAGTCCCTCCCCATAAGGCCAAGGAGATCATGCTTCATTTCCATTGTGAGCACTAAGGTTAGATGATGTGGGATATAGACTGCTAGGGACAGGCCGTTCCCCCTTCTTCTAGGGTGGTAGCTGGAGACACATGAATAATGTGTTTATTGTGTATTTATTATTTTGGCTGGCAACTGACATCAGTTAAAACAATCAGGAGGGTCCTTTGGAATAAAAGACTCAGGGGTGCAATCCTGCTCCCTCTGACATCACTAGCAAAACTCCCATTGGCTACAGCTGGGTCAGGTTTGGACAATCAATATTAGAACCTGCCCCTGCCCCCATTATTAAAAATAGCCTCTGGGCTAATTGGAAGCTCACTGAACCTGGGCTGCAGTGCACTTTGGCTGTGGCGGGGTGCTAGCAAAACTGGTGTCTGGAGGAGCGAGCTCTCTCTGGCCCCATGGATCATAATGAGGTGAGGTGATCTGCCATGTAACTGGATCCTAATCCTTTATGGGATGCCACCCACATCTTGAACCACTCTTGGATGTGAATTGGTGACCCCTGCAGAACACAGATGGCATGTGCTTCTCATCCCAGCTTGCTCCACTCCAGGGACAAGCCACTGCATGCAGCTTCCTGGTGCTTTCAGCACCGTGAAGTGACCTGACCTTTAAAAAAGGATGGATCACCCTGGGAGTTCTTCATCAGACTGGAACAATCACAGCTTTCAGGCGTGGCATGCCACCACCGTCGCCTGGAAATCCAGGAGCTATGGAGGACTCAATCTGACCCCCAAGGCTGTGAAGTGTTTTGGCAAAGGTTAAATATGCACCTTCCATATCACAAAGATTCATGGTCCCCGCTCCCACCCCCTCAGCCCAACAGCTGTTGGGTGAGCAGGCAGATTTGGAGAGCAGAAATGAGGGGGTTTGATGGGAAAAGTACAGTTGGTTGCTAATATAACCCAGGCACAGTTGTTAATTTGCATTTCCTTGGGGCGGTGATGCTGAAATTAATTAAAGGTAATTATAGCACTGCTATACTTGTGCAACTGCAGCATGCAAAGACAAAGGCAACCTTACAAACAATAGGCTCTTCCTTCAAGTCTCAATGGAGCGTTTATTTTATTTCAAGAAAACTCCAAGGTGAGTGGAAGGATGGGGCCCCGTCCCCTGTCACAGCTGTGCTAAGCTCTGCTGGTGGCACTGGTGAGGCCGTAGCTGATGGATGCTGGAGGGCAACGGTGGTGAGGGATGCTGGTGGCGTTATTGATGGATGCGACTGGTGTGGGAGATGGGTGTCAGTGGCATTTGTGATGGATGCTCATGGCTGCCGTGACAAATGGTGGTGGTCATGCTAGTCACGTTGCTTAACAGCCTCAGTGGATGCTGGTGATCAGGAAGGATGCTGATAGCAAGGTTGATGGATGCCGGTGGTGTTGCGAATGGAGGTTGGCATTAGCGAGGGATAATGGTGACTTTGCTAATGGAGGCTGGTAGCACTAGAGATGTATGCTAATGGCATTTGTGCTGAATGTGAGGAGGAACATTGCTCTGGGATCCTGGTAGCAGTAGGGAGGGATGCTGGCAGCGTTAATGGGTGCTACCCCCCTTTCACTTCTAGGTCACCTCTTCAAATCTAACTTGAGCCACTAGTGGCTCAAATCATTACGGTCTATGGTGCCTGTTCAGTGGCGTTTATGAAATCAATAGATGGTGTCAATGCAGCTCCTGCTGGATAGACACTGCAGAACACAGGCATCATTCCTTTCGTTATAATGCCTGTTGGTACTGCTGCTGTTGGTTAGTGCGAAGTGCGCACCAGCTGTCAGCACTAACTGATATCCTTGCTGGCAGTCTTAGCAGAGAGGCCCAGGAGGGCATGGGCCATAGAGACAGAACATCCCTGGGTCTCCAAAAAGTGGTCACTCCAAAACAGAGAGGGGAGGCATATTTGGTGGAGATGCCTGGGGCATCATTCTCAAGAGTTCTCAATCCAGCCCCTTGCACCAGCATGCAATAAAAAGAAGAGGGTTGGTTGAAATGTCAGATAGGTGAGTCAGTCAGGTGACCTTTAGAAGATGATGGGACTGTCTTACCTAAATGACAATTACTGAAGTCTACCTGGGCACCAGCAACATGCCAGAAGAACAGCCATACTGGGTCAGACCAAAGGTCCATCTAGCCCAGCATCCTGTCTTCCAACAGTGGCCAATGCCAGGTGCTCCAGAGGGAATGAACAGAGGCTAGGGACACATGTGATTCCAAAGCATCATAACATTCCTCTAGTCATGTCTGATTCTAACTTGGGCTTGAACGGAGTTTCTGCACGGATGAGGACAGCATGTAATGAAGGGTGAGGAGGAAAGATCAGGGCTGGATTGAGTAGGAAAGTCTATCTATTGATCTATATTAGGGTTTTGTACTGGTACCCATCACCACAGTATCTGGACTTCTCCCAAACACTGTCATCTTAACCCCACCTCCTCTATGCTATCTAAGGCCATGTCTATGCTACAGACTTTGGTCCATTGCATGAAACAGTAACATTTCAATCCCTATTCCATGGGTACAAGTGTAGGCCAATGGCACTAAATATTGGTTTTCTCCAGGCGATGTTGATTTTGACTGATACATCACTCCTGAAGGTAACAAAGGCACAGAGAGCACAGCCAGTACTGGCGTCTGAAGCTGGCCGAGCCCACATGCCATTAGCCTGTTTGCTGGCCGAAGTCATCACAGAGTGGCATGGGAAAATGTCCTACCGTAGAGGGAGATATAAGATAGACAGCCCTAGAAGCACTCTGCAATCCTCTTCTGAAGATCTCCATGAAAGCTTCATCAAGATCTCTCGAGGATAAAAGGGACATCCCTATGCACATAAAACAAAGAGCTCCACATTTCCCTCTCTCACACACACACTTAACCCAGCAGATGTCATCTCTCCCTCTGTTTGTTGTACCACTGCCTCTTCTCATACGAGGGAAGCAGTGAAGGGTCAGTACCTGTGTCTTGTGAATGTGGGGGTGGGCTGGGTGCCATCTTTCCATGTAAACATTATAAGGATAAATGTGTGCACGCAGTTACCCGAGGTCCCTTCTCTTTCATCAGGTTCATCCGCGCTTGTCTGGCAGGACTGGCTAAACTATAGTAGAGACTGAAATGACTCTAAGTCCCCCGTTCCCCCCTGCCTGCTCATAGCAGGGCGAGTCTCGGTCTCCAGCTTCTCTAAGGTATCCACAGTGGCCTGTAGGGTGCTGGTGGGGTCAGGGCCGGCTCTAGGCACCAGTGTTCCAAGCATGTGCTTGGGACAGCACTTTTCAAGGGGCAGCACTCCGGCCCTGTAGGGCGGCACTTCGATGGCTGCACTCCGATTTTACTCTGGCTTTGTTTTTGTTTTTGCTTGGGGTGGCAAAAAACCTGGAGCCGGCCCTGGGTGGGGTCTTTGTCAAGTATGAAATGCAGTTCGTTGTAGAAGTGGCAGATCTGCAGGGCGTCACCAGCTCTACTGTGGCACTCTCTGGATTTCTGGTATCCTTGGCAAAGTTTCTTTGCTTCATGTGGCACTGGTGTTGATCCCTGTCGTACTCCTTTGCCTAGACCCCCACCCCCCACATACAGTCTGCTAGTAGATGGTCACGTTTCTGCAGCTGGTACATAGCCTCTTCTTCTTGGAGGAGACAGGAGGTATTGGATCTCCTGACCCCATGGAGAGGAGTGTGTTTACTGCATGGAGCTTGCATGGTTGGTTGGGCAGTGGTACATAAGAAAGGTGAGCTGCTAGGTGTGCTTTCCAAGGTGGGCAATCAGGAAAAGGCATTTCAAAAACACGCGGGGAGTGGTTAAAGAGGGGAGAGGGTCGCTTCAAGTGTCTATAATCTCTGGGCAGTAGAGTTTAAAATTATGACCAGAGCAGTCACTGTCGCTGGGAATGAGGCACTGTGGGACAGCTGCTGGAGGACTTCTAGGGTTGAGACTGGCCACGCAGTGCGTACATTCACACTGTGTCAGCTTCAGAGGATTGACCATGGCTCTAATCCAGCTCAGGGAGATGGTTTTACCGTGTCACTGTAATGGGGTGTTTACGTCCACTGAAGACAACTTTGAATGTAGACATGTGCACATATAGGGATGCGCTGGCCGCCGCTTCCTGCAGCCCCCATTGGCCTGGAGCGGCGAACCACGGCCAGTGGGAGCCACGATCAGCCGAACCTGCGGCCGTGGCAGGTAAACAAGCCAGGGGCTTTCCCTGGACAAGCGGCAGACTGGCTTTGAGAACCACTGCTCTAGACGTGAGAGAGTTGAAACAGACCACTTGTCCCCTATCCTTGCATGAATCATTGAGTATAGCCACTGAAAGAAGGAACTGTGAGACAGCAGTAGCTGATTTTTGTTGCATATAGACTCATACTCATAGACTTTAAGGTCAGAAGGGACCATTATGATCATTTAGTCTAACCTCCTGCACAATGCAGGCCAGAGAATCTCACCCATGTAATCAAAGGAAGCCTGTCTATAATCTTGTATTGTATCTTTAATTTTTGTTAATCCTTTTTCTATCCAAATTATCTTAAGTGTAGAGTTGGCCTGGATCCTGAGGTATGGGTTATTCCATAGTGATATGAGAAGAGAATTAGTAAGATCGGATGCTGTAAGCATTTTAATCTGTTGCAGGATGCCCTGTATAGATGCAAAGATTGGATTTTTCCTTAAGGGTGTGGGTAGCTTCTTAAGGTATATAAAAGAAGAGAGGGAGCCAAATAGCATAGCTAAGCCTTTTCGATCTCAAACCAAGCTGGTGTGTATGCAGAGCAACTGGAGGGGATCCGTCTTACATTACGACTCATTTGGAATGCTAGATAATGTAGATACAAATCTGGCAACCCCAGGATATTTTTAATAGTCTGCTGTATCAAGCAAGGTTGTTTTTTATCCCATATAAATTGCACGATATGCCTATTTAATCGAGCAAAAAGCAAGAGAGACCTCAAAAGGCAAAGGCCAATGATATAAGTCATTTGGGGGCAGATATTCATTTTGGTTATTTCTATTCTCCCCAATAAGGATAGAGAAAGGAGACGCCACCTCTCTATATCTTTGGAAATTTCTTTTAATATATAGTACATATTTATAGAACAGTTTTGGGAAGATTAGGACAAATTTTAACATCTAAATTAGTTATTTCCTTGCATATTTGAAATGGAAAATGCTGAAACTGAGAAGGATCTGGTCTTTTGGATATATCCATTGTTTGATTTGTTCCGTTAATATGAAAGCCAGAGATCTTTCCAAAAATAACAACTGCGTTCAGTAATTATGGGATTGATGAGGGTGGATTCTTCAAAAGCACAAAAATGTCATCAGGATATAAACTGATTTTATATTCTTTCCCATTTATAGTCACACCTTCAATGGCTGAGTGCTGACATATATATATATATATTGCTAGTGGTTCAAGAGTGATATTAAAAGGGGGTGGGAGGCCAGAGGGGACAGCTCTGTTGTGTCCCTCTTTCTAGTTGAAATATGGGCAAAATAATTCAATTAGTTGATACTGAAGCGAAGGGAGAGTTGTATAATACGCTGACCCAATTCAGGAATATTGGTCCAAATCAAATATTTTTTAGGACAGCCACTAGATCAGGCCATTGAACCCTATCAAAGGCTTTCTCTGCATCTAAAAATAAGGCTATGGAGGGACTATCCGACAGCTGAGCTTGCCGGATCAAGTGAGAAATTTTTCTTGTATTAGCATCAGCCAATCTTCTTTTAATGAAACCAACCTGACCTGTGCCTGTAATCGATTGGATGAGGGTGGTCAGTCATGTGGCTAGCATCTTTGCAATCTGTTTTCAATAGAGATATGGGGCGGTAATCACCACATTTGCAACCATCTTTGTTCTTCTTCAACATTAAAGTAAACGAAGTAATCCTGTCATAAGTCATGGTTCCTTTTTGGAGTGTTTCAGTGAAGACCTTTGAAAGAATAGAAGATAGTTGATTATGAAATGTGCCTGAAAGCCATTCATCCTAGGAGCCTTGCTGGAATTCATATTTTTAAAGCCTATTCAATCTCTTGTGTTGCGATAGCTTTGTCCATAAACAACACTTGTTCTGAAGGTAGGGCATGCCTCCAACGAAATGATCAAATGTATTAGAGTCAGCTTGGTTGTCTGATTTACCTCAAGCTTTATAGAATTGCTTAAATTGATTATTTATATCTATTGGTTCCAGGATGGCACTCCCGTCTTCTTATAATTAGGAAGAAATATTGTTGCTGGCTAGTTCCACCTTAAGTCTTCTGGAAAGTAGTTTACCTGCTTTCTCACCCCATTCATAATGTCTGTGTTTGACCCTGTTGAGTGCAAATTCGACTTGGCTGGATAAACATTCATTATATTTGCATTTGGCGTTGATTGGGGAATGTAGGTGGTTTTCATTATTTGGGTCAATCTTACGCTGTCACTACAACTCATCTATTTCTGTGTGCAGAGAATCTAGTAATTTGAGTCTTTCTCTCTTTTTTTGGGAGGCATTCTTTAAGCATTCACCCCTTATGGTAGCTTTCAGAGCTTCCCAAAAGATGGATCTGAGAATTGTGGAACAAAGCTTTGCATCTTTTAGTAGCACAGTGTTTAGCTTCCACCTAGAAGATATTAATGAGGTATAACCAGTGTTGATGGTAAGTATCATTGGAGCATGATCTGAAATTAATATTAATAGCTGCTTCTAGGCATGCTTGAATCAGTTCTGAAGGCACAACAAAAAAGTCAATTCTGGAGGAAGATGAATGTATTGTAGAGAAACATGTATAGTCGCGCTCTTTGGGGTATCTTAGCTTCCATGTCTCTAACACAATCCCTCAGAGGCAGAGCTGGTGAATAGATTCTGTCTAGCAGTGCAGGTTGTGATGCTTAGTGTAGATAATACTTCAGTCAGTAGACGGTGCTATAAACCCCAACTTAGTGTCATACTATTACTCTTTGCTTAGTTCCAAAGGAGATTGATCTCTTCTGTTAATCTAGCTGGTTATCTGCTAGGAGCTAGAAGATTATATAAGTGAATATTATCATATCTACCAGGATACATAGGAAAACAAACTGATGTTTAAATTTCATGAGGTTTGCTTTTCATGATGAAAAAACCATTCCGCTATTTTTGGTCTCAGTCTTTCAAGTGTGTACCAAGCATCAGAGGCATGTTTTGCAAAGTCTTGTGGTGCCTGCTAAATCCATAGTGAAGGTAGAGGGGGACTTGATGCTGTATCTGACATTAGTTACCCTCGGGATTTGCTCTATGCCATTGAATGCAGCCCTCTTTTTGTTAAGCTCAGCTGAGAAGTCAGGAAAAAGAGAAATGTCATGGCCTTTATGCATAGAGGTTTCAGCTTTTCTGGCAGCATTCATTAACATTACTTTATCACTAAACATCAGCAGCTTGAAGATGACGGGTCTGGGCTGGTCTGACTCCTGCCTTCTAGTACGAGGCATTAGATGAGCCCTTTCAATATCCACTAGGGGCAGCTGGGTGTCCAATTTAAATATGTCGGGGACCAGCTTCTGAAGAAGCTGATAATCTCCTCCTCTAGACCCTCAGCAATACCCAAGAGGTGCAGATTGTTTCTTTGAGATCTGTTTTCTAAGCCATTGTGTTTTTCTTCTGGTTTGTAGTCTAAGCTTTAAGGAGCCAGTTTCTTCTTTAAGTTCCCTGGTTTCAATAGCCATCTTTTGTAGCTTACTTTCCAAGTGAGCCATTCAGGATTTTATATCATGTACATCTTTAGAGAGCTCATGAATATCTTTGGAGATTGAATCCAGTTGCTCTGTGAGGAATTCTTTCAGGGCCGCGATAGCCTGGGCTAGGTTCTGCTGTGGCCTTGCGGTTTCCCCCTTCAGCTGCTGCGATGATGCAGGCTGAGGTCTTTTGTTGCCTCTCATTTTTATATTGGAATCCATAGTAAACAGCTTGAAGTTTATCCAGGGGATTAATTTAAACCTTTAAGACAGAAGCTTATTGCCAATTTGCTAGGAACATAATTATTAGAGACGAATCAATACATGGGGGAGTGTGGTGGCCCAGGACTCGGCAGCCATCTTCCTCACAGGTACCATGTGACCCCCTTCTCCCCTTCACCTTTTCACAGGATGTTTTTCAGCATTTTCCATGTGTTTTTGGTTGGGCTGTAAATAAAGAGGGACGGATTCTTAGCCTGGTGTCAATCAGCGTAGCGCCACTGAAGTCAATCAATTTACATAGACTGACATCAGCAGGTGGTCAAGCCTGGACGGTCCATAGAGGAAACGCCACCACGTTCTCTTAATGACATTTCTCACTTTTCTCTTCAAATCCCAGATCTTCATGCAGGACGTCTCCGGAACCCAGAGGAGTCGGAAGAGTGCTGGACGCTGAATCAGGTCTGTCCCTGAAGCCCAGTGAGACGTGAGAGGTACAGTATGGCCCAGGTCTGAATTTTGAGCTATTCCTTCAGAAACAGCAGAAGGGTGGGGGGGAGGGAGCCGTTGCAACCTGCCTGGTTTGGTGCTGGTACCGGGGAAGGCAGGACTGGGGTTATGCGGGGAGTTGTGGAAACGGGAGGCAGTAATGTGTTTCAGTAGCGACCCTCCCTTCCTCTAGCTGAGGAACTATGTAAATCACCAGTCTCTAAATAAAGTCCTGAAATCTACTATAAATTGCTCTAGCAACGTGGCATCTATGTGCTGACCTAGTTTGAGACAAAGAAAGTTCTCCCCAGCATCTGAGCGCACCAGAGGCTGCTGGAAGGCAGGCTCTGTGGTTGATTAGAATTTGCTTCTATTAGCTATGAATAATGCTGTATAGATTTTCTGTGCCCACTTCCCCTCTCACAGGGACCCTCATGAAAACAAGACTCATGCCATAACATAAAATCTACCCCAAAACTGTGCGCCCCGTTCTGCATCCCTAATGAGGTTAGCAGCCATAAAATGGCAACACCCATGGAGAAACAGGAAAACTAGACGCATCATCAGTTATGAAGCTACTAGCTAGGGGAAATGAACTGACTTTGCTTTCCCTTGTGGGTGGGGACACAGGGCTGAGATGTGCAGGGTGGATGGATGGGTGGAGCCTGAAGGAGCCACATGGGCAGTCCAGCAAACCTCTGCAAAGCTGGATAGTGCTTCCCAGTCACAGGCAGCGAGGTCTAGCAATCCAGGAACTGGGGACTTCTATACAGTACGGCAATGTGCACTAGAGGGCTGCCAAGTCTGAAGTATACCAGCATGCTGTGCACTAACTGGCCCATGCAAACCCTGCTGGCGCAAGCTACAAATTTCCCAGTGCACGTTAACATGGTGCACCAGCAGGGTCTGCATAGGCCTGGTAGTACACAACATGTTGGTGCACTTTAGTGCACATTGCTGCACCACTTAGCAAGCCCTTTTTGAGTGCTTACTAGTGAAACCCCATTGCTCAGGTCCCTGGAAAATACCAGAGACACTGGGTCCGATTTGCTGCTCATTTCCCCCTGGGTAAGTCGGGAGTGGCCCTTCTGCCATCAACAGCATCATACCATGTACATGAGAGCAGATCCAGAGCTGCTATGTGTATGTCTCACTGGCTCAGGGAAAGCATGCAGAATGCAGCCTCTGCTTCTGAGAAAACACTTCACAGTGGCTTCTGCTAACCTTCCTGAACACCTAGGGTAGATGAATGGGCTGACTTTGCACATTCAGACCCTGAACCAGTGTTCCAGCCCTCGGCTTTACTGGTGACTCAGAAACCATAACACAGTGGTTCTCAAACTTTTGTACTGGTGACCCCTTTCATGTAGCAAGCCTCTGAGTGTGACTCCCGCTAATAAATTTAAAATATTTTTTTATATGTTTAACACCATTATAAATGCTGGAGGCAAAGCGGGGTTTGGGGTGGAGGCTGACAGCTCACGACCCCTCAGGTAATAACCTCGTGACCCCCCCCCGAGGGGTTCCGACCCCCAGTTTGAGAACCCCTGCCATAACACAACTCAGCCCTCAGCCTGAGTTTAGCTGTCTCAGAGGTTTCCCTCCAGGACTTCTCCTGTCCTAGCTTCCTACTTCCTTCTCCCCAGAGACCTACTCCCAAGGCTTGATAACAAACCTCACCTGCCACAATGAGTCAACAGGAATCATCCAGAAATTTTATGCGGGATTCTAAGAGAGTGGGTCTAAGATCCCTGCCACCCCATTATAGGCAAATTCATCCAGTCAGCAGATCAAATCCAGCCAGGCAACCCACCCCAGTTTGAAATCTGACTTTCAGAATGCACCACAAACAGTGCAAAAACAAAAAAAAATCATGCCCAATGTCAATGCATACTCTGCTGATGCAAGAAAAACATCCTTCAAACACACCGCATGGTCATGGAAGCTCCACACACTCAAAACAGGCACATGTTGAGTGCTTTGAGTCTTCCGTTTGTTCTGGACCAGAGCTCCGTGTGGTTTTGCAGAGTGCATGCTGCCCATTTGAACAGTCTACCTCAAGGCTTATGGAATTACACCAACCAGTTTAAATCAGTCCCAGTCCTGACTTTTTTCATTACTGACTCTTCTGAGCAATTTAATACACAGGAGTTTGTAGCTGACCTATCGCCGGTGTGTCCTTTTGATGTGTTGGACAGCCTAGTTAAGTTTCCAAATTTAACAGTGGTGTAGGTCTCACACAACCCTTCCTCTCCAGCTCATCAGTGCTCCATCTTTCATTTTCAAATCTCTTTTTTTCATACCTCCTTTTTTTCCCCTCCCTGTTCTGATCTGACCTACTTAACATGTTCCCCCCCTCCAGAGATGACATCTCCTGGGGAACTTTGAGAAACATGCTATTTAGGGACAATCAAATAGATAGGATCATTTTTTGGCTTTTTTGTTCCCTCAGATTTTATTTTATTGCCAGGGACATTTGCATGAAAATAGGCTCCCCCTTTCTTAAGAGTTCATCTGCTCCTGCAGCTTTTTCAACACCTGAAGTCAAAATCCTTTGTCAGATTGCAACCACCTATTTCCACAGCAACCAGCTTCGGTGGCACCTAAACTCCTAAAGATCCAAGAATATTCTTTCCGTCCTACGTGGTGGTATCAGTCAGAGTCACCACCACCGCAATTGATGGTAGTTGGCAGTCCAGGCTTGAATGGCTTTTGGGCACTGAGCCACCCTTCCACAAAGGATGAAATGCAACGTGCGGAAGGCCAGTGCACCACTTAGAGTTCCAGGTGGGCCCTATTGTGGTGACTTGAGTGGTGTTTAGACCTCTGCATAGGAGATAATTTCACTGAGATGTTTTAAACCCCTAGTGTAGACAGGGAAAGTTGCATTTTAGCCGATGTTAGCGGGTGGAGGGGAAACCGAGGCTCTCCTCGAGGTGATTTCCGCTGGGTTAGCGGTGAGGCACACTGAACATAAGAATGTAAGAACAGCCATATTGGGTCAGACCAAAGGTCCATCTAGCCCGGTATCCTGTCTCTGACACTGGCCAATGCCAGGTGCCCCAGAGGGAATGAACAGAACAGGCAATCAAGTGATCTGTCCCCTGTCGCCTATTTTCAGCTTCTGGAAAACAGAGGCTAGGGACACCATCCCAGCCCATCTTGGCTAATAGCCATTGATGAATTTATCTAGTTCTTTTTTGAACCCTGTTATAGTCTTGGCCTTCACAACATCCTCTGGCAAATAGTTCCACTGGTTGACTGCGCTGTGTGAAGAAATATTTCCTTTTGTTTGTTTTAAACCTGCTGCCTATTAATTTAATTTGGTGACCCCTAGTTCATGTGTTTTGAGGAGTAAATAACACGTCCTTATTTACTTTCTCCACACCAGTCATGGTTTTATAGACCTCTATCATATCCCTCCTTAGTTGTCTCTTTTCCAAGCTGAAAAGTCCTAATGTCTCCTCCTATGGCAGCTGATCCATACCCCTAATCATTTTGTTGCCCTTTTCTGAACCTTTTCCAATTCCAGTATAGGGGAAACTTGCCCTCCTGAGGGACTCATCATTCAAGTTGTGTGGCCAGAGATCTTCATCTTCCCAGGCTGTCAATGCAACATCTTTAACAAGCACTACAAAATATCACTATGACACAAAACCATCAGCACAATCTGCCCTTCCCCCGCCAGGGGGCAAGGGGAAGTAAGCAGCCCCCTTATATCCCTGTCTGGCTGCCATGGGTTCAAGCATGCCGGGATCAGCAGGTGCTGCATGGCTGTTCCCTGCCTCAGAACATGTGGGCGGGGAGGGGAGAGTGGGCAGAGATTGTCTACTTCCCTCCTTAGTGCAGATGGCAGTGCAGCAGTCTCATACTTTGAGGGCCTGAGCCTCAGAGGGGCTGGGGGAGGTCCCTCACCGGTGTGACTTTGTGCCTTCTCCTCAGGGCTGGAAGGGAGCTCCCAACAGCCTGGTGCCTTTTTGTCAGCCTGTGTAGCGCGCTGTCTCAGCCTCCCCCAGGCACAGCTGTCTAGTTTAGTTGTAGCTGCTCTTGTTGCTTTCCCCTCCCCCCCCCCGCCCTAAAAAAAACCAAAACCAGGTGATTGTGAAGCAAACGCCGCATCTTGCTTCTTAAATCCATTGTTACTGAGCAGGATGTCACGCCTAGAAGGAGTCTGTGTTGATTTAAAGTAGCAAAGCAAAGGAATTTTATAAGAACATAAGAGCTGCCATCTAGTCCCATGTCCTGTCTTCTGGCAGTGGCCCGTACTAGTGCTTCAGGGGGGAGTGTTTAGAACAGGGCAGGTTTGGAATGGTTCCACGCAGCCTTCCACTCCCAGCTTCTGGCACTCAGAGCTTTTACGGTTGCCCCAAGCATGGGATTGCATCCCTGACCATCTGGGCTAATAACTATCAATGGACCTATCCTCCAGGAACTTATCTCGTTCTTTTTCTGAACCCAGTTATATTCGTAGTCCACACACACACACACACACACACACACACACACACACACCCCGACCGACCGACCGACCGACACCGGATGCTGGGGGAACTGTACAGCAAGATACTGAGTGGCTAGAGGAAGACCTGTTGTATAATGAATTGTTATAAGTTAGACATTTTCTATTTTTATCCCTGTGATTAGATTCTGAACTCTTTGACTCATCATTAATGTATTGCGGTGGAAGCAGGCTGCAGCCTCAGCTGAATTCTGCGCAGTGTTCTAGGCTAATTTGGGGAGCCTTGAAATCATGCGTGTAGGCAGACCTACGTCACCTATGCCACGGCATACGGTCTTTTTAATTTTGGGGGGTGGGGGTGGGTAATGTTCCTTATGCCAGTTGGCAAGTTGTTTGTTCCTTATCTGGCTATTTATTAATACACTGCAAGGCTGCTATATATAAAAGCCGCCCCCTCATGGTAACAGTCCAAATGAAGGATGTGGGCATGGCTACCTCTGGGCAAGTATGGGCATATGAGACCAAGGCACGGCCAGTACAGAGTGCACACAAATCCCAAACTGCTGACTGCCTCCTGTTAAGGAGACAAGATTTAGATTCTGTTCATTTTTCCTCATTGTCTTCAGGGGGACCCAATGGTACCGCGGTGAACTAGATTTTTTTATGTGGCACCAGCCATAGTACCTGGGCACCCTACCTGACTTCACATAAGACATTGAAAAGCTGCCAAAGAGACCAAATGCCAGGTCCCTCCTGCAGCCTTTCCATTTTACCAGGAGCTAATCCATTGGGGATGCCAAGGAAAAGAGCTGCATTGCACAGCTCTTGCAGAACATGGCCATGTTCATGCTTAATGGTATTTCTGCAAGGAGCAAAACCCAGAGGTTGCCAAGAAAGCTCAGCCACCAGCAGCCAGGAACATCATCAAACCAAAGAGAAGGAGAAATAAGAGCTGAGAAAAAGGTGTACAGACGGCAGAGGGACATGTTGTCATACAGAGAGCCAAGGAAGGGGTGGGGCAGAGAGGGAAGGACAGGAGCACAGGCAGACGTGGGATGATAATGGCTTAGGATGAGATCCACTTGGGGAAGCTGAGATCTTTCTGAAATCCAAGTTTTTCCATATAGGGACAGGGATCAGGAGCGCACTCAGCTCTCAGTCCTGGGGCAGCCTGCTGTCTGTGGAGTCTAAAGATAGGCCAAGGGGGCACTGCCTGGGAGCCTTGGGATGAGTGTTTATGTGTGGTGTAAGGATGCTCCCCTAGTGCTCAGCTGGGTCCCCTAGGTATTGGCCCAGCCAGTCGGAAGCTCTCAATTAACCTCAGGAAAACAACAGAGGTGAAAAGCAAAGGGCTGAAATACGAAGTCCTGTCAGAGAATTCCCATAAAACCTTTGCAGCTAAACCGTCCCCATTACCCTGCAGATCTGATCCCCAGCCTGCAGGTAGCCAAGAGCAGCGTCCACCACCCCAGTCCAGAGAGCACAGAACATTTCAGGGCTAGGACTGGACTGCCTGCCCAGCCAAGATCTCCAAGGCACCAAACGCATGCAGCTTGTGGTATAGTTGGGGCCCGGTCCTGAGCATCACCAATTCCCAGGGAAGTCTGCACCTTACACCAATAATGCTAACAGTAATACTGACATAGCGCTAGTCATCCATAGACCTCAGAGCGCTTTACAGCGGAGATCATTAGTGTTCTCCCCATTTTACAGCTGGGGAAACTGAGGAATGGAGTGGTGAAGTGACTGCCACTTATGCATCCGTACTCACAGATGTTCTTATCCTTAGCCCCTACACAGACGCCTGGAAACACTCACGCACACAGAAACCTGCACAGACACAACATCCAGCAGCCACAAAGCTACACACATGCATGCATCCCTCCACACACACGCTTAGCCACATTCAGCCACACAGACCATTACAGTCAGACACCCACAAAACCACTCACCCACCCCATCCTCATCCAGCCGCACGGACATTCCCATCCTCCCCACCCCACACACATACAGACACGTCCCTAGCCAGGCATCCTCACACGCATCTCAAAGCTGCTGTGCCCAGATGAAAGGCTCAGCTCTCTGCATGCCCTCACAAGTCTGATTAAAAAAAAAAATCTGACTAGCTGTCTGATCCCTGGTCCAGGATTACATTGCAGGACACTTTAAAAATAAGTAACAGATGATTTTAAAGTGGTGGAATTACTATGGGATTGGACAAGGGCTGGCAAGCTCTTCCAGATGCCAGGAGCATGTATTTAGACTCCTTATTCATTTTGACTCAGTCCTTACTAAGTAAGAGCCTCGGGATTTGCCTCTTCCTCATTAACGGGTGAAAAGGTTTCTAGGTGTGTTTTGTGCAATGTTTAATCCAGCAGCTAAGGAGTTGTTGTTTTAGACTTCATGTTATGGGCTACATTGGGGCCCTTCCTGTCAGCTGGAAGAGTCCCTGAACAGCAAAAACAGGTACATCATAGGGACTTTTGCTTGCTTGAAGCTGTCTGGTTAATTAGCCCCAGTCTGTTTTAGTCAAGAGAGACAGCAGAGCGGTTCAAGCACTGCTAGTGAGACGTGTGCTGGCTTCTAAACAACTGATTAGGTTGCTGGTTAGTCCACTGCCTTCTTGGGATCTCTGCTTCATAAAAATGAGTCACTGTGCCAGGGGAATCCAAGGGGGTGCGTGGGATCCTTCCAAACAGAGACGTCCCATCATGCCACGTGCCATGAGCCTCTTCAGTCAGGAGGAGTAGCAGTGGCTGGGCGGGCCCCATGTGCCATCAGAGGCATTGTAGCTCAGTGGGCCTTTTATCAATGACAAATTCCATTTTCCTTCCTGAAGAAGAAATGCTAGCGCTGGCCAAGGAGTGGGGAGAGAATTATATCCAGGTTAAAGGGCCAGCTGGGGGGAAGGAGGAATGGAGGAGGGAAATGCTGCCAAAGCTTTGCATCCCGATGACCCAGCAGGGCCCACTGACCAGATGGTCCTGGCTGCAGACCCTCCTTCCCCCACCGCAGGAAATTGAGTTGGAGAGAGCTGCTGCACAAGCTGCAGAAATAAACCCTGCTGCCTCCCCATAGTTCCTGCTTTGGTTATTGCATTTGGATTTTGCACACACGTCCCATTTGGTCCTTCCTTCTGCCAGGCTTTCAATTCGCTGCTGCTCTTCCCAGCAGCCTGCTCAAGCCAGGGGCGATAGGACTGGGAAAGGAGGGAGATGTCAGGGGTAGGAGTGAGCCAGCAGAAGGCCACACAGACCTATTGCTGAGGGCACCAGCAGCCTGCAGAACTGTCTTTAAGGATATTACAGATATATATACATGCACATATACTTAGTCCAGTCCTGCAAGGTGCTGCATTCCTTAACTCCCACTGAAGTCATTGCACTGTGCTAACCTGTAACTGCCCCAACTTTCTAACAATAGCACTAAGAAAAGTCTGAGCCAATCCATTCATCTCAGTGGCATGTTAACTCTGAACCCTAATGACAGTTGACTGCATTCCAGAATTGTTGCCTATTTGCTAGAAGCCTGCAGTTATTCTGGGATTGTGAGTGGAGCCTGGGTGCCATCAATTTCTTTCCAACCTGGGGATGGGAAGGTATATGAGTATACATATTTAAATGCCTGCACCAATGTTATCACCCTCTTGGGTGCTCGGAGATTGTGTTGAATATTCTTTTAGAATCTCCTCACGTTAGGGATGTGCAAACGCCTGCAGGAAGCGAACAGGTGCTGGTTGACTTAAGGGCCAAGCAAAGAGCTTTGTAACTGACTCTGAGCCAAGCGTTTATTCCCAGTGCGAACACACAAACCCCTCCTGTGAGCTTGTGGAAGAGACAATGCCTTAGCGAGTAAAGGAACAGCCCATCAGTCAGCCAGGTTTCCTCCACTAAGTGCTGTCCTTGAGGGGTTAGCGAGGTTATGAGCGCAAGAGGTGCTCAATGACCGTCCCAGCCCTGCAGCAGCTGGGCCTGATGATGGCGCTCTCCCTTCTCAATACCCTTCCCTTCCTCTGCGAAGTACGTAGCTGCTCTGTGAGTCTGCTAGGGCCTTCAGTACTCAGCCCTGCTTTGCTAATCCACTCTGCCTACCTGGCAAGCAAACCCGTCAGCTGGAATGTTCTCACATGACTCTGTACAGACCAGGTTTGGATTAGCTCAGCCAGGCCTGAAGATTAATCCTTTTATTTCTGCCCTCCCTTCTGCCAGAGCTGACCCCTCTGGGGCTGCACCAGCCTAAGAAAGGGCAGACGTGGTCCCCATATCTGATCAGTCATATCCACAGCCAGGAGCAGAGCTTTCAGAGCGATCATCCAGGAGACAAGAGGGCAACATCAGCAGACAGTGTCTGTCATTGCAATTTGGTCTCGAATTTCTCAGGAGGTGAAGGATCCCTTTAACTGGCTTGTGGTTACTCCAGTTTGTAAACAGGTTCCAGGCTCCGTCTAGTCTCTCTTTCCTTTGTGTGCAGCAAAGATGAAGGATTTGGATGTATTCAAAGGCTTTATTGTATCCCGCAATTCCCATCGCTATCGCAAGAGTAAAAACCAGCAGTTCACAGTGATAGACAGGAGGTGGGACTAAAACAGCACCAGCTCGAGTGCCCTCTTATGGCAGGCAGCACTGTACTCGGGGTCCTGAGCGAGGGCTCTCAGCTTGTAACCAGGACTAAAGGCACTCTCTGCTGTAGAGGAGCGAGACTCTGAGGGTTTGCCTGTACTGCAGGCCGAGGTGTGACTGCAGCATGTGTAGACAGATTTTAACTAGCTTTGATCTGGCTAGTGCAGGTGCCAGTAGCAGTGCAGCTGCAGCAGCATGGGCTTCAGCGGGGGCTGTACAAGCCTGCCCAGGATGCTGGGTCATTACTCTGGTAGCTAGTCTACACTGAAGCCGGTGCAGCCAAGCGCTATGGGGACCTGAGCTGGCTAGATCAAAGCTAGCTCAGGTAGGTCTCCACCTGCTGCATTACCCCTCCAATTGCAGTGCAGGCATACTCAGAGTTACAGTGCAGAGAGAAAGCAGGAGACTGTTGGCGGGTCGGAGTTCCTGTGCTGGCTGGGTGAGTGTGTCTTGACACTTCCACCAATAGACCCTGTCCTGGGAAGTATCTGTGAACCGGTTCGGGGTGGGCTTCCTGCCTAAGGAGAAAGCAAAATTGTAGTGTATAGCAACACTGACAGCGTAGGGGGAGCTGACTTTGTAATCTCTGCCAGAAATCAGATGTGATTCCATTGCTTGCTGAGCATCATTCCAGGGTCTCAGCCTGAGTTAGAGAGACAGCTAGGGGCTCTGGCCAGAGCCACTGGCATCCCGTTCATTTCAAAATTGCCCTCCTTGTTTTATAACTAGGCTTGGAAGATTAGATTTTTTACCTGTATGTGTCAGTAAGCATCGATTTCACCAGGCACACACACAAACCAGCAGAAAAATATTTCCATTCTTGATAATTAAGAAAAGTGCAGCTTGAGAACTTCTTAGAGTTTGATTTGAGAATGTTTCCTTCATATATTTTTGACATTTGATCATTTGTGTTTGAATGGTTATGAAGCTTTAGCTTTCTGAATTGCAACATCTACTCTAATTAATTATTGCCTGACCCCTCATTGTCTGACATGCCCATAATTTCCTGTAACTGAACATTTAAGTTGATAACAACAAAATTTTAAAATGCTTAAAAATAAACCTTGATGCTTCTTATTCATCGAAATTGTAACAAGTAAAAATCAAATTCTGCCAAGCTTCGTTCTAACCCTCCAGCCCACTGCACTGGCCTCATCTTCCCTCTGCCCCCCTCCCCACACCTGTGTCCCTTTACAACATTATCAGTGGAAGATCCCCTCTTCTCCACAGCTTCTGCCAGCTGGAACATCAGCTCTGTGCCTCTACATTCCTTTCCATATCACAGCTGAGCCTCTCTCATCCTTACCCAGTTCTCTTTCCCGCTGCTGCCATGAGTTTTAATTTAAGACTGTTACTGGTTTATTTAATTCTGAGATGCAGCGCCTGTGGCAGACAGACAATAGCAAATGAAGCTGATATTGTGCTTTATGGCTTGCATATTGGCTAAACATGCAACAACTGCAGTCTCTCACAATACTAATCAGGAGATTTCTGCCTGAAATATTGATTCCCTTTCACTGGATCATAAAAAGCACATTTACTGTCAATATCAAGAGAAATCCCATTAGATGCAAATCAACATCTGTATTAAGTTTCCCTTAGGGAGTATCCTCCAGGGCAATATTATGGAAGATGTTCAATTGCAATCAGGTCCTGTTGTAGCTAATAAATATATAGATCTGGCTAGCGCTTTCGATTATGTTCCTAATGCTTATATAATTGTAGAGGGAGCTCAGTACAGATAGTTCTTCATTTTGGTCTCAATGTCAACCCTGCTTGAGCCATTGGCGCTGTGGGGGACTATGGGGTTGAGTAGAGCTTTGGGGCCAGACAGCAGAAGGAACCCTATTGGGGAACTGCAGCCAGCTGAGTGCCACAAAGTCATGCTCTATGGTGGATCTCTGGAGGGGCAGGTTGATGTGTACTTAGAGAGTGGGGGGGCTTTGCTAGGCAGTCCACGAGTCCCTGGCGTACCTGATCCATCTGTTCTCGCCCCACGAGCAAGGGAGGAAGCCATCTCCTCCAAACTAGAGCTGGGCAAAAAAAATTGGGCAAAAATTTTTAAATCAAAAAATGCAGCTTTGGCCCCACCCAAACATTTCCTGAATTTGTGTTGGTTTGGCCACATTGCTTGTTTTTAAAACAAAATTTTTAAAAAGTCAGAAAGTTTTGATTTGTTTTGGTTTGAAACAACTTTTTGTTTTGAAATTTCCTGTCATTTTAATTTGAAAATGTTTAAAAATCCTCATAGTCACAACCCAAACATTTCATAGGACCCAAAGCCATGTTTTAAACTTCTTGATTCACTGAAAATGTTGACAGTTTTTGGTTTTGTTTGTGACCCAAAACAAATTTTCTTTTAATTTTTTTAAATGGCCAACAAACTAAATAATCCCTTGTTCTTCCATGCACCCCACCCACCTCTTCAGCCCCATATCGCTCTGCACCCCCTCCCCCATTCCCATGTGTCCCTGTACTCCATTCCCTGCATCCCCATGCACCCCCTCCCCTGTCACCATGTGTACTTGCACCCCCCACTCAGTCACTCCCGCACCCCCGTCACCTTCCCCTGTGGCCCTGCAACCCCAATCAGTCCCTACCCCAGTCTGTCCCACCCACTAGCCCTTCTGAACCCCAGTCTATGCGACCCCTCAGCAGCCCCGTGTGCCCCACTCTGTCCATCCCCCTGATATCCCAAGCCTCCACACTTGGCCCCACATGCAGGGCACTGTGAGGAATGCAGCCTCTCCTCCTCCCTATCAGTCGCTGCCTGCTATGGCCAGTGAGCCAGCTGCTCTCTGTTCTGGTGCCAGAACAGCCCCTGGTGGGAGAAAGGCATAACTGCAGAATGTATTTTCTGCAGAGAAAAAAAATCTGTGGGGGACATGAATTCTGCACAGGCGCAGTGGTGCTGAAGTCCCCCAGAGTAATGAGTACAAAAGGGAGATTGTGTATGTATTTTGCAGTGTGCCTCTGTGCATGTGAAAGAGAAGAAGAGTGTGTGTAAGAGAGAGGGAATGGGTGGATCTGAGTGTGGGTGTGAGCACACCCCAGAGCCTCATCTCCCACCCAAGTGGTCAAAAGCCCCTCCAGGACAATCTGCCAAGATCTGCCCCTTTTGGGCTGCATAGCAGGGTGGATTTGATTTAAATCAAATTGATTTAAATCACTAGTCAGGAAGACTTGATTTAATCATGGTTTTCTACCAAAAAGTGCATTCTTGTTGGTTGTTATAATCTTAATACATATTTTTCACAACTCAGAGATAGATGTAGGTTTCATTTTTAGAAGGTACGCACGATACATTTTTAAACAGTGATTTATTTTGAAATCTTTTCATATTAGTTTTACAGCTATATCAGAAAATGAATGACTGGTTGGTTATTTCATTTACCAAAGATAATTGAAGCAGATATTTATGAAGTCAATGGGAGGTGAACTATCTCCAATTCAACAGGTTAATCATTAATATTAGGAGGATTTTCTTACCATGCTATATTAGGAGGAGAACATTACCAGACAGACATTTAAATTGTTTTATTTAACTAAAACAACAACTTTAAGTATTCTGGATTTTTTTCTTCAACAGCAAACATATAATATTTTAAAAAACACAAGCACATGTCCCTTGCTTCTCACATTTTCTTCAGACTTCTTTTCCTTGTCCAGATCTATTCTGCCACCAACAATCTTCTATTCACTGAACTTTTAGAAACTTTGCACTTTTAGAGAGAGGTAAGGGATTGACTCTGTGTACACAAACTTGCAGAGGGACAATAGGGTTGAGGTCTGTTATTTCTCACCTCTATATATTATTTATTTATTTAAAAACATTTTTGCTGTTAATAAGCATGTTGCCTCTGGAGACACAAATCCACAGTTTAAGAACTGCAAAACTAAGCATCTCTCATGGTATCTTCTAGACTGAGCACTGAGTCCCATTGGGTAGATAGAAAGATTAACCTAAATAATCTATACAGAAGCCTGTGGAACCCTGTAAGATTGGGTCTCTAATCCATGAACTATTGGAACACATTTACAGAACTTTTCTTAAACATTACATGAATAGGTTGTCTCATACTATAGAATTAGAATTTATAATCCCTATTCCGTGATGAGATATCTTTGAGCTATAATGTATCTTAATTAAAGCGATCTTTAGATAGATTTTTTCCTCAAAAGCATTTTATGAAAAAAATCCAATTTAAATAAAAAGTATCTTATTTTTTGATTTTTTTTTAAAAATCATTGATTTTTATCCACTCTGCTGCATAGTGCTTGCTCTGTAGCTTGGCTGTTGTCCCACACCCACTTCCCAACTGTGTGCGATTGTGGAGTCAGTCTCATTAAAGAGGCTGCTTAGACTAGCTGGACTTCGTACCACATGACATTTTGACTAAAAACCTAGAACAATAGAAAATTAACATGGTCCATATTGAATGGATAAAAGGCTGGCTAACTGATAGGTCTCAAAATGTAACTAAATGGAGACTTGTCATCGAATGTGTGTGTTTCTAGTGGGCAGGGGCGGCTCTAGGAATTGCGCCGCCCCAAGCACGGCGGCACGCTGCGGGGGGCGCTCTGGCGGTCGCCGGTCCCGCGGCTTCGGTGGACCTCCTGCAGACGTGCCTGCGGAGGGTCCGCTGGTTCTGCGGCTCCGGTGGATCTCCTGCAGGCATGCCTGCGGATGCTCCACCGAAGCTGCGGGACCAGCCGTCCCTCCGCAGGCATGCCTGCGGGAGGTCCATCGGAGCCACCTGCCGCCCTCCCGTGGCACACCGCCCCAACCACACGCTTGGCGCGCTGGGGTCCGGAGCCGGCCCTGCTAGTGGGGTCCTGCAGGGATTGGTTCTTTGCACAACGCTAGTGAACTTTTTTATCAATGACCTGGAAGAAAACATAAAATTATCACTGATAAATTTTGCAGATGACACAAACGTTGGCGGGGTGTGTGTGTATGTGTGTAAATAATGAGGACAGGTCACTGCTACCGAGTAACCTGGATCACTTGCTAAGCTGGGTGCAAGCAAACAATACCGGTATGTGTTTTAATAGAAATGTACACATCTAAGAAGAAGGAATGTAGGCCATACCTATGTAGGCAGCAGTGACTTTGAAAAAGATCTGGGGGGCTTGTGATGGATAAGTGGCTAAACAGGAGCTTTCAGTGTGGCAAAAAGGGCTAATATTAGTCTGGGATGCATAAAGAACGGAATTTTGAGTAGGACTAGAGAGGTTATTTTTTCCCTCTGTATTTGGCACTGGTGCGACCGCTGCTGGAATCCTGTGTTCTGTTCTGGTGCCCACAATTCAAGAAGGGTGTTGACTAATTGGAGAGGGGTCAGAGAGGAGCCACAAGAATGCTTAAAGGATTAGAAAACATGCCGTATAGTGATAGATCAAGGAGCTTAATCTGTTTAGCTTAACAAAATGAAGGTTAAGGGATGACTTGATTAGAGACTATAAGTATCGACATGGGGAACAAATATTTAATAATGGGCTCTCCACCCTAACAGAGAAAAGTATAACATGATCCGATGGCTGGCAGTTAAACTAAACCAATTCAGACTGGAAATAAAGTGTAAATTTTTAACAGTGAAGGTAATTAATAACCATTGGAACAACTTACTTGTGGTGGAGTCTCGATCACTGGCAATTTTTAAATCAAGAGTGGCAGTTTTTCTAAAAGTTCTGCTCTGGGAATTATTTGGGGGCAGGTCTCTGGCCTATGTTATACAGGAAGTCAGACAAGATGATCCCAGTGGTCCCTTCTGGCTTTGGAATAGATGAATCTCTGGACCAGGAGGCTGAGAGAGCCAGTGCAGCCCCTGCTGCAGTTCTGAGCAACCCCCAGTAGGGATGGGATAGCCAGGCCACTCTTTAAACCCCATCTTCTGCGAGGCACTTGGTGCTGCGGGAAGTGTTCCAGGGCAGGCGGGTGCAGTTCAGGACAGGCTGTCAGTGAGGGCAGGGTGAGGGGGATTGCTCTGATTCTTCCCCATGTATCCTCCCCTCCTCTGCCTAGCAGCTTCAGACACGTCACACCTCTTTGCTGGGTAAGCTGGGCTCTCAGAAGGAGTTCCATGCATGAGATGGGTGTTAACCCATGAATGTCTGGAGAGTAGGCTGTGAGCAGAGAGAAAATAAAAGAATCAAAATTCAGCTCAAGTATGGAGTTGAGGCTGCAGCTGACAGTGAGGGGCTGTAGCTATGACTGACTGTGAGGGGCTGCGGCTGACGGTGTGGGGCTGCTGTTGTAACTGACAGCGAGGGGCTGTGGCTATGACTGACAGTGAGGGGCTGCGGTTGTGACTTACTGTGAGGGGCTGCGGCTGACGGTGCTGGGCTGCAGTTGTGACCAGCAGCGAGGGGCTGCGGCTATGACTGACAGTGAGGGACTGCAATTGTGACTGACAGCGAGGGGCTGCTGCTTTGACTGACAGCGAGGGGCTGCGGCTGACAGTGTGGGGCTGCTGTTGTAACTGACAGCGAGGGGCTGTGGCTGTGACTGACAGCGAGGACTGTGACTGACTCGGGTCTGAACTTTATCTGCTTCCCCTAGAGCCAGTGAGCTCCAGGTGGAAGTCTCACAAGAATCCGTATGTTTCTGACCCTCACCTGGCTCAAACCTCCTTCCGCTGCGGTCTGGGAAAGCTCCCACTCCACTACCCACACGTGCACATAGGGCCTGGGGATGGCAGTGCAAAGGAAGAGTAATGTATTAAAACCCCACATGTGGTAGGAGGGCAGTACCAGGGCAGTACCCGGGGTACCAGGGCAGAGAGGCACCTCGCTACCCCCTGCCCTTAGCATGAGGAAGCCTGGTCTGTGCCTGCCAGGGGTCAGCTCCCTGACACCACCAGCCACACACAGCACAAGCCCTCCCCACTAGGCCTGACAGGCCCAGCTGTCACTCTGCAGGTTAGCAACAGCCCCCCTCCAACCCTCGAGCCTGCTGAGTGTCCCCTGATGTGTCAGTGCCTGCTCCCTGGGCACTCGCAGTGTTCACCGATCCGCTCTGTCAAGGAAGCAGTTCAGCACAGCTTCCCAGGGCCACCTCGGGTCAGGGCTCCACATAACACATGACGCTTGGATTTGTTTAGAGTGAAATCAAGTTGAGGCATATTTAACAAAGCTGAGGGAGGCAAGTAATGGCAGATAGGAGCACTGGAAACAAATAGTTCCATATAAAATCAAACCATCACACGCATTCTAGAGCCTGGACTTAATTCACAAGATAATCACATGTCTAGTAACGCCTTGCTCAGGGGCGGCTCCAGGCCCCAGCACGCCAAGCACGTGCCTGGGGCGGCAAGCTGTGGGGGGCGCTCTGCCGGTCGCCGCGAGGGCGGCAGGCAGGTTGCCTTTGGCAGCGTGTCTGCAGAGGGTCTGCTAGACCCGCGGCTTCGGCGGACCTCCCGCAGGCTTGCCGCCGAATCCGCGGGACCGGGGACCTCCCGCAGGCAAGCCGCCAAAGGCAGCCTGCCTGCCGTGCTTGAGGCGGCAAAATACCTAGAGCCGCCTCTGGCCTTGCTTACCCCAAATCCCTGCAGCGCTTTACAGCTAGGCTGGCTATGACCCTCCCTTTGTGCCCCACAAGCATGCTGTCAGTTTGCCTCCTAGGTGAAGGACTCAGTATGTCTCTTTGCATTCCACGATATACCAGACCACCCCTTTGCTTTTATTCATAACCAGGGCGCGCGCACATGCACGCACGCACAGACACGCACACACTGGTGTTTGTTTCTGCCTGTACGTTTTCTCCCTTGTAGATTTTGCAATCTCTCAGTTAGCACCGGGCTCAGTATGCAAAAGGCAAACAGTGTGAGGCAGACAATATGCAGACAGCCAGACAGGGAGATCGATGTCAGTTACCTCCTGCCTGAAAGGAAGATCTCTGAGGTACATCACCTCCTGGTGACCTGCCTTAACGCCAAGACCTTCAGGAGATAATTTTCAGTGTAGATACATAACTCCATAAATATTATCCATACATACATCTCACAGTGGTTATGGTGACCAGTGAGTACTGGCTCTCGGTTCAGACCTCACCTGCCACCCTTTGCTAAACTATTATGCCGCTATCTGACCCAGCGGATCCCTCTAAAACCATATGCACACCCAGGGCCCTCTGCGGATCGGAGACTGTGGGTCAGGAGGGAGGTGCATTGGCAGAGCTGGGGGGAAGAGGCTGTGGTCAGGAGGGAGGTAAATTGGCAGAGCAGTGAGGGGAGGGGACTGCAGGTCAGGACTGGGGGGCATTGGCAGAGCTGGGGGAGGTGGCAAATGTATCACATGCCCCCCTCACTTTCATCAGTATTTAATTCACTCCAAAGTTTCAGGTACAGTCACTGGTCATGTCCATACTGAGCCAGGAAAGGGACAGCAGCAGCTTCCTGGCTAGGCCAGAGCACAAAATAAGCCATAGTGCCCTCTCTTCCCGAGCCACGGTGCTGAGCAACCCTCCCCACAGGGAGCCAGTGGGGGGCTGCCCAAACACAGTGACCTGCTGTCACTTGTCCCTCTCGTGAATAGGCACATTCAGTTGCTTTCCCCCTTGGCCAGGCTGCTGCTGCATCTCACCTCACTTCATCCCTGCTGACATGCTCCAGACTGCAGGTGGAAACCGCCCCTCATGGAGATGGGGCCAGGATCCTCTCAGGAGACTGAAAGGAAACAAACCCCACCATCACGCCCCTTCTCCATGGCAGGAAGCGACTGCAGCTGCTCGGCTCACACAGAGTGGTAACGGAGTGAAGCATTTGCTCCACAGGAGTTCACATGTCCCTTCCCTGTGTCCTGAGTTTGCTGCACTCAGAGGGCAGGAAGGGACTTTCCAAAGCACTGGCCCTTTAAAAATAAGAGCTTGGGATGGCCGGATGGCTCAAAGCACTGGTAAAGGGACAGGCCGGCTTCCACAGCGTGGCCCAGCTCCACCCAGCGCGCAGCAGAGACTAAAAGTCATGGCCACCTGACAGCTGCTGGCTGAACTTTAGTGGAAATCTCATTGCCTGAGACATCTTAATGAAACACTCACTGCAGGGAACAAGCAGCCGTTGGCCCCTGACGTGCACTAAATGGAGCCCAATCGGCCTTTTCCATTTCTAGGCTCTAGGGGTACGTATACGCTTCAATAGAAGACTCGTGGCACGGACACTTGGAGCCCGGGTCTATTGACATGGGCTCAGGCTGATGTTCGGGGCCCATCATGGGGTCTCAGAGCCCGGGCTCCAGCCTGAAGCTGAGTCTGAGTCAATTGGCCTTTGAGAGTCGGAGCCACAGGTTTACATTGCAGCGTAGATGTCCACTATGCCGGGAGGCAGTTGAGTCTCAGTTCAGTTCCAGATGGCCAAGTGTCCACATCACAAAACCCACCGTTCCCCCAGCACTAATCAGCAGAGAGGCCAAGGACAGAATGGGCCATGGGGATTGAATTAGCCTCTCCCCACCAGAGGTGATCTTGTTATGCTTATAAGAAGCACATGGAATCTTTTTCAGGGGAAAAGGCAATACACTGCATTTATTGAAGATACAACAATTAGCGTATGCATTCACACACACACTCTCTCTCTCGCTCTCTCTCCTGCCAGTTGATGTTATAGTTACCAGTCCAGAGTCCGGATCAATGTAGTGGCCAGCTAGGTTGATCACGGGTAGGTAGGAGCTGGATTCTGTTGGTCGTGACACGATGCTCCAAGGAAGTCTTGGCAGGATGAACCCAAAGTTTCATGGCAAGGCACTCTGTTTATATAGTGATATTCCTTCATTGGGACCAAGGAGTTTTGCACCATCATGCTGTAATCAGTTGTTGTTTGGCGAGTGCTTGTTTTCTTTAGTTGTCCTTCTCATCCTTTATCTTGTTCTTTCATTACGTCTCTCATGTGGTTTTGATCACAGCTATCTTGTCCCTATTGATAGATGCCTGTCTCATTTTTAAAGTCATCAGTCTGCCTCCTCTGATAGTGGTGGCCTTCACACTTATCTCTTAACACCCATTCCTCATTCACACACAAAACGGAATTTATTTACACAGAACATTTTGAACAGGCACATCAAATGACAATGCAGAAGAAAAACAATCATCGCATTCTTTTACTTATTTTAAAATGGTACGCCTAGGACAAAGTGGTGACCCTCAAAGGTCTGTTACTGCTTTGAAATCAGTCCAGACACAAAGAGATTCTGGCTGATGCATCCCTACCAATGGCCCACTAGGCTATTCTTTTCTGCTAGTCAAAAAAGGGTCTGGCAGGATATGGTCAAATTAATACATTTAATACATGCTACATTCGTATCTTATTCTTTATCCTTCATTCTAAATTATACAAAATACAAACATAAAATCCTACTACTACAATCTCCCCAGGTCAGAGCTGAGGCATGACAGCAGGCTCTAGAGGAAGCTGGCTCTGGCTCTGCTCCTAGTGTGGGCATAGGACTGAGGTCTCCAGGGCCCTGCAACCATCACCAGCACTAATAGGAACAGTGTAACAGTAAAAAAATCTGAGCTTTGCTTCTCCTGCAGCACAGGGGGACTATCCAGAGGACTGTCCCCTTTAAGGGGGGTCGGGGGCCAGAGGTCCATCTTGGCCCACCTGTAAGCAAACAATTGCCTTGGTGACTAGTGGACAGCTAACTGACTAATGAGCACCTGAGTCTGATGAAAGGTGACCAACAGTCATGTGGCAGGAGGTGCTCCTAGAGAGAGGGGCTCCTAGAGGCTAGCAGGACATGGCTGGCTGCTGGCCTTTCCAGGCCGGTGTGTGAAAGGATTGGGTAGAAGGGGCTTGCAGGAGAGACGCTGACTGAGAACTATGGCTGGCCTAAATTGTAACCCAGCCCCAGGCAGAGCCGTGAGTCTGTTTTGGAACCCAACTCTGGGGGAAGGACGGGGTCTCCTGAATGCAGGCGAGGATGCTGTTACTGTTAGCCCCAGGGCCAGAAGGAGCACTGGCTTTGAGGGGCTAAGGAGGAGGGTGTTTATGTTCTGTGAAAGGCATTAATAAGTGAGAGTGCTGGGTCTGAGCGAATGACTGCAGGCACCACGAGGGAGCTGAGGCCATAGAATCTCAGGGTTAGAAGGGACCTCAGGAGGTCATCTAGTCCAACCTCCTGCTCAAAACAGGACAAATCCTCAGACAGTTTTTTGTTTTGTTTTACCCCAGTTCCCTAAGTGGCCCCCTCAAGGACTGAACTCACAACCCTGGGTTTAGTAGGCCAATGCTCAAACCTTGAGGACAGGTTCCTGTCACAGTGACCTGGAGGGATGTAGTTTGCATCTGCTGTGGATGCGACACCCTTGCCCCATGGTCAGGCGCTGAACTGGAGTCTCTCCATAGGATTACCCTACATCTGGGTTTTCCTGGACATTTCCTCTTTTGTGATCCTCTGTTCGGGTGGATTTTTCAAATAAGAAGAATGTCTGGGAATTTTTGTGGTGCAGACATTGAAGCTCAGAAAGAGCTGGCTCTGTGCCCCGACTGGCCCCTCCGCTGCCTACAGTTGCTAGATCCTGCCCACCAAGGCCTCAGCTCCCTGTGCTGGGGAAAGGGTCCCGCAGGAAGGCGCTGATGGACAGCTGGCGCTGTGTCCTGGGCCTGCACCAGCCGCCCTGCCACAGTGACAGGGAGCAACAGTGCTCCACACCTTGAGAGTGAGGCCCCGGTGCCCCTTCCAGCACCTGCCAAACATAGGCATAGTTTGACTTCTATATTTGGGTGTGTGGCTTCAATCAGCCAGCAGGGCTGGGAGGGGGGGACAAATTCCATGCCAGCCCACAGGGGCACCATTTCAGACCGTGGGGAGAGGCGAGCAACTTCAACTGTGGTTCCAGGGGCTACTTAGGCAACTGAAAACTGTAGTGTTTTTGTGGGTAATAACTTAGAAATATCTGACAGGAGCATTGTATCTAATTACTATATCAAGAAAAAAGAAAATTAAATAGATATTAGACCCACTCAGCTTTAATACTGACATGTTCTGACTTCTTGTGGCAAGTCACTTATGGGACACTGGTTAGGTTTAAAATTGTAATGTCTATTCTTACTCGGATACTCTTACTAAAGTCAGAAAGGACTATTGTGATCATTTAGTCTGACCTCCTGCATATTGCAGGCCACAGAACCTCACCCACCCGCTGCAGTAATGGACCCCTAACCTCTGACTGAGTAACTGAAGTCCTCAAATCAAGGTTTAAAGACTTCAGGTTACAGAGAAGTCACCATTTACACTAGTTTAAACCTGCAAGTGACCCTATGTTGCAGAAAAGGGTGAAAAAAACCCAGGGTTTCTGCCAACCTGATCCATGGGAAAATTCCTTCCAGACCCCAAATATGGTGATCAGTAGACCCTGAATATGTGGGCAAGTCCCACCAGGAAGATACCTGGGAAAGAATTCTCTGTAGTAACTCCAAGCCCTCCCCATCTAGTGACCCATCTCCTGCCATTGGGGGTTTTTGCTACATGTAGTTGCCGATGGGCCTAGTGCCATTGTAGGCAGTCTCATCCTACCATCCCCTCCATAAACTTATCAAGCTCAGTCTTGAAGCCAGTTAGGTTTTTTGCCCCCACTGGTATTCTCCCTCCGTGTTATTTATCTCTCTGCTGTATTTCTAGAGAGTGGTCATATCTCCCCTCAGCCTTCTTTTGGTTAGACTAAACAAACCAAGCTCTCTGAGTCTCCTCTCATGAGATAGGTTTTCCATTCCTCGGATCATCCTAGTAGCCCTTCTCTGCACCTTTTCCAGTTTGAATTCATCTTTCTTAAACATGGGGGACCAGAATTGCACATAATACTCCAGATGAGGTCTCCCCAGTGCCTCATATAATGGTACTAACACTTCCCTGTCTCTACTGAAACACCTCACCTGATACAGCCTAGAACTGCATTAGTCTTTTTCACAGCTGCATCACATTGATGGCTCATACTCATCCTGTGATCAACCAATACACCCAGCTCTTTCTCCTCCTCTGTCACTTCCAACTGACAAATCTCCACTTTATAGCAAAAATTCTTGTTGTTAGTCCCTAAATGCATGACCTTGGACTTTGCACTATTAAATTTCATCCCATTTCTATTACTCCAGTTTACAAGGTCATTCAGATCTTCTTGTATGATATTCCGGTCCTCCTCCATATTGGCAATACCTCACAATTTTGTCATCTGCAAATTTTATTAGCACACTCCCACTTTTTGTGCCATGGTCGGTAATAAAAATGTTAAATAAGATTGGTCCCAAGACTCATCCCTGAGGAACTCCATTAGTAACCACCTTATAGCCTGACAGTTCACCTTTCAGTATGACCTCTTGTAGTCTTCCCTTTAGCCAAGTCCTTATCCACCTTTCAATTCTCATGTTAATCCCCTTCTTCTCCAATTTAACTAATAATGTCTCATGTGGAACTGTATCAAATGCCTTACTGATATCCAGGTAGATTAGATCTACTGCATTTCCTTTGTCTAAAAAATCAGTTATGGTCTCAAAGAAAGATATTAGTAACTTTGTTACCACCTCTTGAATACAACAATTGAAACAATTGTAGAAAAATCTACAATTACTTTCTTTCATTTAAGCTACTTGCTTTTTGCAGTTCACCAAGCTTGGAACAGATCATTTCACTTTAGGAAATATTGTAACAGCCCTTTCTTATCTTAATCACCTGTTAATAAACAAAATTCTGACTCCCTGCCTCGGGGGCACAAGCAGCAGCATGTCTCCTGTCTCCTCTGCCGAACTTGTTACATTGCACACTCAGGCTGCCTGCCTGAGTCTTGCAGTTTGGGGGGTGCAATGCCCTCCCATGCCCCCCAGCTCCACCTATGCTGCCAGATACCCTTCCCAGTACTCTCACACATCTCCAGCACTCCTAACTGTACCCCCTCTTCCAGCTCCCCCTCCTTTCCCCTTGCAGTGTCCTTTTTTGGGGAACCTGAAAGATGGGAACTTGTCTGTCCACCGGGCTGGAGCAGGAGTTGCTAAAGGGTAATGTGTCCTTTCCATCCCTGGCACAGTGCAGCTGGGTCCTCCTGGGCAGGAGAGTGGCCATGCTGCAGCCAGGTTTAATGTCAGCCTGCTGCAGACTATGTTGTTTCATTAAACTTAGGGGACAAGGGCAGCAGGGAGTCAGGCTGGAGGCTGCACTATCAGGAGTAAAGTCCTAATCCCTCTGAGCTCCTAAAATTCCTGCAGCTCAGATGGGCAGGGCCCGGAGCGAGAGAGGGAGAAATCAAGGACATCTAGGGTACAGAAATCCCCTGGAGGAGCCGGAAACCAAGCGCATTGGGCCTTTGATTCCCCAAGGTACCCTGCAGCCTGGCCTGTCTCTTGCCCTTGGGTCCCCATGCTGGTTCCAAAGCAGATCTAGCTACCTCCTTGTGCTGGGAGCAGGGGTACCTGCAAGTAGGTGCCTATTACATTCAGATAGCCCAGGTGTTCTCAAACTGGGGGTTGTGACCTCTCAGGGGGGTCACAAGGTTATTATGTAGGGGGTTGCAACCTGTCAGTCTCCACCCCCAAGCCCCGCTTCACTTCCTGCATTTATAATAGTGTTAAATATTTAAAATGTGTTTTTTAATGTATGAGGGAGAGTCACACTCAGAGGCTTGCTGTGTGAAAGGAGTCAGCAGTACAAATGTTTGAGAACCACTGAGATAGACCAAGCTTGAAAAACTCCAGTCCAGGATTTCTCTGCGACCATCACAGGTGAAAAGTGTTAGCTAAGAAGTGCCTTCACTGGGCATATTTCCCCCCCCCCCCAGTCCTTTAAAAGGGGGTGCAGAAACCTGACTTGGATTCCCATTCCTGTCAGGGACTGGCTCCAGGTGGCACGGTCCTGTTGGACCCACCTGAAGATATAGAGTTTGGGGAGGGGGATGAAATCTCCCAAAACACAGGATTGGGCTCTCGCTTTAAAGGAGCAATGCAAACCTGTAGCAGCCAGCGGGAGGAGACACTGAGGCAGAATGAGGGGAACAATCTCTGACACGGGCAAGGTAATGCCATTTCTGTCCTGCCTGGTGTTGTGAAGAACCAGACCCCAGAGTGCCCTGCAGGCAGCAGACCCAGTGCACAGGTGATGTGTGAGATCATGTGATAAGTTCAACTTCCTTCTCAGCTCTACTCACACCCAGGTGTCGGGACAGGACTCTGAGCTGGTGGAGGCACATGCTGAGGAGCCGGAACAAGGTGTAAATTAAAACAGGGAGAGGGCTACTTTCCCTGCCACCTAGCCCCTCCTGGGAGCAGCACATCTCTCTTCAGCCCCTTTACTGCCCTTGCGCTGGGTTAGACTCGAGGTCATGTGTGTGGGAGTGTCCATTACACTCCTGCTCTGCGGTGTGAGTCTAAGATACTGTAACAAACACAGTGAGGAGGCTGGAAGGAAGGTTAAAGTAACAGCAGCTTAGTCTCATTCGGACACCTCTCTCTACTCGGCCTTGTGTGTCTCTAGCTATAAAATTGCTGTGTGAGTATATCATGTCGATTACGCTATGCTGTGCACTACGGGATGGAGCTCTAGCGCACGGTGTATATTTGCTATGTGATGTGGGTAGAGCGTGTGCACATACACTGTACCCTTTGGCTTGGAAAGATTAGAGTTTTAGCAGTAAATATTGATTTCACTGCATACACGCAAATCAACAAAAATGTTTCCATGGATAATAGAAACGTACAGATGGGAAGGGAAGAAAAATGCTGCTTAAGAACTTATTCGTGTTTGATTTAGGGCTATTTCCTTTGTATATTTTGACATGTGATGTTGACCATGGGTTTTAACGGTTATAAAACTAACTTTTTGAATATGTTTCCTGTCATTAAATAACTGTCTGATTCCCTACCCCGTAATGTCTTGCAAGTATGAAAATTTAAATAGATAAAAATTGGGGGAAAATGCTTGAAAATAAACATCACTACTATCCATCAATTATTTTAAAAAACCTAATTCTGTCATGCCTATGTGCACTGTGATGTGGCTAGAGCATAGGTACCCCCATCATGTAGTGCACAGTGAATATACACTATGCATACAGTGCATTATAGGATGTGCGTGGAGTACGTATGTACTACATTATATAAGATTGAGGTTTAATTCTCAGGTACATGAGGAGGGAAGGGTGTGTGAATCTGGAGTAACCCCATTGAAGTGCCCCCTATGGGAGATGAGTTAATAAGAAAAACCATGTAATGCCGCACTGCTAGATGGTGTGATAAACTGTGGTGCAAGAGCCCGCATAGGTTGCAGATAACGTAGTTTATCCTGCAGTTCATTCTCTCTGGTAATGGTGCCTCTAAAAAACACACTGCGAATGACTAACCCTAGCCTTCACCTACCGTATATTAAGATTTAAGAAAATCTTTCTTCTGTGAGCAGCGGGGGGTGATTGGAGTAAAATAATGCTGACATTTCTCAATCCCTCGTGCTACCCACCCCTCCCTGGTTGGTGGAGAGTGTCATAAAGCCAGGGCTGTGTATTTCACCCCATTCCCGTCAGAGTTTCTGCTTCAGTTCACCATAGATTGCTGCTTCCCCTCCCCGCTCCTAACATGCGTGTGATTTATTTCCTCAGGAAAGCTCCGCACTGAGGCAGCAGCTGTCTGTCAGTGGGGTTCCTGCTCTTACCCAGCTATACAGCTGGCTTTGACCGAGGCCAAAGAGCTTAAGCGACTGACTGAAGGTCACCCACAGAGCCAGGGACTCAGGGTGGGATTAGACCTAAAAGACTCTCCAAGACCCTAGCTGCTAACTACTAGGCTGCCCTGCCTCATAACATGCTCCACAAGAGCGGCTTACGTGCGATGCGCTTGCTTGCTGCATGGGAAACGCCCAGGTTCACGTCTAGCCTCCTGTTTCCCAGCCCCCTTTAGATATCTTCCTGGAGGGGGAAGAGAGTGGCTTGGCAGTCCCCAGGTTGGGGCAGCGGGGATGGGGAGGGGGGCGGCAGGATGAGCCATGCTCATTGGTCTGCTAGGAACCTTCATAAAACCCAGAAAGCCAGGAAAGTGCTTTATATGGGGAAACAGGCTAGTTGGCCATCTTCCCTGATGAGGGGCTGGGCCATTTGATGCCTTGCAGACAAAAAGTGGTTTGGCAATGGAGTGTGAGCAATGTGGGGAGGTGGCTGAGATGTTAAATAAAACCCCAGAAGAGCCGGGGTAGAGGGAAATCCTAGTCTGTACAAGGCGTTAGGGGCCAGATCCTCAGCTGCTGTAAACTGCTGGAGCCCCAGGGAAGTCAGTGGAGTTTCATCCCTGGATAACACTAATAAGATCCCACTGATGCCATTTTTAGCCTTGTCCTACAAGATAGAGCACAGCACGGGCACTCAGGAGACCTGGGTTCTAGGCCTGGCTCTGCCATTGGCCTGTTGGGTGGCCCTGGGCATGGAGTAGATGGGTGGACCATCAAGCTCAGTGCCCTGCCTCTGGCTATGGACATTACCTGCTGCCTCAGAAGAAGGCAGGTGTCACATGCCCATAATGCACCTGGCCAATCACACATGAAGGGGAATGAATTCTTCTCTGATTGCCTCAAGCAATTAGCTTTCACCCAGAGCAGCAGGAGATTTGATTGCTATTATCTTAACATGAATAGCTGAAAACATTCTTGCTAATGTAGGATCCTGTCCTCTGTTATTCTCTCTGTTCTATGCATATGCATTGGCACATCCATATGGCTGGGCCACAGCCTGACTGTATAATTTATTCTCCTCAATTGTCCTTGGCCTTTATGCCTGTCCAATTGTCTATGCTGAGGCTGCACTGCCTCTTCCTGTCACTTCTCCAGCATACTCCTGTCCGTGGTCTATCGTTGCCCTTCCAGCACGTGGGAGAGCGTCCCCATCTGCTGAGATGCTCCAGAGCATCTGACACACCAATCTGCAAGACAATGTGATGGGGAAAGAAAAGGAGCCAAACGAAAGCTGGTGGGAGCCAAGGTTTTTAAGGATGCTAATAAAGGATAATGTCACCTTTTGTATTTCTGCGAGCCGTGCCTGGGTTGTCATCAACGCACCGCCCTTGCTGCTCAAGCAACTCTGCATGTGGTGACAGGCTGGCTCCAGGCTTGAAAAATAGACAGGTAATGTTATCTTTCATTAGTGACCCAAGCAATTCCTTAAAGGTGCCTGAGTGGAAAGAGGAATGAACGCTTGGCTATTCATCAAATGTTTTCCTTATAGCCACACCGCCCATCTTCTCTCCACCCCCATCCACAGTCAGCTCTAGTGGCTGAAAATGAGGCTCCCTGGAAAGACAGATCCATTGAGGTTCAAGTGAACTCTCCGGGCAATGTCAGAACTCTCTGTTTTATAGGGCTGGGCTAAAGTGACTGTCACTGCAGGGACAGGTCTTAACTGGTCGTTTGCTTCTAATCTATGGCTCAAAATGCACAAAACACGATCATTAAATACACCTGCCTGCCCACTAAAATAGGCTGATGGTGGGTGGGATTGACTGGAGTTGCCATAGGGTAGGCTATCTTTGCTATGAGGTGAGAACATCTGCCTGTGGGATGTTCAATCGGCTTCACCCACAAGGATCAACTATAGTCACAGTGGAGGGTGAGTAGCTGGATTTACAGTACTGGGAGGTCACCTGGCTCTGCCAAGGGGGTGAGCTGGAGTTGCCAAGGAGTGGGATCCAATGGAGTCACTGGTGGGATGATCAGCAGGATTACCTCTGGGGAGGGATCAGCTTGACTGCCACTGGGTGGGAATCATATGGATTCAAATGGAGGCCAGAGATCAGTTTGATCTCAGTGGTGAATAAGGTACGGTGCTTTCTTTCTGATTTAAGAAGATCTTTCTTCTGAGAGCAATGTGGGGTGATTGGGGTATAAGGATGCTGTTTTAACAGTACATGTTTAAATAAACAAGTATCCTTAGCTATGTTAGAAATCCCATCTTTGAGTTTTAGCACTGAAACAATTATTAAAAAATCTCATTTGCTTTTCAGCATTAATGCAGTTTTTTCTCAGCATGGCAACAGAAACCGGCTAGTCAGTTGCTATGATTATTTCATAATTTGCTGCCCACTGAATCAATTCCACTTTTAGTCAGTTTCACTTTCAAGATCCCATGCATGAGGCTAGATAGTTTAAGGCCTGGTCTACACTGGTGGGGGTGTCGATGTAAGATACGCAACTTCAGCTACGGGAATACCGTAGCTGAAGTCAAAGTATCTTATTCCGACTTACCTCCCGTCCTCACGGCGCAGGATCGACATCCGCGGCTCCCCCGTCGACTCCGCTACCACTGCTCGCTCCACTGGAGTTCCGGAGTTGACAGGGAGCGCGTTCGGGGATCGATATATCGCGTCTAGATGAGATGTGATATATCGATCCCCGATAAATCGATTGCTACCCACCGATACGGCGGGTAGTCTGGACATACCCAGAGTTACACAGCGGGTGTGTTGCAGGGCTGGGAGCAGAACCCAGGGTTTCCGATTACCTGGCCTGTGCTTTAGCTACTCGCCCATATTACCAGCTGGGATTTTTTATTGTTTCCCAATGTAACAGGGTCTTCATTTCCAGGAAAACCTGGCAAATTATAGCCCTGTCCCTGAAGCAAAGCAGCCCAGGCAATGGTGATCTCGCCTGGCAATGGGGACCTCAACCTTGGAGCTGTGACCGAGCAACAAATAACTTCTCAGGCCAGGCCCATGAGTGTCTCAGTAAAACCACTGCTCTGGTCATATGTATTGCAGCATTTTCCTCAGGGGTACAGGATAACATGAACATAAACCTGGGCACTTGTCCGAGGAGAGACATTTGCCATCCCATCACATTACCATAGCTCCGTGCAACACACACATCCGGTCCATCATCCCCATTAAGAGGTCCGGTAACCACGGAAACACAAATGGCCACATGACGGAGAGCCAATCTGATCCTCAGCTCCTCATTTCCCTTGACTCCAGCAAGGCCCGGGCACAGTATTTGACAGCAGGTTTTTATTCAGCCCCCTAAAATAATGGGACGGACGCCCATGATTTGCTGACAATCCAACTGCTAAGGATTGTTATGCTGGCTGGGGGCCGAGTGCTATTAAATGAAGTCACGCAGAGGCCAAAATTAAGGAGTTTGAATTTGAGCTCTGGGGTCCACATGGCTCTTAAATATGGCTAGAGAATGTTAATCACCCCTTTCTCCTCCTCCTCTCCTCACTCTCTCAGCTCTGTAATAACCTTCATTGTCTTGGCTTGTAGAACTTGCAAGGCACTGGCTCGGATGTCTTGGGGAGGAGCAGGGTGGAACTGCTTAGAGGGATAGAGGGAGTCTGGGGAGAGCTTTCCTTTCAGTGATGTGTGCGTCTTTCTTGTCTCTGTGGCTGCAGGATCATCTCCAGAGGGAGCAGGACCAAAGGGGGAACTA
The DNA here is from genome assembly GCF_016161935.1 of Mauremys reevesii. Taxonomy (NCBI): domain Eukaryota; kingdom Metazoa; phylum Chordata; order Testudines; family Geoemydidae; genus Mauremys; species Mauremys reevesii. Next base: position 24,856,715 of record NC_052635.1, on the reverse strand, counting down.
GCAAGAAGGCTCCTCAGTGTCACCCGTGAAGTGATGCTGTAGGAAACCCCTGGACCATGAAGGGGTTAGGAGATAACAGAAGCCGCCACCTCTCCGATAACCTGGACTCCCCTCAAGACTCTCTTTATGCCGCCCAAGACAGGAACCCTTACCTCCTCAGTCCCACTGACTCCTACCCTGTGGACCCCCGGTTTCCAGCCCAGAATTCCCTCCATAGTGACTGTCTCCTCCCACTCAACAACCAGATTTCCAACAGCAGCACTTTCCCCCGTATCCATTACAACTCCCACTTCGAGGTCCCGGACGAGAACCCCTTCCCAAGCCATGCCCAAGCCACTAAGATCAACCGCCTCCCCGCAAACCTCTTGGACCAATTTGAGAAGCAGCTGCCCATCCACCGGGACGGCTTCAGCACCCTCCAGTTCCAGAGGAGCGACGCCAAGCACCGGAGCGAGAGCCCCGGGCGCATCCGACACCTGGTGCACTCTGTCCAGAAGCTCTTTGCCAAGTCGCAGTCCCTGGAGGGCCCCACCAAGGGCAGCGTGAATGGCAAGAAGGGCACAGAGGACCCGAAGCAGAACCGGAGGAGCAAGAGCAAAGACCGGGCAAAGACCACTGAGACCAAACGCAGGCCCAGGTCCAACATATCAGGCTGGTGGAGCTCGGACGACAACTTAGACAGCGACACCTGCAGCTATCGCAATCCAATGGGCCTCATGACCCTAGGCAGGCAACCTGACCACAGCCAGCCTAGGTACTTCATGCACGCATATAACACCATCAGTGAGCACATGCTGAAATCCTCCAAGAGCAATAACGACCTCAAGGTCACCCCCTGCGCCAATATCCCCATCAGCAACGAGTCCAACTACATCAAACGGGGCTCCTGGTCCACGCTCACCCTTAGCCATGCCCGGGAAGTGTGCCAAAAGGCCTCTGCCACCATCGACAAAGCCCTGCTGAAATCCAAGTCCTGCCAGCAAGACTTAGCCTATCATTACTTGCAGGTGGGTGCCGCACTGGGGTTTGCTTCTGGTCTCTGCTGGGGGTGATGTTCCACCTGGTAAGGAGGGCTCTGGCTCGGTGAGCCCTGGGGCAATGCTTTGGTCTGACCAAAAAATTAACCCGCTCCTGCTACTTTAGCCATCAGCACAAGTCATTCTGATTTCTCCCCTACCCCTTTATAACAGAATCATTGACAGAGCAGCGCACTGGGGTGTTACCAGGGGGAAGAAACAGCAACTGCAGGTGAAGTCTGAGTCGAAGACTCCACCAGCCTTTCAAAGCATACCTGTAAAGGTCATTGGAGCAGCCATGTGTGCCCAGGGTGCCCCTAGATTGCTCGCCCAGAAGGGGGTGGCTCCCTGGCCAGATTCAGATGCACCTCCCAGTATCTTTTTCATGCCCAAGGCCTATTGCAAATGTGACTCTTCAGGGCAAAGCTCTGTTGCCAGGGAAATGAACCAGTTCTATGCTCGGCTTACTAGGATGCACCTATCCCTAAAACTAACCTGATGTGTTCTGTGTCTGTACAGCATCTAGTCCAGTGGGCGCTTGGTCCGGGAGTGGGGCCACTGCTAGGTCCTACTGCAATACAATGACAATAATTTACCACAAGCCAAATATTCCATAAAGGGGCATCTGATTTGTGCCCACAATGACACACCTGTTCAGGACCAGCACTATAAACCACTGGTTCACTATGTGGTATGTGTTTCCCTAAGTGGCTAATCCACATAAAAAGATAAAAGCCTACTACTACCACCAGTTAGTCCTCTAGCTCAAGTGGTAGCAGCTGACAATTTAATGTTGAAGGGTCCCAGGTTCAAACTGTGCTGGATCATTGCATAAGAATCTTTAGACACATGTCAATATTTCAACAGGCGCCTCTTAAGAACACAAAACCTAATGCATGCTTAGACAGGGGAATACAAATAAGAGGCCAGGCCTGGGGGCGTAATCATCTGGGCTGTGTTTGTAAATCACATGAGTGCATTTTTAACACAGAGGCATCAGTGGCTCTTCTGGCAGTGGGTTTGTGGTATTCAAGGCGTAATTAATTATTGAAAAGCAGCCGGCTCCTCAAGCCTTGCTTTCCACTTCCCGCAAATCAAATTACTGAGGAATTTATTGGATCAGGAATGTCGTTAGTTGTTTTCCTTTGTGTTAAAGTGTTACCAGGTTGAATAGGCAGCCACAAAATACTCCAAGCTACCCAACGCTAAATACACAACATGGGGAAAGCCAGAGTGCAGATGAGAGCAGAATGAAATAACAGAGAGAAATGGAAACTGCTGCAACACACCCGGGCTGCCAGCCACCAGCCCTCCTGAAGTCAGCTGGCCAGATCTTCCAGGCCCTTACTAAGTTATTACCGCTTCACTGGAAGTTTGGCCTGCGAGAGGATCTCAGGGTAAAAGAAAGCATTACTTTGTGAAATAAATAATGAACCGCTCCTGAATTGCTTGAGAATCTGACCTGGGATTTGTGGCCACAACTATGTCTCCAGCCCAGAGAGGAGGCGGGCAGCCCAGATCTTTGGCTGGTATAAACAGGGGCAGCTCCACTGAAGCTGAGTCACAGCAGCTGGGACATGGTTCCTTAGTCCCACTCCAGTCTGTGTAGGCAGCTTCCTAGGGCACAGAATCTTTAGGGCTATAAACCTGGCAGGATAGTTTCAGGGCATTGCCCTTACAGGGACAGATGCTGTCCCTGTAACTGTATGAGCAGAAGGAGCCAGGGCCACATCCCACCAGCCAGCGTGCGCCAAGGGGCTGCTCCTTGCACTGCTAGGTAGTATCAGCCTAGGATCTGGGATTTACTTCCTATGGAAATGAAATTTGTGGGCTGAATCTGACTTCGACATGAGAGAGACCTGGGACCTCGCATCAGGAAGGGCTCGGAGCAGAGATGTGGTACGAAAGCTGTTACCAAACTGTGCTCTGTAAGTTCCCTGGCAAACTCGGCTGAGCGTGGAGTGGCCCTGGGCAAACTGTGTGGGTTGAGGTAGCAGTAGGTGAGACTTGGTGGTCATGTACGTTCCCTCCACGACCTCCTTCCTGAAGCCAGGCAAAGCCTAGTGGTTTGGGATGAGTTTCCCTTTGGGCTTTAGGGGTTCCAGCCTCAAATTCCAAGCATGACCCTCTGCAAAGCCAACTCAGGGGAAGAGTCTGCTCCAAGCCCTGTGCACTCAACCAGCCAATTCCTCCACAGCCCTCTCAGGGAGATCTAGTTGGCGGGAGAGGGTCGCGTCCCCCATGTAACCTAGGTGAACGGCTAGGTGAGCAGCAGTGCCGAGAGCCCCAGCTAGTCATTCTCAGGCAGGGATGGTCATGCATTGAATACCAAAAGGCAGGGAGGAGCATCCTCTGTCAAGGACATGTGCAAAATCCAAACAGACCCTGCTGTTGTGTGTCTCTCTCCAGCAGCTGGGGAGCAGTGCAGTGACTGAGGTGACATCTCCCTGGCTCCCAAAGGAGCGCTGCGTGCCCCGAACTCAGGCCGGAAAGCAGCTGTGCCTTGCAGGAGTCATGGTTAAAACTGGAAATGGGCCCGAGGAGCAAAGCCAGGCTCCCGAGTCCAGACCCAGAGCCAATCTTCCCCACAGCTTGAGGGTGTGCAGGTCTGGGGCTTGGGCTCAAGAGGGTCTCCAGAGGAAAAATTTTAAACCTGAGCTATCTGCCCCAAAAACTAAGGAGCAGTTCCTTGGGGGAGGGGTGGGAAATAGTGTGGCTACACCAACCCCCTACCTTGAGCCCTGGCACAGGCCTGGTTTGAGCACTGAAAAAGGTCACTGAATTTTTTTAAACCCTCCCCTTGCCCTTCAGTTCAGCATGTTATGCTCTGCACTGCCAGGTCCGGACACAGGGCCCCCAAACATTAGGAGCCCAGCCTGGAGCCATTTACAGCCTGGCCAGACGGGCCCCAAAGTCTCACCAGGAAGCTAGTCCTCCTGAGGGTTCCAGACCCAAAGGCTTTGGGTGAGGGTCAGCTCCACAGCCATGTTGCTGGGTGTTCCTCTGGCCTTTCAGAGCTTTTAACCCAGCTGCCAGTGCCTGATCCAGCTCCCATCAAAGTCCATGGGACTCTTTCCATTGGTGCTGGAGCAGGCCCTGGATGAGGCCTGTGGACGCAAGGCTGCATCATTGGCCCCACACTGGAGAGGTGACAAATGAGTTGTCAGGTGCAGAGGGATGCTCCCTGATGACTGATTCCTATCTGTTGCCCCTCCTCTCCCCTCCCGCACTGGCTAGGAGGACTGTAGTAAAGTGGTCATCAAGGGGTTAATGGGGTGACTCAGAGTATTATGGGCTAGAGCTATGCTCTACCCCTCTCTTACTTCCTGTTTAGGAGAGGAGGGTGTTTCCCCCACCCTGACATGGCTGCATGCAGCAGGAGGTTCCCATCCTGCAGCACTGTAAGTAGAGGGTGTTTCTTGTGCACCTGGCTGTCCTGTTACAAGAAGGGCTCTGTGTCTGGGGCAGGAGGCAGGCCTGGCGGATGAACTGAAGAAACTTTACTGCAATGAGAGGTGTCCAGAGCCATTAAGCTGCCAAGCAGGCATTGAACATTGACTACAAGTGTCCAAAGCGAGGGGCTGCATGTTGCGGTTGTTCTGGGCTCGGTGGCATGATGCAAGCGCGGGTTGATCAGCAGCTTCAGTCCCCCGCCCCCTGGGGCCGCGATAACATCGATGGGCCCAGATGAAGCAGGGAGCTCCCAAGCCAATCAGGAGCTGCAGTCAGCCCTTCTCTAGCCTCGTTTATTTATGAACTCTCAGTGGCTGAGATTAAGCAGAAGTGAGATGTTATCCACCAGCGTTTTATCTTGTCTGGAGCCTTTGACTGCAGACATACAGTTTGGGGTGCTTTGGATTGGCGTCTCAGCTGACAACTAAGCCAGGGCCACAGCGGGTGGCGTTATGCACCTCCCCCCCCCTTGAGCTTGCTTCATGCCTTTGTAAAACGCTGGCAGGTTGTCAGGATTACTGGGGTTGGCTCTCCAGGAATAACCAGCCTGACCATCAGAATGCTTCCCACAGCACTCAAACGCCCAGCGTCCCAGACAACCATGTGCATGGCCCAGGGACTAGAGCGCTGCCCGGGTGCCAGGAGAGCTCTGTAGACTGGCTGTATGACCCTGGGCTAGTCCCTCTCCCTGCCTGCCCACGGGCATAAAGCATGTAGTGACTGAGAGGTGGGCTGGCAGTGCGGAGGATTCCTCAGTAAGGATCCCAAAGGGCTTGACGGACTCTCTGGTCAGGGGATATACCCTGTCCTCAGCTGAGCCAGGAAGGGTTAAACCCACGTGGACTGCACTAGCCACCAAGCCTGGAGGGGAGCTGACCACTGGGGAAGGTGGGACCTGACAAAGCATGTCAGCTTCAACTTGGGCAGAGAGCTGCTTGTGAGCAGAAGGAGCCAAGCTCCCTCCCAGAGACCGAGTCTGGGACTGGAGCATGGGGCTGGGAGCAGGTGTCCATCCCCCTTCCTTCCCAAAACAGGGGAGAGCTGGGGCTCCGTGGCTGCCCTCCGTGTGGTGACAAAGCCTAAGAGAGAGGATGCACCTGGCTGTGTGGGTGGGGTAGTCAGGTGGCCCTGATAAAGGGAGGCCTAGTGACTCTTGATGAGAAGCAGCCCATTTAGAGACCTTTGGGCTGCTACCTTGTTCCTGTGATTCCCTCTGTTCCCCCCGGTTATAGCAGGGCCCTTGGTATGGAAGCAGCAGCTTCGTATCATAGGAGTTTATCTCCTTGGGGTGCATTAAGCACTAGGCCCCTGAGGCCTCATTTTAGGACCCCTAGTGCCATGCAGCTCTTTGCCTCCTCCCACACTTAGCAGGCCTGCAAGTGGCTATCCAGCTCTGCCCTTAGGGTTGCCAACTTTCTATTGGCACAAAACCAAACACCCTAGTCCCACCTCTTCCCTGAGCCCCCACCCCGAGGCCCTGCCCCCCAGCTCACTACATGCCCCCTCCCTCAGTGGCTCACTTTCCCTCACCCTCACTGTTCTGGGGCAGGGGGTTGGGGTGCAGGAGGGAGTGAGGACTCTAAATGGGGGTGCAGGCTCTAGGGTGGGGCTAGAAGTGAGGGGTTCAGGATGCGGGAGGGGGCTCCGGACTGGGGCAGGGAGTTGAGGTGTGGGAGGGGGTGAGGGCTGGGGGTGCAGGCTCTGGGGTGGGGCTAGGGATAAGGAGTTTGGGATGCAGGAGGGGGCTTCAGGTTTGGGGGGGCTCAGAGCTGGGACAGGAGGTTGGGGCTTGGGGTTGGGGTGTGGGCTTACCTTGGGTGGCTCCCCGTCAGCGGTGCAGTGGGAGGGCTAAAGCAGGCAGCCTGCCTGTCCTGGGGCACCGCGCTGTGCCCTGAAAGCGGCCAGCAGGTCCGGCTTGGGGGCGGGGGGCTAGGGGAGCAGGAGAGTCTGCAGTGTACGCTGCTCTCGCCCGCAGGCACCGCCCCCCCACAGCTGAACCGGTGCTTGGGGCAGGGTCAGCGCTCGCCGTGGAGTCTTCTCCCCGCCACTAACCACTCCCCCCCCACCTAGGAGCCAGACCTGCTGGCCGCTTCCAAGGCGCAGCGCGGTGCCCCAGGACAAGTAGGGACTAGCCTGCCTCGGCTCCGCAGCACCGCCGACCAGACTTTTAACGGCTTGGTGAACCCGGACACCTGGTCACCCTGTCTGCCCTCCACAACCAGGCTGCGCCCTCTTTGGCTCTGCCCCTTTGTGTCTTCCTGCTTGTTTCCCACAGGAAGCTTTAGCCATTCTCTGCACCTGTGTGTGTGCATGTACATGTATGCGCCCGAATGCTTGCGTGTGCACACATGTGTGCATGCTTATATTTGCATGCATGCGCATTTGTGTCTGGGCATGTGTTCCTTTGAGCATGTACGTGCATGCTGTTGTGTATGTGATGCATCCCTATGTCCGTATGCATGTTTGCACCTGTACATGTGTTTGTGTGCATGCTCCTGTGCGTGTAAACATGTATGAGTGCATGTTTGTGTGGGTGGTGTACGTGTACTTTCAGAATTGCTGGTTGTCCCTAAAACTCCTCCATCTAGCTGGCTCCAGCTGAAGCAATGGTCACAGAGTGGCTCTTCTGTATATACCCACAGCCTGGAAGGTGGATTTTCCACTTCACTGCCCTTCCCTTTATGTTAACGCTCTGTTTGTTTGGGTGATTAGGGAATGCTCTTGGCAGACTCATGGCGGGGGAGCCCTCTGCAGTGTTCCAAGCCCCCTCCCCACTCCACTCATTATCCTTTGGCTAAGAATGAGGGACTATTTCCCCAAGAAACAGAACACGGAAGCCGAATGGCTGTCGTGGTGCTGGAACGGGTCCACTTGCCCCAGCACTTTGCAGGGATAGGGTCACGAGCGCCGGGATAGGATTTCAGCCAGCAGGCGAGATCCGAGGCTGCAGTTTACAGGGAGAATAGCGTTTATGTGACTCCTCTCTCTGGGGTCTAGGGGTCAGAGAGAGCCCTGTCCAGGGGATGCCAAATGATGGCAAGGAAGTGGAAAAGAAACTAAGGTGACACCATAAATTCCATGGGAGTTCCCATTACTTACAAGGGGCCCTGTTCCCCAGGGAGTCCTTGGGTGTTTGCCATTCCCGCTTGTCACTGAGATCAGGATTTGCCCCCAGCTGACCTGTCAGCTAGCTAAGCACCTGGATCCCGACTGAACCCCTGTTCCTGTCAATGGCAAAACCTCCCTGGACTGCAGTGGGAGCAGGGATGGGCCCATGGTAAGTTGCAGACAGTGCTGGGGTACGTACAAGGTGAGGGGCAATAGAAAAAACCAAGCACCCTTCTGTCAAAGACCTCACAGCCACTCCTGGATGGTGTGTGTATTACCAGCGGGGAGAACATCCCCTACAGGCTGCTCTAATTCATGCATGGGCCACAGGTTACTTGCAGGCTTAAACTAGTGGATTCTCTGTACGTTGAAGTCTTTAAATCATGATGTGAAAATGTCAGTGACTCAGCCAGAGGTTAGGGGTCTATTACAGGCGTGGGTGGGCAAGGTTCTGTGGCCTGCGATGTGTAGGAGGTCAGACTAGATGATCATGATGGTCTCTTCTGATCTTAAGTCTATGAGTCTGTCAGAGGCTATGTCAGAGGCTATGTCAGAGGCTATGTCACTGACTTCTGTAGAGTTACTCCTGGTTTACTCCAGTATAAGTGAGAGGAGCATCAGCCCTGCTTTTCATATTGACATGGAAGCAGGAACAAGATGGTGTAACAGAGAAACAGAACCCCAATGAATTTCAGCTTGTTTGTTCTGCAGGGGTGTGTCTGCTGGTTTAGGGCACCGGAGCTCTGTTTCCTTATCATGTTTTCTTTAACACTAGAGGCTGCACCTAGGGGCCAGATTCTCAGCTGTTGTCAGTCAGTGTAGATTTCAGCAGTGCTGCATCCGTTTACGTGAGCTGAGGATCTGGGCCCGGATCTTCATCCATGTCTCAAGAGAGCAGAGCTTTAGAGGTCATGAGCCAGGTGTTTAGAGGACTTTGGATGCAGACAGTTGCCCAGTGGGATTCTCAAAGCCACCTGAGGTGCCTAGGCGTGTTTGAAAATCCCACTAGGTGCCTAGCTGAATGTTTAGGTGCCTAAATCCTTTAAAAAACCTGCCACTCTGCCAGCGAGTGATATCTGGGAACCTGAACAGGAGCTTTCTACCGACCTTGTGCAGTCACTAACAACTAAAACTGTTTGTTCCACCCTGGTGCATCAAATTCAACCCATTTCCATCAAAAGAGCTTTTTGCCTTCAATGCCCCTCAATTGGTCGTTTGAGCACCTCGAGATGCCTTTGACCTTTACATCTGGATTTCTGCTTTTGCAGGACACAAAGTAGTGGGGGGTGGGGGGAACAAGAGACAGACAACATGGCTAGAAGTGGATGGCTACTGCAGTGTGTCCGTTAGTTTCTAATCAGTGAAGTCGATGGAGATTGTCAATAGAACAGTGCTTCATAGTAAACATATTGTGTTGGTGTTTTGGCATTGATGGTTTTTCACTTGGCTTTGGCAGAAGACTGCCCCAGCAACGAGATATTGGGGCAGTAGAGTTCAAGAAAATTACTCAGTTGGCATCTCAGAATATCCAACACCCTGCCTGCATGCGGCACCATGTTAGCTAGCACTGCACAAGCCTAGCTAGCAGCCGATTCTGACACAGCATGATGTAGTGCTTAGACCAGGGACCTGAGTTCTTATCCCTACCCTACCACTGGATCTGTAGGGTGAATATGAGTGACAGTGCGAGCCCAATACATTCTAGAGGGGGTTCAGAAAGTGCTGAGCAGCTGCCCTTGGAAATTCAGGCCCCTTTAAGGTGTCTCAGGTTGGGCACCCAAAATCACAAGTCAGTTTGGAAAATCATGGCTTTAACCTCTCGGTGCTGCAGCTCCCACTTGTAAAGTGGGGCCAGCATTCCTTCCTTTCTCCCAGCCTTTGCCTTACCCAGCTGGGAAGCTCTCTGAGGCAGGGACCATCTCTCACAAGGTGTATGTACCTAGCACTATGGAGCTTTGATCTTGGTTGGGGCCTTGAGGCTCTACATTCAGGCGCCTGCATTTGTCCATCAGGGTGAGTGATTAGCTGTCTCTTTGCGCGGGCCCTCCTCTGCTTTGCATTCCCACCATGTGTCCAGGGCAGATAGCAAGCCGAGAAAGGAACATTTCCATTTCCTCAGCTGGGTTTCGGACTCCCTCTGCTCCAGACCCGCCAGTCTGAGTTGGGCACGCAGCTGTGCAGACTGGCGCCGTGAGTGCTGTCAGTGCCAGGTGGGTGAGCGCTCCTGACATGCAATTAACAAGGTGACGACAAGGCAGGTGGAGAAATCCAATCTCCAGTCAGACGTGACTCAGAGGCGGCCAGTGTAAAAGTGCTTCCAGAAGCCTCTTGTCACCTTCATTAGGAAAGGTCAAAGCCAATCACCCCAGCGGTGATTTGAGAAGAACAGGGCTGTTATTAGGATGATCTGTCACGAGAGCCAGCTCACCATCCCCAGGGACATGCAGCAGGTAGCAGCGGCATGTTCCAGAGCCAGTAGCCACACCCCAAAGCCTCTCTGCCCTGTGGTCTGTCTGGACAGTCATCCTGCCCTGTGGCGCACACCCCAAGCCAGAGCACGGAGCTGGGGTGAAGGTCACAGAAGCAAAGCACCTCCTGAGGCAGAGCTAACAATTGGGGCTGAGGCGGGTGACACACGAACCTCTCCCCACTGGAGGTTTGCACTGAATGTGTCAGAAGAATGGGGAGTTGGGCAGCCTCAGCCTGGTCTCCAGCAGGGATTCGGCACAGAGCCCAGTGCTGTGGCAGCGGCTGAGCACCTCCCCTTTAGGAGGCAACATACCAAACAGCTGGATGAACCCAGTCTGGATCGGTGGGGGGGGCGAGTGGGTTTTGGGGGGGAACTGACAGAGAGAGGGCCAGGGAGTCTCAGGAAGGCCAAGAAACCTGGAACCAAACCCCACCCCAAAGTGAGGGCCTGGAGAGGCCTCTACTCCCACAGGCTTGGCCTCATCTGGCACAAACGGTGCCGTCTCTCTGGCTCTGGGCATCTGATGGGGAGGGACCCAGTGCAGAATAACCACCGGGGCCTGCTCACCCCCTCAGGGAGTTGGGCCTGCTGGGCTGGATTTCATGGGAGTTTTGCCAGTGACTCTGCTGGGATTTCAGCCAGAGCCCCCGGTAGAAGCTGTGGGGCACCTCATGGGGCATTATCCAGCCCAGCCCTCCCAATGATTTGGGTCCAACTCAGCCTTCTGCGCTGACACGCTGTGCTGGGCCTGGGGTGCCCTGTGCCCAGCTGTAAAGAGACACGCCAGGGATTAGACTGCATATGGGTGATAGTACCCCATAACACCTGCCCCATAACAATCTCCACCCTCCTGCACCAGGCATAGGCCACTTGCTAACTGCCAAGGGCAGGCAGCAGTGCCCCAAGGTCAGCTTAGTGCATCCTGGGCCATTTGGAGCTTTCCTGCATCTTCCTTTTTCTCAAAGACAGCTGGTCTTTGGACACCAGATCCAGCCGAGATGGGCCATTGGACTGATCTGCTCTGACAATTCCTGAGTCCCTACCTCGGTTCTCTTTCCCCCTTAAACTTGTTGCTCTCCATAAGGCCCCTGAGTTCCCACCGGCTACCCAAAGGACTCACTCTGGTTGTCTCTTTTTTCAGTGAAAAAAGATAGTGAGCCTGACAAGCTGCCTGACTAGGAACCCGGCTGCTTATGGTCACAAAGTGGAGTGAGAAAATGTCAACAGTAGCAATGCTACCCGAGCAAATGGCATCAGCACTTGGTTAAAACAGCAGCTCTCAAACCTTCCCACCCCAGGATCCCCCCCCCGCTCCTTTTTAGCAATATGGGGAGGACGGGGTGGCTGTGACCCCTGATGCCTGTTCGTGGCCCCACGTTGAGAACTCCCTCAAGAGAAAAGCTCATTCTCCTGCAGCAAGGCTTTTGGGTTGGAGGATGCAAACAAGAAAAGGAGCGTTGCTCCAGATTAGCCCTTCAGTTTGACAGCACTTAGCCATGATACCTCACTTGGCATTTCCAATCACTGAGCAAACGTTAACTGCTTAATCCTCCCAGCAGCCTGGAGGTAGGTAAATAGGACTCACTCTTCTACAGAGGCAGACTTACCAGCTCAGGTGCAGTGACTTGCACAAGGCCAATGGCAGCACTTCACTACTTTCCAGTACTGGTCCCAGCCCAGCAGCTTACAGCAGCAGCAATGCTGCAGGGCTTGAGAAGGTTACGATCATGCACATTTCTGTAAGGAAGAGCTGGAGTCCGAACTCAGGAGTTCCTGGCTCCTCGGCCCATGTCCAATCTATTCTTGATTTACATTGTGGTAGCACATAGCAGCCCCCCAGAACACCAGAGCCCCATTGTCCTGGGTGCTGCAAGTACACAGTGTAAGGGACCGACCATCCCTCCCCCAAAGAGCTTGCAATCTAAAGGAAAGACAAAGGGTGGGGGAAACATTACAGGTGAAGAACTGACACAAAGTGACTTGCCCAAGGTGATGCAGGAAGTCTGTGGTACAGCAGGAAATTGAATCCAGGTGTCCTGAGTTCTAGGCCAGTGCCTTATCCACAGGACCACCCTTCTCTGTCTAGTAAGCCCCCTAGCTTTCCTTATTAGAAGGCTTTGGCCACCATCAGGAGCTCTCAAGTCCAGTTCAGCCTCCCTTACTACCATTGATTTCAGTGGGACTGTTTGTCTAGTAAGGTATTAATCAAACTAAAGATGGCAGAACTGAGCCTTTCAACTGGAAATCTGTGATTGTTAGGGGATATTAGAAAGTGAGATCCCCCTAAGCCAATGGCCTATATTCTCCTTGCATCTGTCTCATCTCAGGTTTTAGTCCACTGACAGGTCCATGAATCAAGCATTAGTTGCCAATTCAGAGCTGTTGTTGAAGACCTTTACAGCCCTGTATCCAGTCCCATAGCAAGAGAACAAGAGAGCATCGCTCCATTAAATCAGTGGCCAGGAAATGCAGTATTCATAAAAGCAAACTATTTTTTCAGCCTAGCTGCAATTCACCCAGGCGCTGAGGGCCTAGCACAATCTCTGCACACCATGCTAACCCAGTCGGGCTCCGGTGGGACTCAGGAGGTGCTGGCCTGTTGCACAAGGGTGAATCTCATCTGCAGTGCGAGGCCAGCCTGCAGCATTTTCTGCCTCAGGAAGTCAGGTAGCTGTGCTTAAGGAAGGGCTGGCTAACTGGTGTAATGCTACATGCATCAAACTTCATGCTTCATGGCATAAGGTGATGCCTCAACATAGCATAGCTGGCCAGGTGCATATTAGTATGAGGGGTTTTCTCCAATCCTCTGATGCATCAGCTATTAGCCATGGCTGGAGCCAGGATTCTGGACTTGAGGGGCCTGCTATGGTTCCTCCAACTCCCATGTTCCTCTTCTTCCCAGAGGTTCCTGCCTTCCTTCCTTCCTAGACACAGACTGTCAAGGTGCTGCATTGTTCTTCCAGGTGCCTCAGGGAGAGTGGAACAATACGCTGTCTCGGGACAAAGATAACGAGATCCCGTGCCGGCGCATGCGGAGCGGAAGCTACATCAAAGCCATGGGGGACGACGACAGTGAAGATTCAGAAACCAGCCCCAAACCGTCCCCGAAAACTGCGGCTCGGAGGCAGAGTTACCTCAAGGCCACCCAACAGTCTCTGAGTGAGCAGAGCACCGCACCCAGGTAACCAGCTCAGGGCTCCTTTGCACCCAGGTGCTCCAGTGTCAATCCCAGGGTGGTCCATGGAATTCTAATGATGGCGTCCACATCTAACCTGGAGCATTGCATGCTGGGCCTTCCAGCATCCATGTTGAAGATGGGTTGGGGTGCCATCTCCTTCATTTTTTCCAGCTGAGTGTGACCTTCAGCTCATGGGAAGTTATCAGTGCTGCCCTCGTTTGGGCAGAGGTTGGGCACCCTGGGAGAGGGAGGTTGGGAAGCAGGAAGCGAGAGGAGAAAAATGGGAAGATGAAGATAAGGTGGAGGAATGGAGCAGTTGTTTGTCCCCCGGTGATTCTAAACTAACCCTAGGTGTGTGAAATTGCACAGGATCTCTGTCCCCACAACATGTTGGTTTGAAGAGTAGGAATAAGACATAGGGACAGGTCCTGAGGCGGTGTATTTTGCCTTCAGTGAAGCTACACTGGTTTACACCTAAGAGGATCTGGCTCTTAAAGAGGAGTGAAGCTTGAACAAGGCCTTTGGATCCCAGAATCCCTTTGCACCGTGGCACCTCCTTTAATGTGCTATTGCAGCTAATCTGAAGGATTCTGGGGAGCATCTGTAAGTGAAAGGCACCAGCAACAAGATGCATGGGATGGGATAGGGGACTGGGTGGGTTGCCAAGCTGGTTGGAGGACAACAGCAAGAAAAGATGAGACCAGGAGAGGGGAGGCAAGGCCAAGTATTGGGGGTGGGGGGGAGGTACCAGCTGTCTGGGATCCAAACAGAAAGTGGAGCAACTGGAGCGTAGCAAGGGAGAGTGAGAGGTAAGGAGGCCCCCACCTGTATATGGAGCAGGTGCTGCTACATACACCCTGTAAATAGCTGCTCCCTTAGCAGCCTGTGGGCTCTCCCCCGACTAGCTGTCCTGGTGCTGATTTCCCCAACCCTTTAACAGCACTGGATTGAAATTCACAGAGGAGACACTGCCAACTCCAGTAAGGACAGAGAGCAAGCACAAAAGGACCAGGACTGGGTAGACATGGAGACAGGAAATTAACCAAATGTGATTTGGCTTGAAATAATACAAGCTAATATGTCCGGGGGGAAGTAATCAGAGACGCCAGCAGGGCAGGGAGTGCTGGGGAGCAGCAATGTGCAGAGACCTCGGCGCAGTAGTGGATTGCAAATGAGATGCAGCTTTATCACGTGATATGGCGGGAACAAGAACACGGTTTGGAGGGTGGCATTGTGAGAGCATCTGGTCACCAAACAGGGAGGTAACGGCCCCTGTCCAGGGGCTTGGCTCTCCTCTTACCGCACCGCTGTGAACCCAGTGACTTCCATATGCGTTCTCCTGCTTCACAGCAACATAGGAGAGGAGAACGAGGCCCTGCACGTCTCTGGGGCTTCCAGCCCTTGGGTAGCACATTCAGCTCTGCACACCTCAGTCCCAGGAAAAAGTGGACAAGCTGAGGGGAGTTCAGCAATGCCGTGACTTAGGAGGCGAGATCAAAAGAACGAAATACATCCAGCATGGCCAAGGGAGGACAAAGGGGAGGCAAGAGAGCTGCTTTCCATAAGGCCAGCCAGGAGCAGGGAGGAGTTATTTGGAGCCATAGGATGACACTAAGTCAAGGAAAGTGTTGCCTGGCTCTCAGGCAGTGAGCTCTGTCAGGCTGCGCACTAGTGCCCCAAGGGGAGCAGTGCACGCCCTATTGCTTGGGGTGGGTAAGCCAAAGCACTAGGAAACGTGCTCTACGGACCGTTAGAGAGGCAAGGTGGAGGAGGTGATATCTTTTGTTGGACCAGCTTCTGTTGTGGGGAGAGACAAGCTTTTGAGCCACAGAGTTCTTCTTCAGGGCTGGGCATAACAGGGACTGGCCCGGCTACGACTACACTGCACTATAGAGACCCTGTGCACTGGCCCTAGGAGACTGGACTAGAGGGGGGGTGAATAGGGGCTTGTCTACACTACAGGTAAGATCGGTGTAACTTATGTCACACAGGGGTGTGAATAAGCCAACCCCTGAGTGGCGTGAGTTACACCGACCTAAACGCCGGCGTGGACAGCACTACCCCCTCTCGCAGAGGTGGAGTTATTATGCCAAGGGAAGAGCGTTTTCACCTGACGTGCTACAGTGACCCAGCTGCACCGTGACAGCTGGAGCACTTCTAGTGTAGACTAGCCTGAGGTCTCTTCCCTCTCTAACTCCTGTACCTGAGTGAAGAAAGTCACACGCCCCACGTTCTGGCCTGTGCCTAGCTCTGTTCTTCTGACCTTTGCCCTGCTCCCTTGCTCCCAAGTGGGCAGGAGAAATGTTAAGATCTGGGCACTAACCGCACATATCCAGACTAAATAAAACACTCCACCCAGATGAGGGGCTGCCACCGGACTAACTGGTGAATAGAGAAATCCACCCTCTGGTAGCAACAATGTGAGGCGTAGCGCCATCTGCTGGCCTATCCTCCTTGCTTTTCCATCACATCCAGTGTTTGGATGTTTTTAGGTGCCACCTGTTTAGTGTCTTGTCACTTATCAGGACAGATCCAGACCGGCCAACAAGCGTCAGTAGCACCTGCTGCTGCTCCTGCCCATTCAGAGATTCTCACCAGCAGTGGGGAAACCTTCCCGGAGTTGCCCATTAAAACTGGCCTGTGCTTGGTGAAAAGGCCGATGGATGAGACTGGTTATCTGCAGCAAAACCAGCGGGTTGAGTCTCCGGTGTTGGCCAAGATAAAGGGGGCTCTGACCTGCAGTACTGGGGTACAGGGGAAGAGTCCAAGTAGAAATAGGGAGATGAGGAACCTCCTTATCTTGATAGATTGAACCGAGGTGCAGAACAGTGAGTCAGGTCTCCTGGGTTCTATTCTCAGCTCTGCTACAGACTCACTGTGTGACCCTGGACAAAGCACTTGCCCACATTCTGCCTCAGTTTCCCCAATGGCAAAATAGTCTTAAGAGTATTGACCTACCTCATGGGGGGCAGAGGGGAGTGTGGATAAAGTGCATGGGGATCCTGGAGTGGAAGCCGCTATGCATGCGCAAAATGCTGCTGCTAATTCTCCTGACACTGCTCCTACCCCTCACACTGCTCCTGCTCCAGCAAAGAGAGGTATGCGTGTTCCCCAAACAGCTGGAGAGAGCCCCCTTGTGCAGCGTCATCTCAGCAGCTTGATGAAAGTGCCAAACACGGTAGTGCGGAGGGTAAGGGACGCCGCTCCCTGCAGGCCACCTGAGGTCAGCCAGTGGGTTCCCGCCATCTGGGCTGGGCTGTCTTGGGCAGGGCACTTGCCTCCTCTGTTGGTCCAACAGGAGCCCAAGGCTGTTAACTTCCAGGGCACAGTGTGAAGTCTAACCCTGCCGTCCACACTCAGGCAAGCCCCACCGTGGGAGATTTGCCTCAGGAAGAACTGACTGAGTAAACCACCCATCAGATTTGGGCCCAGCTCTCTCTCCTTGTAGGCGGTTGGCCTGGGTAGGTGATGGGGAGTGTTGGAGGGGAACCGTGAGGGGGTAATGTTGCTGTTACTTTTTATTGGTGCATCTGACAAGCCCAGAGTCAGTATAAGGGGACAGTATTAAATCCCCCTGTGGCCTCCTTTCCCAGCTCATTTCCCTAGCGATCTCTTTGGAAGCAGGATGAGTGAGGAGTGATGGATAAACAGCCACAGGATCCTTCATTACTAGTGCCAATCAGCACCTCATTAGTTGGCTGGACACAAACACTTGCCAAAGTACCCTGCTGGGGGGCTGGTATATTCATCAGAACACTGACCAGAAGAGAGGGGATTACATTGACCTCCATGACAGGTGATCACATCAGGATGAGGGGCATCGGGGCCAGGTTCAAAGCTCATTGGAGTCAATGAGAAGACTCCTGTTGATATCAGAGGGCTTTGAACCGGGCCCTCAATGGCAAGGTTGGTCATGGACTCCAGCGGGAGCAGGTCCAGTTTGTTTCTTGGATCCTTCAAAGAAGCCCTGAGTTACATGCTGGTGGCTGCACAGAGGCTGGCAGGGCGAACCCAACTGCCCGCTTTCCCAGACCTGCAGTAGAGTGTCCTGCATTGCAGGCTCTAGGGGTCACTGCATGGCACTGCCCATGATCAGCCATCCAGAAGTGGCACTGGGCATTCCTTTAAAATATGGCCCATGAGCGTCCCAGAGCCCTGCTTAGCAGGCTGAGTTTGGGGAGGGAAAGGCTTAGCCCCTGTGCTTCCCCGCAGCTTCAGCATCCCCGGCAGTGCCTGAGGTGCAATTCTATGGAGCAGTATTGCCACCCAGTGGCCATTCATGGTTATCCTGGCCAGGTGTATATATCTGTATAAACCAGGGGTCAGCAACCTTTCAGAAGTGGTGTGCCAATCTTCATTTATTCACTCTGATTTAAGGTTTCACGTGCCAGTCATACATTTTAATGTTTTTAGAAGGTCTCTTTCTATAAGTCTATAATATATAACTAAACTATTGTTGTGTGTAAAGTAAATAAGGTTTTAAAATGTTTAAGAAGCTTCATTTAAAATTAAATAAAATGCAGAGCCCCCTGGAGTGGTGGCCAGGACCCGGGCAGTGTGAGTGCCACTGAAAATCAGCTTGTGTGCCGCCTTTGGCACGCATGCCATAGGTTGCCTACCCCTGGTATAAACCAATGTCCCAAGAGCGTCCCTGTGGAACTTTTTGCCAGAGGATGTTGGGAAGGCCAAGACTATAACAGGGTTCAAAAAAGAATGAGATAAATTCATGGAGGATAGGTCCATCGATGGCTATTAGCCAGAATGGGCAGGGATGATGTCCCTAGCCTTTGTTTGCCAGAAGCTGAGAATGGGTGACAGGGGATGGATCATTTGATGATTACCTGTTCTGTTCATTCCCTCTGGGGCACCTGGCATTGGCCACTGTCGGAAGACAGGATACTGGGCTAGATGGACCTTTGGTCTGATCCAGTATGGCCGGTCTTATGTTCTTAAGAGATAACCCAGTGTTCCTGTATCATCCCAGGGGCTGCCCAGGTTAGGCACAGATGGAATTTATCCATCATGGATCATTGGCTCAGTGAAATCAGAATTAATTTGAAAGGGATATTTACCAGCACCTGAACTAGCCTACCACACCTGTGATGTGGCCTAGCATGTCTGGGACATGGCCCAGAACGTGTATAACATGGCCTTGCACGTATGTGGCATGAGTAGAGATGCTGCTGGACCTGCTGTTTTCCCTGTCTCCTGCATAAATGAGTCACCTTCCCCTGAACCACATCCCATCCCCCTTCCATCTTGTCCTCCTGAAAAGCAGAAAGGAGGACCCCCCAGCCCCTGTTCCTTCCTGGGAACTGAGATGAACACAGATTAGCTGTTGCCCTGTTTCATGATTGCTTCTTCCTACACTGGAGGGGTGAAATCCTCATGAGTAACCATGGGGGAGGGGGTCTTTAGAATTTGCCTTGTGGTGTTGGAGCCTTTAGGGGTCACGTTTTCAAGCTTTCCTCTGCAGCCACAAGGGCTAGAGATGAAAACTGAAAGCTGAGAGTGTCAGCTCATAACCTGGGGCTTTAAGAAAAACCATCAATGTTGCAACTCTGGCAACAAAATCGCAAGAGTCAGCAACACTGTGTGTCCCAATGCAATGAATATGAGAGCCAATATAATGCCAGAGGTAGATAGATCCGAATCCGAGTATGTACATGACATTCCCCTACCCCATCAAAGCAACAGAAAATCTTTTCATGTAGGCAAACACCTCCCAGTATCTAAGCTTGGCTCTGAGCCCTGTATCCTGGGCAGGGCACAAGCTGCAAGAAGACTGTCATACAAGAGCGCTGATAAGCACTGTGTATGGCGTTGGGTAACCGGAGTGCCATAAGGCCCATTTTATCCTGTGTGTTACAGCTGTTCCCTCGCGGTGCTGGCGCTAGGTGCCGTGCACACATAATGAGGCCCTGCCCTGAAGAGTTGGCGATTAGAACTGCTCAGGAATTTCATGGAATAAGCCATTTTCCATCAAACCCCCTCCTGCTGACCAGCCCCAGTTGCAGTCTAGAGGCAGAGAAGAGGCCGCGAGCTGGGAGGTGACTTGCCTAGGCCAGCAGTAACACAGCTAGGAAAAGACCCCAGGTTGCCTGACTCCCAGTCTCATGCCCTAGCCACTGGCCCACACTGCTGTTGTGTCTGATGCTTGCTGTTCATGCTGTCCCCAGAGTGAAGGAGAGTCCAGCGTGGCAGTCAGCGCCTAGGCTAAGCCTCCCATTGGCTGGTTTAATTTGGGGGACAGTGACGGGGGAGGGATGTCTGGCATCCATCCTCTCCCCCCCACCCCCACTTTCATTTCAACACGCTGAAAGGCCACACATCTGTGCCAGCTGTGGGTCTGTCTGCCTCAACTCAGCTTAGCCAAGCCTCAGGCAGCTCTCAAAAGCTCGGCAAGGTGCTTCCTTCTACTCCTGTCCTCCCGGCACTGAATATGGGGCCCTGGATTCTTGGAGCCTGATTGGCTGCTTGGGTTTCCTTGCACTGCATAAATGAGCCCAGTGGAGAGTGCCAGAGGGCGACGTCTGCCTGAGCACCTGCCCTTTCCTGCAGATGGAAGGCTTGGCTGGCTGCACTGAGGGTTATTTGCCAACCCCCCACGGCTGCCTCTCTCATCTCCTGCTAGGCTGGGGCTTCCTCTCAGTCTCTCTCTCCCTTTGCCCCGCAGGAGCCTGGACCGCCTGGACTCCGTCGAGATCCTCTTACCTCCAAAGTTCCCAAGCTGGGAGGAAGAATATAACCAGCTCACTGACAACATCGATGAGTCCAGCTGCATCAGCCAGGTGAGCGTGAGCAGCATCAGTTCCACCCAGAGCCAGCCGCAGCAGGGCAGGCAGGACGCAGGTAGGGGTGTTCCCAGAGGAAGAGGAAGGGGATTGGTAGGCAGAAGGAGACAGTAGAGTGGGTGGGGGGAAGGGATTTTCCTTTGCGTCACAAAACCAAGCAGGGCGCATGCAGCTGATGGGAAGCTACTCTCTTTCAGCATTGCCAGCACACCCAAATTCAGGCATGTGACCTCCTGCTAGGCCAGCAAACAGCTCTCCTAATGCACTGGAATCCTGATCTATAATAGCCCCCCTCCCTCCCTGTTCTCCACAAAGCTCTGCCAATGCCGCTGAATTCAGACCTGGCTACCCACTGGGATTTCAGTCCTGGGGCCCACCACAGCCCTGCAACTGGACATTAATGATGAAATTCAGACCTGCTGCTGCCCTAGGCCTTGGCATCTGCAGATCTCTGCCAATTCAACTCAGGGCTTGTCTACACACACAGTCGCACTGGTTTAGCTAAAGATGTGATGGTGCAGCAATTGAATTAAACCAGTGCTGCTTTGTGCGGGAACACTCTGCAGTACTTTAAACCTGGTTTATATCCATTTAGCTTGCAAATTAACAGGTGCAACCTATGCCGAAGTGAGCCCAGTTTACACAGATGTAAGAGTGTCTGCACACAGCACTACATGGCTTTAACTCAGCTGATGCTGTGGGAGATGCGAGACCTTGGAAGTGAGGAAACTTCTATTCTAGTGAGATGTGCCAGATGCCATAGCCACCGGGATTAGTAATAAACTTTTGAATCTGGAAATGGTATCTGTATCTTTGGGAGCTAGGTGTTGTATTCTAGCTCTATTGGGGAGGGCTACCAAACATCCTCCAGGAACCAAAATCAATAGGGGTTAATTACTGCAAATCTTTGGAGCTGTTCCCTCTCCTCGGAAGTATCACTGACTGGGGGAACTGCAGAGACAAAGAAAAACCAGGAGACAAAGAAAAAGCTTGCGGTGAAAAGGGCCAGCCTGAACTGATTGGGGGTGGGGAGCGCTCTGTGAGCCACAAACTGGCATGAGAGTGTAACCAGGAGGGCAAACCCCTGCTGGAAGGGTTTGAAAAACTGGAAACATCCTAGGGTCTCCCTGTGGAAGATGGGTAACCCCTGGTAAGCACAGCATGCGTGTAGACTGTCTGTTGTTTTATTCTCTGCTTTCTCTGTAATGCTTTTGTCCTAAAATAAATGTACTGTGCTTTGTGAAAGCTGGGAACCATTGTCATTGTCCCTGGGGGAGAGTGAGCAGCAGCCGCTAGACCAAGGTTACACCTGCTGGGATAAGCACAGTGAATTGCAGGGGCATTGCAAGCCTGAAGTCCCAGTCTGAAGGGAGAGGGACGTGGGTCACCACCCACAGAGAGGGGATGGCTGGAGGCCTGAAGCCTAACGGGGTGTCCTTGAGCACACCATGGAACTCTGGAACTGGTGCGACTTTGTGTGCAGGCCAGGTCTAAACGGGTGGGCTCCCCCACCAGCCCAGGAAAGAGTAAGTGCTCTGCCTAAGGACGGGTCTGCAGTACAAACTTACATCAGCGCAGCTGCACTGAGGCAGCTACGCCACTGTCGCGCTTAGGGTGAAGATGCTTTAAACGGAGGGGAGAAAACTCTCCAATCAGCTCCATAACATCACCTCTGGGAGAGGTGGTAGCTATGTCAGCGAGAGAAGCTCTCCCACCTACACAGCTCTGTCTACATGGAGAGTTACGGTCGCTATAACTACGTCGTTCAGGGGGTGGATCTTCCACACCCCTGAGCGATTTAGCTATAGCCAAGTGTGTAGTGTAGACCTGGCCTGTCTGTTTCAGGCCTTCGCCTCAGGGCACAACTCATTATCTCAGCCCTTAGAAAGAGGACACACCCTTCCCTTAAATCCCTTGCTGGAGATTAGACAGGCAGGTGGCCCTTTTCCAGACTGTTTTACCCAGTCAGACCAGGTCTCCATCAGTAACAGCAGACCGTGTCTCTCTACACACGTGCACACACAGACACACACACATCATGCTGCTCCTGAGCCTTCCCTGCTCACACACTGCCAAGTTTGCCATAGCACATGCTGGGTGAAGGCAGCCTGGTGTAGTGATTCGAGCCTGGGGCTGGACATCAAGAAATCAGAGTTCTGTTCCCAGCCACTAGTGAGCGCCAGAGAGCAAGATAGGCCAATACTCTAAAGTTTAACACTCCAATCCAGGTGTTTGGATTTGGGATTGTAGTTCCTTTACCTCTCAGTTTCTCCATCTGTAAAATGGGGATAGATCTTTGTAAAGCACTTTGAGATCCTCAAGGAAAGATGCTAAATAGATGCCAAACATTATCTACCAGGGAGTATTTATTACAGTTAATTATTATTCTTTGTAGATCACCAACTACGTGCTGGGTGTTTTGCTTTCCAGACACTTAGCTAGAGACCAGCACACTCATTTCATATGTGAACTAATCTCTGGGGATGTCTACACTGCAGCTCGGGCAGACATATCTACGTTAGCTCTGATTGAGCTTGCGCCTTAAAAAGAGAAGTGCAGCCATGGTAGGGTGAACGGTGGGAGAGGCTAGCCACTCCGAGTACATACATAGTGTCTTGGACAGGTTTGCCTTTGTGGCAGCTAGCCTCTCCTGCCATTATACTGCTGTGGCTATTTTTATTGGCCTAGCTTGATCACAGCTAGCAGGGATATGTCTGTTCAATATCTTCACCAATGATTTGGAT